>NC_141873.1:409763920-410066951 GCF_056163025.1 Triticum urartu
ACGGCCTCATCAGGCTAGCTCGCGAGGAGGCGGAGAGATCAAGGCGGGGTACCTCACGAGCTGCCCGTGATGCAAGCCATGACGACCAGGGGCGCCAGGCGGGTGCCAGCCCGCGTAGTGTCCTCCTTTCCTCTTTGGTGCAAAGGGGGCAAGCGCAGCCGCAGAGTACCGAGGCATTAGGCAAAGGTTGCCATTTTGGTGCAATGAGACCAAGACCAGGAAGACTGCAAGACGGAGGTCATCGTGGAGCCCAGGACGGCGTCACCACCAGAGCTTTATGCAGGCGAAGACTACTTTTGTCAGGGTAGCGAGTACTAGCTGTCCCCCTTCAAATTAGCCCGCCATTGTTGGCTCCCTTCCCGCTCGATATTTGGGAAGAGGACCAGGGCCTCTATAAATAGGACCAGCCACCCACCGAAGAGAGGAAGGTTGAGAGAGGGGGTTCGATCAGAGAGAGAGAGAGAGAAGGGTGGCTGAACTCCTTCCAGCAGTTCATCGCCCCAGCCAAGAACCGACCCTCGCAAGGCTGTTCTTCCTTGTATCATTCATCATCATCAGCCCAAGAGGCAATCCACCACACCACAAACTGGAGTAGGGTATTACACCACAACGGTGGCCCAAACCAGTATAAACCCTGTGTCTCTTGTGTCGTTCTTTCCATAGCTTAGATCTTAGCGAGGCGGAGGGGTGCAAGTAGGTAGGAAGCGAAATCTCCACACGCACCCCGGTGTTCGAACCTCAAGGGTCTGTCGGAACCCAAAATCCGACATTTGGCGTACCAGGTAGGGGTGCGCTGGGATTCGTCTTCCACCACCCCGTTCTCCTCCGACCATCGCACCCATGTCTGACGCTCGTCGGGCCCGCACCGAGCGCCGGGCCGCTCTCGCTTCCCGCGTCGCCCAGACGGCTCCTGTCGGCGTGCGTCCTCACCGTTCCCCATCACCTGCCGTCAACGCCGCCACCGGCCCGGCGGGGGACGAGCAGCAAGCATCGTCTCAGCATCCGTCCGTGCGGCAAGACGGCCGCACCGCAACTCCCTCGCTCCCCCCGGCCGGTTCTTCGTCCCACGCGCTCCGCGCACCCATGGAGGCTCGAGATGCGCTCATCGCGGCAAACGAGCTCCTGCGCTACCGCCCCGTCGACGACGTCTACGAAGAATGGGTCGACCGCATCGCCGAGCTCGTCCGCGCCACAGGGGGCTCTCCTGCGCCGTCTGTTCCACTGCACCGCACCCCGCCCCACGCGGGCGACGAAGCTCCGGCGGCGCCCCGGACGCCTCCTCCTCAAGAAGGCGCCATGGCTCCAAGGCACGTGGACCCTGGGCGGAACCCGCTCCGTCAGGTGCCAGCACAGCAAGAGCAGAGCTGCCAGGAAGTCCCTCGCCCGCAAGAAGCTGCCCAGGCGCTCCCTCCTCCAGCACGTCGCGACCATGCTCCTGCTCCCGCACGTCAAGACCCAGCTGCAGCGCGTGGGGACATGCAAGACCAAGCTCTCCGTCACCCAAGACCTCCCGTGGCCACAGCAGGCTGCCGTGCCTTCACCGCCGAGCTACGCAGTGTCGCGTGGCCCGGCAAGTTCAAGCCAGACCTGCCTCCTCGCTACGACGGCACGGCTGACCCTGCGGAGTTCCTCCAGCTCTACGAGCTGGGCATCGAAGCTGCCAACGGAGACGAGAAGGTCATGGCGAACTGGTTTCCCATGGCGCTCAAGGACGGGGCCCGCACCTGGCTCCTGAACCTGGCTCCAGGCACGATCTCTTCCTGGGACGAGATGCGCACCCGCTTCAGCGCCAACTTCCAAGGTACTCGCGGCCAGCCACCCGCCGTGAGCGACATGCGCCGCGTCAAGCAACAACCTGGGGAGACCCTGCAGAAGTACATCCAGCACTTCAACAACGCACGCCTCAAGATTCCCAGGGTGACTGAAGAGGCCATCATGTCAGCCTTCTCCGATGGCGTGTGCGATGTCAAGATGAAGGAGGAGCTGGCAATGCATGAAGACCCGAGCACTTCATTGGAGCTGTTCAACCTAGCAACCAAGTGCGCCAGGGCTGAGGAAGGGCGTCTCTCCCTCCTCAAGCTGCCTGTCGCGGACCCGGAATAGAAGAATCCCAAGGCCAAGGATGTGAAGCGCAATGGGGCTGCCGTGCTCGCGGCAGAACCAGACACCAAGCGGGGCAGAGATCAGCCCGAGCCTTCCAAGGGCAGCCGGTACTGTGTGTACCACAACCTCCACACCCACAACACCAATGAATGTCAAGAGCTCTGAGCCGTGCGAGAAGGAAGGATCGCCCGTTACCCCAACCGCGGTGACCGGGGCTACGGTCGAGGAGGAGGAAGGAACATAGGACGCTGGGAAGACCGTGGCTCGCGCCAAGGGTGGCGCGATCAACCTCACGAGGATCGCTGGCAAGACCCGCCTCGCGAGGGAGACTGGAGGGGTCGGCCTCGCGAGGATCGCCCGCAAGGCAATGCAGGCCTCCCTCTGCTGCTACCGCAACCAAGGAGAAACGAGGACCGCCACCAGGACGAGGAGGCTCTGGGCTTCCAGGAGCCGCGCGCGATCGCCTTCATCCTGGGCGGGGCTCAAGCCCCAGCCTCTCAACGCATCTTCAAGCAGTTCGCCCGCGAAGTGAATGCAGTCCTCCCCAAGCTCAAAGCCACGCGCCCACTCAGGTGGTCGGCATGCGCCATCATGTTCAGCTCGGCAGATCAGCTCAAGTGTGCGGCTACAGCCGGAGTCCTCCCGATGCTCTGTTCCGCAATCATCAGCAATGTGGTGGTCACCAGGACCCTCATCGATGGCGGGGCGGGGCTCAACGTCCTGTCCGTGGAAACATTAAACAATCTCCAAGTGCCCTATAGCCAGCTTCAGCCAACCAAGCCTTTCTCCAGAGTCACCGACGGCTCCACGGTACCGATTGGGCAGGTCCGCCTCCCTGTCACCTTCGGGGCACACGACAACTACCGCACTGAGCTCATCGACTTCAACGTCGCTCACATTCGCCTGCCGTACAACGCCATCCTCGGGTACCCAGCGCTGGCCAAGTTCTTGGCCGTAACTCACCACGGCTACAACATCCTCAAGATGCCAGGAAGTGGCGGGGTCATCACGGTGCCCTGTGAAGAGAAGGATGCGGTGTGTTCCCTGGAACGAGCCTTTCAGGCCGCGTCACTAGAAGACCTGGATCGCGGAAGCAGGAGGCTTCCTGAGACCGCCCCCAAGAAGAAGAAGACATCGTCCGGCCCGGCTCCTCAGGAGGCAGGCCCCTCTGGGCCCGTGCCTACCCAGGGGGAACCTCCTTCCATTGCATAGGAAAGCGCACCCGGCGCCCTCCTCAGGTAGGGCTCGGGGGATCTCCCCTGGAGGGCCCCCGACCTGGCTAGGGTCACGAGGGAGGCGCTTGGGCACCACATGGAGGCGTGTTTCGAAGCACGTTTCCCTAAAGAAGGAGTAAGGCAAGGAGAGCCAGACTCTCAGGAGTTCGTTAGCAAGGCCATTCAGGAGCTACAGGAGTCAAGAGTCATGAAAGGCGGCCGCCGTCTACCAGCAGTGGCTCCCCATCCAGGCGAGGATGGTGGGCTGCGCATCTGCATCGACATACCAGGGCTCAACCGAGTCGCCTCTCTGGAGCGCCTCTGGCCCTCGCGAGTGGGGCGCTGCGGAGGTCCACCCCACAGCTATGTTCGCATGCCTTATGGCTTGCCGAACGCGGCTGCCACGTACCAGCGCCTCATGAGGGGCATCATGGAGGCGTAAGAGGCCAGGCGCTCCGCAGCCCTGGCGGAGATGGAGATGGTCCGCGGGGAGCCGCCAGCACCTCCGGAGCCTCCCGAGGCCCCCGGGCCTAGGGGCTCGTGAGGATCGGCTTCCGCAGCCCACCGAGTCTGCCACACCAACACCCCTTCGTCCTCAACGTCATCAGGTGACATCTTTCAAGTTTCATTTCCAGCTGGGAGCGCCCCCCAGGGCTGCATTATTCCCAGGCCGCGTGGGTCCATCCCTGCGGCATGTACCCCTTTTTATTTCATGTTGTTAGCTTACCTTATTGGGGGCGCCCCTTGGGCTGCATGATCCCCAAGTCGCTTGGGCCTGACCCAGTGATGTCCGCCTTCCCAGCATCTATTTGAACGAATCCACTCCTTCGCGGCTAATGTGTTTTACCTAGTTGCCTGCATAGCTGACGCCAACTAACGGAGCTGCTCCCAAACGGCACGACGCTTGCGCATGGGTCCGTCCCTGCAACACTGACAAACCTGAATGGCTGAGCTCTGGCCGTGGCAGCCCCGCATAGCGTCACCTCATCAAGCCTTCAGTGCCTCATTACCCCTCGGAAGCAACCAACGGCTGACTATCAATTGTCATGGCAACCCCTCGTTTTCTTTTCTATGATGGGTCTACAGGATCTCTTAAAGGAGCTGCGTCAGGCGAGGCCCTTGCGGTGTCTCCTCCACTCTCGTCCGCGTGAACCGCTTGCACGTTAAAGGGGGGGTACCTGAGCATCGCGACTCAGGGCTCCTACTGGCTCTCCAGCCCTCACCCTCTAGCCTTGTCCACAGCATCGCGACCTGGCATACCAGCGACGGCTGAGACTCGCTCGAGGGCCGGGACCCGAGGATGTAGAGCAGAAAGGGGAACAAAGGCGAGAGGGGAGAGACACACGAGGACCTCGCCGAGCACCCTCGCGCCTGCCGATGCACGGACCCGGCGACACGCCAGAGAGCGGCCCCTGATTCTCGAGATAAGTCATCACCCGGAAGCGCCAGCTACCGTGGCACCATCCCCACACCTAATGCTATCCCGTGTTAGCAACGCCGCTCTCCTTTCTCACCAAACGACGGCTGCTTGGGCGCCAAAGGGGACCTCCTGAGCATCGCGACTCAGGGGCTCTTACCGGACTCCGGGTCGGTCACCTCCTGGCCTTGACCACGGCATCGCGACCTGGCATACCAGTGACGGCTGAAGCCGCCTTGGGACTGGGACCTGTGGGCGCAGAGCACCAAGCCCTCGTGAGGTTCGAAAGGGAGGACTGAGCTAAGACGGAATGAGCAACTCGCACAATTCTACGACAAGGGTTATCTTAACAAAACAGGATCACAAGCACCTTACAAGCCCCCACGGGACGCGTTTTTGACTCCTCGCAGGGAACAGATCCTAAAGGGACACTAACTACGCGCGGCCCAGCAGAAGACGCCATCATCAACAGTGGGCCGTCAAGCACCGGCGCCAACCCCATCCAGATCAGAGTGGGCGGCGGCCTGACGAGCCCGCCTTGCTCCAGGAGCGGAGCCGGCTCGGGGGCTCGTAGCTGTCGTCGCTCGTCTCCGGAGTCGCAAAGAGCTCGCCAGAGTCACTGGAACCTCCTCCGCCTCCTCCGCCTGAGGAGCCACCAAGGGAGCGGTCGGCGGGCCCAGTCCTCGCCGCAGCAGGGCCCCGGCCACCTCTCCCAGGGAAGCACTCCAGCCGGCGCCCGCTCGCGTCGAAGACCTTGAAGAGCATCACCGAAGCACCATCGTAATCCAAGTGGATCGCGAAGACGCCCCTTGTCCTGCAAACCCGGGCCATGTCTCTCCAGCCCCGAGTCATGAAGACCTCGCCCGGGGCAACGACCGCGACCTCTGCCTCGGTCGCGAGGGTGCTGCAGCCGGCGTGCTGCAGCCAGAGCTCCAAGGGCTCCCCCTGCGGGATGATGGAGGCGAAGAAGGGAGGAAGGCGAATCCAAGACTGAAGAGGAATGGCGACGTGGAGCACGAACTCTCGGGAGGAGCCCTCGGTGTGGACCCTAGGGGGGACGACCCATACCTTCGTGACCTGTCGGTGCCGACGGCGGCGCCGCCCGTGGCGGTCAGCATCAGCTCCTTCAGGGCCCTCGACATGGGCGTACAATGGAAGCGGGAACCCCGGCGGCGCCCGCTCGCACCAAGGCCTCGACACCACCTGAAGGGCCCCCTCTTCCGGGCCACGGGGGACGAGCCGTTTCTTCGGCGGGAGTGGGTCTGGTTCCTCTCGGGGAGCCTTTCCCTTCTCTGCCATCGAGAACCGGCGGATCAGAGCCATCGCAGCAAGACGGAGCAAGGATCGGGAAGAAGGAGAAGCAAGAAGGGATGGACTGGAAGGGCGCACACCATTTCGTACTTTGCATGTAGGGACTTGTCCAATCCATTCAGTTGCCGAGGCGCCATGGGGAAGTGGAGACACCCACATCCAGTCAACCGCCACGCGGCGCCCAAGTCCGCAGGCTGTTAGGGCCCGCGGCGCTTTGCTCTTGCCCTTCCGCCTCCCTGCACGGCCAAGTCCGGGCGCGCCTTGGGCCCGGGGGCTACTGTCGGTGTTCTGGGAACGGGGGTCCCCAGACTTGCCTGCCTGCGGCCTGCGGCGTGGCTCAAGGGGGGGCCCAGCACGACCCATCTTCATCAACACAGACCCAAGACCCTCGCAAGGGGCCATGCCTCGCGGGGCGGACGACATGGTGCTTCCTCAGGCACAGCCTCATCAGGCTGGCTCGCGAGGAGGCGGAGAGATCAAGGTGGGGTACCTCACGAGGTGCCCGTGACGCAAGCCATGACGACCAGGGGTGCCAGGCGGGTGCCAGCCCGCGCAGTGTCCTCCTTTCCTCTTTGATGCAAAGGGGGCAAGCGCAGCCGCGGAGTACCGAGGCATCAGGCAAAGGTTGCCATTTTGGTGCAACGAGACCAAGACCAGGAAGACTGCAAGATGGAGGTCATCGTGGAGCCCAGGACGGCGTCACCACCAGAGCTTTGTGCAGGCGAAGACTACTTTTGTCAGGGTGGCGAGTACTAGCTGCCCCCCTTCAAATTAGCCCGCCATTGTTGGCTCCCTTCCTGCTCGATATTTGGGAAGAGGACCTGGGCCTCTATAAATAGGACCAGCCACCCACCGAAGAGAGGAAGGTTGAGAGAGGGGGTTTGATCAGAGAGAGAGAGAGAGAGAAAAGGGTGGCTGAACTCCTCCCAGCAGTTCATCGCCCCAGCCAAGAACCGACCCTCGCGAGGTTGTTCTTCCTTGTATCATTCATCATCATCAGCCCAAGAGGCAATCCACCACACCACAAACTGGAGTAGGGTATTACACCACAACGGTGGCCTGAACCAGTATAAACCCTGTGTCTCTTGTGTCGTTCTTTCCATAGCTTAGATCTTAGCGAGGCGGAGGGGTGAAGGTAGGTAGGAAGCGAAATCTCCGCGTGCACCCTAGTGTTCGAACCTCAAGGGTCTGCCGGAACCCGAAATCCGACAATCGCCTTCGTCCCCGAGCTTCCAAAAGGGGCACGAGCACGCCTGGAGTAGAGCCACGCGCTGCGACAGGAATTCCTTGACGATCATGGCCCCCGTCAGCTTCGCCGCATTTGGGTCGTCAGGCTTCAGATCGGCAGTCATCTTCTCCAGCACATGCTCCGCCCGAGGGTCGGTGAGCTTCGTGCGGAACCACCCACCATGATACATGGGCGTCCCCGTCGGTAGCATAAGCCGGGGGTGGGAGTGCTTGGTGTCCATTAGGACCCACTTGCTCCTGAAGCCCTCGGCCTTTTTCCCGGCCTTCGAGATCGCATTGGTCTTGTTGGACGCAACGAAGTTGGCGCACCCCGAGCAATGGCCGCCCTTGATCCGGAGATAGAAGAAGTGGCACAGCAGCGCCACGGACGGCATCACCCCGACGTATGCCTCATAGTAGAAGCAAAAATTGACAGAAGGAGGACAAAGTTGGGATGAAGATGGAAGGCGTGTAGCTTGTAATGGCTGAGGACAAAGTAGAAGAAGTCAGAGAAGGGGGGGACCAACACTGCTACAACACTGCTCATGAAGAAAGGATAGAAGGTGCTGCCAGAGGCCTCTAGGTGGGTGGAGCCAATCCGAAGCGCGGTCTGCCTCTTCTCGTCGCCGCCCTCTGCCATCATCAGGAGTGTGGCGGCGAGGTTCCTATCAGAGACGCTGGGCGTGCTCAGGTCCGGCTCATACTAGGAGGGCGGAAGGGTGGCCCTTGCCTTGCTTGGCGCCATCAATGGCGGGCTTGGAGGAGAGTTGGTGTAGATCTGCAGGCTTGGGAGCAAAGAGCAGGAAAGGGGATCTGGATCCGTACGAAGGCAAGCAATGAAGACACTGCGGTGCACGCCAGCCTTTTGTCAGCCGGGCAATTTCCAAGGCAGCGTGGGGAAGCGAAGACGCCCACGTCCCGTTAATCGCCACGCATCAATCAAGTCCGCGGGCTGTTAGGGCCCGCGGTGCTCCGTACTTGACCCTTGGCTTCGCCACTAAGACAAGCACAAGCTCGCCTTGGGCCCGGGGGCTACTGTCGGCGTCCTGGGAACGGGGTACCCAGACTTGCTTGCCTACGGCCCAGGGCGTGTGAAAGTGCAACTATCCCCGGGTGCTTTTAGTAATTCCTAACAACATATAGCTCATTGAGCTAATGCTACTTGAAGATAAATATTTTAGGAAAAGCTCAATGATTGGCATGGATTAGAAAGTGGATCCCTCAAAATGCTAAGGACAAAGTATTGGCTCAAGCTCAAAGCTCGGGACTCTGCATTTTTTTTATTTTAAGTGATTCAAGATCACATTGAGTCCATAGGAAAAGCCAATACTATCAAGAGGGGGTGAGGTGTTTCTTAATGAGTTTCTTGCTCAAAGTGCTTAGTGATATGCTCCAAAAACCCTCAACTACTTTCTCACATCCACATATGTCCCAAACCAAAAGTCAAACTCGGCCCCACCAAAACTGTCTATCCAGAGCCACCAAGTTTAGTTGACATAGCCACTGCCAGAAACCCTAGTCTTTTCAGTCTTATAGATAGGGATCTCGGTGTCACCGAGATGCGATTGCAAACTCTCTGTTTCCCTTCATAACGTTTTGGTCAAACCGAGATGAGCGATTGGTCCCACCGAGATTGCAATGCAAACTCTCTGTTTCCCTTTCGTAACGTTTTGGTTCTACCGAGAGAGCGAATCGGTCCCACTGAGTTTGCCTGACCAACTCTCTGGTTAGTCTATTACGAAAATCGGTCTCACCGAGTTTGGGTAATCAGTCTCACCAATATTACGTTATGCCCTAACCCTAATGATATCGGTCCCACCGAGTTGACATGTCGGTCCCACCGAAAACCCTAACAGTCACATTATGAACTAAATCGATCTGACCGAGTTGTATGATTCGGTCCCATCAAGTTTGGTGATTTGTGTGTAACGGTTAGATTTTGTGTGGAGGCTATATATACCCCTCCACCCACTCTTCATTCGCGGAGTGAGCCATCAGAACATGCCTACACTTCCAACATACATTTTCTGAGAGAGAACCACCTACCCTTGTTTTGAGGTCAAGATACTTCATTCCAACCACATAAATCTTGATCTCTAGCCTTCCCCAAGTTGCTTTCCACTCAAATCATCTTTCCACAAAATCCTATCATATGAGAGAGAGTTGAGTGTTGGGGAGACTATCATTTGAAGCACAAGAGCAAGGAGTTCATCATCAACACACCATTTGTTACCTCTTGGAGAGTGGTGTCTCCTAGATTGGTTAGGTGTCACTTGGGAGCCTCCGTCAAGATTGTGGAGTTGAACCAAGGAGTTTGTACGGGCAAGGAGATCGCCTACTTCGTGAAGATATACCCTAGTGAGGCAAGTCCTTCGTGGGCGATGGCCATGGTGGGATAGACAAGGTTGCTTCTTCGTGGACCCTTCGTGGGTGGAGCCCTCCGTGGACTCGCGCAACCGTTACCCTTCGTGGGTTGAAGTCTCCATCAACGTGGATGTATGATAGCACCACCTATCGGAACCACGCCAAAAATCTTCGTGTCTACAATGCGTTTGCTCCCTCCAAACTGCTCCCTTTACCTTCATATGCAATCGTTTTACATTCCACTTCTATACTCTTAGAATTGCATGTGTAGGTTGTTGGCTTGACTTGTGCTAAGTTGCAAAATTCTGCCAAGAATTAAAATTGGGAAAAGGCTAGATTTTTATTTGGTCAAGTAGTCTAATCACCCCCTCTAGACTTACTTTCGATCCTACAAGTGGTATTAGAGCTTTGGTCTGCATTTGCTTTGATTTCCGTAGCTTTTGGTGGTCATAGCCTTGGTTTCACAACCTAGGAGAGTATGGCGTCTAGCGAGGGAAATTACCACCGTAGAGGTCCTTACTTTGATGGTACTAGTTTTGCTAGTTGGAAGCATAAGATGAAAGTGCATATTCTTGGACATAACCCTGCCGTTTGGGCTATTGTGTGTATTGTCTTGCAAGGTGAATTCTTTGATGGGAGAGAACCAAACCGTGAAGCTACTTGGAAGAGTTAAAGATGTTGCAACACAATGCTCAAGCTTGTGATACTCTCTTCAACGGATTGTGCCCCGAAGAATTCAACAAAATCAGTCGTCTTCATAATGCAATGGAAATCTGGGATACTTTGATTGATATGCACGAAGGTACCGACTCTGTCAAGGAATCCAAATTGGATGTGCTTCAAAGTCAACTTGACAAGTTCAAAATGAAGGATGGTGAAGGTGTCGCTGAAATGTACTCTAGGCTTGCTCTCATTACAAATGAGATTGCCGGCTTAGGAAGTGAAGAGATGACCGATAGATTCATCATCAAGAAGATCATAAGAGCCTTGGATGGAAAATATGATACCGTGTGCACATTGATCCAAATGATGCCTAACTACAAAGATCTCAAGCCAACAGAAGTCATTGGAAGAATTGTCGCTCATGAGATGTCACTCAAGGATAAGGAAGAGCTCCACAACAATTCAAGCGGTGCCTACAAAGCCTCATATGATGGCCCCACATCATCAAATGAGAAGCAAACCTTCAATGAAGAATTGAGCCTAATGGTGAAGAACTTCAACAAGTTCTACAAGAATAGAAGAAAGGAAAGAAGTTCTAAGTCAAGGTCCTATAATGACCAAAGATCTTCTAGTCATGAGCGTAACTTCTACAATTGTGGAAGACCCGGACACTATTCAAATGAGTGTACGGCTCCTTACAAAAGAAGAGAAGATTCTCCCAAGAGAAGAATCACCGCCAAGAGAGAGAAGGAGTAGAGATGATCGTTATGAACGAAGATCCTCTCGGAGAAGCAAGGATTCAGAGAGGAAGGACAAATCATCAAAGAGCTAAACAAAAAGAAGACATCAAGCTCATGTTGGTGAATGGGTATCCGGCTCCGACTCCGACAGTCACTCCGAAAGAAGCTATCACTCCGACTCCGAATATATCAAGATGAAGGTGTTGCCGCTCTAGCACTTTTGTCAACCAACTCCTACGACATATTTGAGTCACCAAATGAAAGAAGTGGAAGATGCTTCATGGCTAAAGGCCCAAAGGTATCACACCCCGAGTATGTTGATTTCAATAGTGATGAAGATGACTTCCTAGGTGATGATGCTTTACTTGTTAACAATTCTAGTGATGAAAACTATGATGAACTTGCTATTAATCATGCTAATCAAGACAAAACGAATGACGATGATAAGAAGGAGATTGAGCGTCTAACTAAAGAGCTAAATACTCTTAAGTTAGCTCATGAAACTACCTTGGAAAATCATCGAGATATTTTAAAGACTCATGAGAAGCTACGCTTTGAAAATCTCAACCTTGAGCAAGAGCATGAGTTCTTAAAGGCGATCAATGATGATCTTCGCAAGAAAAGTTCTTACATTGCCAAGCATCTACTTTTGTCTACTTACATGCCACAAGTTAAATCTAGCAACAAGAGTAAGAAAGATTCTTCTTCTAGTAGTAACAATAATCATGCTAAACTCAATGATGTTGCTTCTAGTAGTTCTCATGATTCCACTAATGATTCTCTTAGCCAAGTTAGACTTGAGCAAGAAAATAGCTTATTGAAGGGAATTATAGATAAATGTGTTTACAAGAGCCTTGCTAGAAGTAAGCAATTTGAGGAAATTGTACGCAAGCATGGAAGACACCGGAAGAAACAAGGTCTTGGTTTTGAATGAAAGTTCAATGCCAATGGAGTTGAGTGGGAAGAAGATCAATACCCCAAGATGAAGTTTGTTCCTCAACAAGATAAGTATGATCCTACTTCTTTCCAATGAACACAAGCTCAAGATGATCTTCCACCACAAGACCACAAGCTAAAAGGCAAGGACAAGCTTCAAGAGGAGATTGATGCATTTGAAGAAGCTCCCAAAGCCTTGGTCAAGTGGGTTCCCAAGACTACATCAAGTTCTACTTCATCAAGTACGACTACAACTCCAAGGATTCCCATCAAAATGGTGTGGATCTCGAAGAAGAAGAACTAGAGATTTCTTGAGGGTGACTCCGCCAACATACTTCACTCATATCATTTTGGCGAGGACAAGTGCAAACAACTTCCATATCTTGCACTAGTTCAAGGAGTCACAAACCCTCTTGTTGGTAAGACAAGGGACAAGGTAACCTAATGCTTTCATGGACATCATCCTATGTGAACATTACTCTATGTCTATGGATATCCTTGTTTGTTCCTTGTGGGACTAACCCGTGTAGGTATTGAGAGTGCAACTCACTCCAAAGGATTGCTCCAAAGGATCTACATCAACATTGAGCATCTACATCTTCAACACCTACATGAAGTCATCATCGACAAAACCCAAGGTTAGTTCATCCCTCTCAGGGGGGACATCACATCTAGGGGGAGCTTTACTCCAATCAATTGAGCTAAAGCAACTCTAATGGTGTGAACACAACAATGCTTTATGTAAAAGTGGCAACCCCATTTGCACTTAACGATGAGTATGACCTACGATCAAGTGTTCTCATTTGCTAAGTCAATATACTCATATATAGATGACCTAGTCATCACCAAATTGCTTGATAGATGCTAGAGTGTTTGTGCATGCTTTGTCACATATTTCGTTTGCCATCTTATTGTGTGAGCATGTTGGATGCATATTTTACTCATTCAAGGACATCCATTTGTTGCTTTGATTGTTTGCCTTTTTCTCTTCTGCCAAATAGATGGACAAGAATGCCTAAGAACTCCCTCTAGCTATCTATGCTTTCCTCGTCTCAAACTATATTCATGCTACATCACAAAGTTTGATCAAGTCAGATTCATACCACTCTGTGTGAGGAGCACTCGGAGTCCCCGATTCGTCATAGACTTAAACTTCCAAAACCCCTTTGTGCATTTTGGTATGACCGAGTCATCCATTTCGATCACACCGAGACCACTAAGTTGATCTAGGTTTTCAATCTCGGTGCAACCGATTAGAATGTTTCGGTCACACCGAGTTGCAGTAACCGCTTGTAGTTCTGCATCTCGGTGCCACCGAGTCGTTCCACTCGGTCACACCGATAGTGTCAGGTTATATATACTGACGGGTCAAATTTTGGAAAAAATTTCAAAACCCCTCACCCGCGCGTAACCTGATCTGCCTCTTCGGGTCTCCGGATTGTCCTCTCGCCGCCAGCGAGCTCCTGCCGCTGGTCTCCGCCGCCTTCAACGGCAATCTGCTCCGTCGTTGCCGCCGTAGAGAACACTCGCCGCTCCAGGGTAAGTGTTCGACCCCTTGTGTTGTCGTCTTCACTCTGATTCCTAGCACAAGGACAATGCCATGTTTCTGGCCACGATTGATATTGATTCATCCAGCTAAAACTCCCTTAGGTCTAGATTGATTAGAAAATTTTAGGGTTAGCTCTCCGCAGAACTCATCTCGGACCGACCGAACTGTAGAAATCGGTCTCACAGATTCGGCCTTGGCCATTTCACATGCCCTTTTCGGTCTGACCGAAACGTGCAAATCGGTGTGACTGAGTTCAGGATTCTGTGAAACCCTAGCAATATCGGTGCCACCGAACGGTGACTCAGCCCTACCGAGTCCACTAGTTTAGGTTCCAAGTGTTGCTTCGGTATCACCGAGTTGGTCAATTCGGTATCTCCGAGATCACTTTTGTAGAGAACTAAAACTAAGCTTTTTGACTCAATTATTTTGCAAAACCTCCGTACTTTGTGATGCTAATCTACTCTACCTCATCTACAATCTATTCACAGGGTCTGCTGACAGTTTGCCTGCAAGATGTCTGATCAAAGTGACAGCTAGAACAAATCTGAAGAATAGGTCCAGATGAGTGAGGGCACTAGTACCTCCAACTCTTTTGATGATGGAAGCAGGAGCACTTCAAGCAACTTACCTAAGGCAGCAACCAGATCCAGAAACAATCAAGAGGACTGCTGCTGACCAGAAGAGAAGTTGTGGGTATGCTCCAAACATTCAGGAGCTCATCAACTCTAAGATGGGCACATGAACTTATTTGCTAGACAAGGAGCATCTAGCCATATATCCTAATTTTGAAGACAATATCGTTGTGATGACTGGGGAAGATCCATCATCTGTGCAAGCACATGAGAAGAGAGAGAAGGCAAGGGAAGAGAAAGCTGCAAGGATGCCAACTGCTGAAGAGGCATCTCAAGTATTCCTGAAGAGCAAGCAAGATCAGCTTGGATATCTGATTCAAGCTATACTGAGGATTGAGAAGCGCTTGGCCACCCTGACTCAGAATCAGGAGAGCCTGGAGAGGATTGTGGAAACAAATTTTGATGATCTTGATCTCAAGGTGACTGAGATTCAGACTGCAGTTGAGCAGCTTCAGGAGGAAGCAGAGGAGAGGAGAGGAAAAGAAACCACTGATGCTTTCAAGCGTGTGCCATGAGGTCCAAGGTCTGCTGCAGTGCCAGTCTCAGATGCTAGAGCTTTAGTGTCAGCACCAGCAGCTACAGCTCCAGTGCCACCTCCAGCACCCACTCTAGCAGCTCCAACTACTTCATCGGAAGCCTTCGTCCTTGGAGTTATATCCACACATCCTCTAGCTATTATATGTAGTACTAGCAAGATGGCCATGCGTTCCACGGAACATCAAGATGATCGAGGGGAGGCCTTATTTGCAAATATGGAGAGGGGTGTGGGTATCTTTTTTCAAAATTGCCATAGTTTCCTTCCTATCCGTCAGATATAAATTGGACGGCCTATATTGCAGGATGGCAGGCACACCATCATCAACGACTCTGTTTTTTATAAGAGTAGAGATAAAATATATTATATGTAGTATAACATGTTCATAACCACACCATGTGTATCACCATTATATATATTCACGCATGCGTCGGTTTAAAACACTGATAAATTCTTCAAATATCTGAATTCACTTTTTATAATGAATTATGATCTCTATTCGTCTTTTACACCCACACAATACTCTTACCTTTGTAGCTAGCGCTAACTTTCTCTCGTACATGCACACGCCAGCATCCCTCTCACCCTCCCTCAGCATTCTCTAGCTCCATCGCGCAAATTCGTCTTTTAAATTTAGGTCATTCACCCACGGTGTGTGTAGGCCCCCAACTCCTTCTTTACGGCACACATCGATCAATATGCCTCTCTAGCCAGGTGTGCCTACCACAAACACAAGCTTCCCCTCTTCTCTTCTCACCGTCCATGCCTCACTCCTACCCCTCTTTTCATCGATCACTTACTCGCACACTCCTCCCCCCTCGATATAGTATGCCTCTCACACCACCTGCTAGATGCATCCCTCTCTCTATCCTTCTCCCCGAGCCTTATTTTCTTCTAACACATGCATGCATGTATACCGATTGATCTCCCTACATATACCTAGGTCGACTTTAACTATTTCCCCCCACCCATCGATCGACATACCTCACAAGTTATGTCTCTCCTTTCTCTGACAAAGGACGATTGATCTTGCTATGTAGTTACGTCTGCTTACCACAACCATATTGTCCCCCTCATCATTTGTGCATGCCTCCAGACCCGTCTCTCACACACACGTGCACAGACAGGCAGCCATCCCCTCTCTTATTGATATTGCAGGTGTGGCCTCCGTTTGTCTAGCAAGCCTCTCCCACCATTTGTTAGAAGCAACTCCACCACCACCCCCTCCAACACTCTAGCTCTGTCTCTCTCCCAACCTTATTCATCTCCTACACATATGCATGGATGCCGATCGATCTCCCTTAATACATAAGGTAGGCCTCTCTCCTCCGCCACACATATACCAGCCATTGTACCTCTATAGTTAATTAGGTCTCCCCCACCCCCACCACACACCGATAGTCGAGCGTTGTAGGTAGGTATCCATGCCACAGAGACAAACTGCACCTGTCCCCTCTCACGTTCCAGTAGGCCAGCCACCCTATATCTTTGACGTGGATGGCACACACAAATTCGATGGCACTCTTCATCGATCGCGCACACGCACACACACATCATCCCTCTCTTTGATTCTATGGATACCTCAAGCCGATGATACCTCCACTCTCTTCTCATGGATCGCCCCTCTATATATATGATATATCCAGGACTTTATTTCACACACATTGCATATGTTAAATTTTGATCGACCCCCCCCCCCCCCCAAACACTCACGAACCCACACACTATATCTCTCTATGTTTGTATCTCTCTCACACAACCCCACGTAGGTGGTGTACGTACACGAAGAGAATAGGTACACGTACTCACGCTTCATGCCCAGCCACACCCGCGCGGGTACACGGTGGAGCTCATTTCTGTACGAAATGGCAGCCCACGTGCTAATTTGAACTAGAAACAACCTCAAGTTCATAGTATCAATTCTATCAGAAAAATTCCATCGATTATATTTGGAGGTTTTGAATTTCCTCTTCCTACTGTCAAGAAGAAATATGATATACTTATTATTGGGGATGTGCATATCCCCGTTGAGGTAACCTAGTGTTATTCGAAATTTCTCCGGTTTCATGTTAATCGGAATGAGTTTGTTAACAAGACCTGATCAACCTTGTTAGTGGATTCCTTTTGACGAGCATGAGATGGATGAAACTAGAAGCACAACCTTCTGTACCCTCTCTATACTTTCTGTTATTTAGTTGAAATAAAGTAAAAATGGTATTTTTTCTGTCTGTTTCCTGCCTCGTGGGCCCATGGTGGCCCTCCTCCACTTATTCATGCACCCATCCTCTTCTTCTTCCTCCGACAAACATGAAAAACCAACTCAAGCACGAGTTCCAGCCCTCTTTGCTGCCATTTTCGATCTCCTTGCTCAAAGCTCCTCTCACAAAACTGCTTGGGGAGATTGTTCCTTGGTATGTGACTCCTCCATTGGTCCAATTAGTTTTTGTTATAGTTCTTTATTCATTGCAAATTTTTGCTCCTTAGGTGACCCTGTTCTTGAGCTTGCATGTCAAATTTATATGGTCAAAAGTAGTTTTGATGCATGATATAGGCTCTAGGCACTTGTAGGAGTGGTTGCTATCAATATTATTGAGTTTGGTTTACTTTTATTTTGAAGTTACTAAAAATTTCAGAAATTTTCAGAAAATGATGAGGAGACTTTTGAGGGGCTCATCGAGCCAAAGCTCGAAGGAGAAGGCACCGAAGCCTAAGTATAATTTGCCTCGCACCGCGGAGGTTCAGGCGTGTAAATGGCCTTCCGAGGATTTCTTAAGAACAGCCGGGATTTATGAAGATTTTCATGAGTTGGCTCAGACTGCAGGACTTACCGCTTTCCTCCATGACCAATGCGATCAGTATCTCTTGCTCACAAATAACTTTGTGCAAAACTTTCATTTTCATTCTAAGAACTCACCACCTACGATGGAATTTTATTTATATGATGAGCATAAGGAGATGTCACTTTATGATTTCTGTCGGATTTGTTTAGTCCGTTTTGGGGGCAATACAGAAGAACCACATCATGATTATGTGGAGGGATTTATTGACACTATTGCTGTAGGGGAAACAAGGAAGGTTTCCGATGCATGAATCACTAGCATAAGTTTTCCTGTTTTACGCTACTTTGCATTATTTGCTAGTCGTTGCTTAATTGGTCATGGAAACTATGGAAACCTGAGTATCCATGATATTATTATTTTGCACCACGGCTTATACGGTGATAACTCTTTTAGTATAGGAGGCATTATTGCTAGACGGTTAAGTATGAACCTTACTAAGGGTCCCATCTTTGGAGGCATTTATGCTTCACGCCTCGCCGCACATTTTAACATACCTATTAGGCATTATGAGAAGGAAGAAAAGGTGTTGCCTCGTGTTTATCTAGATTATAAAAGTATGGTAGCACATGATTTTATTGTTAAGAATAGGGAAGGAGAGCTTCAATATCAATTGTTCTTTAATAAACATCATCATGAGACTATTACCTTGCCTGCTCCTTCTTTGTTTGATTTGACTGTAGGCACGTACTTTGTTCCGTTGGCGGCTATTCACGCCTACCGGAACCCTGCACCAGCCCCGGAACCAGAACCACAAGAGGAGCCTCCACGATAGTCTGTTTATTCTTGGGATCCGGAGATGGCGGTCAGCCAATGGCAGTCTGAGTCTTGTTCATCACAGTACGACCCCAACAACTATTATTATGGATATCAGCCAGGCCAACCGTGACCATATACCAACTTAGGCCAAAAGCCTAAGCTTGGGAGAGTACGTATTTCTCACCGACATTACATTTATGTTCACACACACTCATTGCTAGATGTCGGTGTTCATACTTTTTCATTGAATCATCCATGCTAGTTTATTTCCTTTTATGCTTTCTTCTTGTGTGCTTGATAAACCTTAAGAAAAACCAAAAAAATAGTAGTAGTTTACTTTTCTTTCTGTAGTAATAATTAAAAAGAAAACCCAAAATATTTACCGTTCTTCTTTTGCTTGTTGGGAGCTTTCGCATGTAAATAGTTTTATTTCTTTTCTTTTCTTTCGGGGTCAGTAGGAGAAGACCATGATTAAATTGTGGAAGTGGCTCTTATATGCTTTATTGTTGATTTAACCAAGAGCCCATATTGCTTTGTCTTCTCCTGTTTATTGAATGCTCGCAGATTCCAGCTTAGTCCAATGCATGTGCACTCTTATTATTATTATTCTCATCGTTCGGTCGTGCAAGTGAAAGGCAATTATGATGATATATGATGGACTGACTGAGATGAGAAAAGCTGGTATGAACTTGACCTCTTTTGTTTTTGTAAATATGATGAGTTCATCGTTCTTGATTCAGCTTGTTATGAATAAACATGTTTGCAATGACAATTAGAGATCATAGTTGCTTGTGCCATGCTTGATTAGCTATGAGTTATAATAGTTTACCTTGCGTGCCAACATGCTATTGAGATGGTTATGATGTGGTATGATGGGGTGGTATCCTCCTTTGAATGATCTAAGTGACTTGACTTGGCACATGTTCACGCTGTAGTTGAAACAAAGCAACATAGCCTTCACGATATTTATGTTCATGGTGGATTATATCCTACTCATGCTTGCATCCAATGTTTATTAATTTTAATGCATGTACATGGCTGTTGTCGCTCTTTAGTTGGTCGCTTCCCAGTCTTTTGCTAGCCTTCACCTGTACTAAGCAGGAATACTGCTTGTGCATCCAATCCCTTAAACCCCAAAGTTATTCCAGATGAGTCCACTATACCTTCCTATATGCGGTATCTACCTGCCGTTCCAAGTAAATTTGTATGTGCCAAACTCTAAACCTTCAAATAATCATCTTGTTTTTATGCTCGAATAGCTCATGTATCAACTAGGGTTGTCTGTATCTTCCATGCTAGGCGGATTATTCTCAAGAGGAGTCGACTCCGCTCCTCACTCACGAGAAAATGGTTGGTCACCGGGATGCCCAGTCCCATGCTTTATGCAAACTAAATCAAAAAAATTGCAAAACAAAACTCCCCCTGGGACTATTGTTAGTTGGAGGCACTCGTTGTTTCGAGCAAGCCATGGATTGATGTTTGTTGGTGGAGGGGGAGTATAAACTTTACCATTCTGTTTGGGAACCGCCTATAATGTGTGTAGCATGGAAGATATCGCCATCTCTTGGTTGTTATGTTGACAGTGAAAGTATACCGCTCAAAATGTTAATTATCTCTATTTCAAAAGCCAGCTCTGGAACCTCTACAAATCCTTGCTTCCCTCTGCAAAGGGCCTATCTATTTACTTTTATGTTGAGTCATCACCCTCTTATGAAAAGCACTAGCTGGAGAGCGCAGCTGTCATTTGCATTCATCACTGTTAATTTATATGGGATGTGACTATGATTGGATCTCTTTTACCATGAATTACAATGTCTAGTCAGCCCTTGATCTTTAAAGGTGCTCTGCATTTATGTTTAGCGGTCTCAGAAAGGGCTAGCGAGATACCATCTTGTTATATCATATTATGATTGTTTTGAGAAAGTGTTGTCATCCGATATTTATTATTATGGCTTGCTAGTTGATTATGCTATTGATATGGGTAATCATGACACCTGAGAATTATTGCAAATATGGTTAGTTATAATCTTTGCTGAAAACTTGAATGCTAGCTTGACATATTTACAACAACAAGAGCAAACAGAGTTTGTAAAAGTTTTTCTTTATTTCTTTCAGTTTGTCAACTGAATTGCTTGAGGACAAGCAAGGGTTTAAGCTTGGGGGAGTTGATATGTCTCCGTCGTATCTACTTTTGCCCTTGTTTTGGACTCTAACTTGAATGATTTGAATGGAACTAACCCGGACTGACGCTGTTTTCAGCAGAACTGCCATGATGTTGTTTTATGTGCAGAAAACAAAAGTTCTCGGAATGACCTGAAACTCCATGGAATATCTTACAATAAATAATAAAAAATACTCGCCAAAGATGAATACCAGGGGCCCACACCCTATCCACGAGGGTGGGGGGCGCCCCCCTAGGGCGCGCCCCTACCTCGTGGGCCCCCTGGAGACCTCCCGACTCCAACTCCAACTCTATATATCTGCTTTCGGGGAGAAAAAAATAGGAGAGAAGAAATCATCGTGTATTACAATACGGAGCTGCCGCGAAGCCCTAAAACCTCTCGGAAGGGCTGATCTGGAGTCCGTTCGGGGCTCCGGAGAGGGGAATCCGTCGCCATCGTCATCATCAACCATCCTCCATCACCAATTTCATGATGCTCACCGCCGTGCATGAGTAATTCCATCGTAGGCTTGCTGGACGGTGATGGGTTGGATGAGATTTATCATGTAATCGAGTTAGTTTTGTTAGGGTTTGATCCCTAGTATCCACTATGTTCTGAGATTGATGTGCTATGACTTTGCTATGCTTAATGCTTGTCACTAGGGCCCGAGTGCCATGATTTCAGATCTGAACCTATTATGTTTTCATCAATATATGAGAGTTCTTGTTCCTATCTTGCAAGTCTATAGTCACCTATTATGTGTTATGATCCGTTAACCCCAAAGTGACAATAATCGGGATACTTACCGGTGATGACCGTAGTTTGAGGAGTTCATGTATTCACTATGTGCTAATGCTTTGTTCCGGTTCTCTATTAAAAGGAGGCCTTAATATCCCTTAGTTTCCATTAGGACCCCGCTGCCACGGGAGGGTAGGACAAAAGATGTCATGCAAGTTCTTTTCCATAAGCACATATGACTATATTCGGAATACATGCCTACATTACATTGATGAATTGGAGCCAGTTCTGTGTCACCCTATGTTATGACTGTTACATGATGAAACCACATCCGGCATAATTATCCATCGCTGATCCGATGCCTACGAGCTTTCCATATATTGGTTTACGCTTATTTACTTTCCCGTTGCTATTGTTACAATCACTACAAAATACAAAAAACATTACTTTGCTTCCATTACTCTTTTGTTACCGTTACCGTTACCATCACTATCATATTACTTTGCTACTAAACACTTTGCTGCACATACTAAGTTTCCAGGTGTGGTTGAATTGACCACTCAGCAGCTAATACTTGAGAATATTCTTTGGCTCCCCTTGTGTCGAATCAATAAATTTGGGTTGAATACTCTACCCTCGAAAGCTGTTGCGATCCCCTATACTTGTGGGTTATCACATATGGATCTAAATTAGCCCCTTATGAAGCAACACATAAAGTAGGGTTTAAGCTTCTGTCACTCTAGCAACCCATCATCTACTTATTACTTCCCAATGCCCTCCTCTAGGCCCAAACAATCATGAAGTGTCATGTAGTCGACGTTCACATGACACCACTAGAGGAAAGACAACATACATCTCATCAAAATATCGAACGAATACCAAATTCACATGACTACTTATAGCAAGACTTCTCCCATGTCCTCAGGAAAAACATAACTACTCACAAAGCATATTGATGTTCATAATTAGAGGGGTATTAATATGCATAGTGGATCTGAAGATATGATCTTCCACCAAGTAAACCAACTAGCATCAGCTACAAGGAGTAATCAACACTACTAGCAACCCACATGTACCAATCTGAGGTTTGGATACAAAGATTGGATACAAGAGATGAACTAGGGTTTGAGATGAGATGGTGCTGGTGAAGATGTTGATGGACATTGACAACCTCCCGATGAGAGGATCATTGGTGATGACGATGATGATGATTTCCCCCTCCCGGAGTGAAGTTTCCCCGGTAGAATAGCTCCGCCGAAGCCCTAGATTGGTTCCGCCTCGTGGCGGCGGAGTTTCGTCCCGTGAGCTTCCTTATGATTTTTTACTCGACGAAAGACTCCATATAGCCAAAGATGGGCATCAGAGGGCCACCAAGGGGCCCACGAGGTAGGGGGCACGCCCAGTGGGTACGACGCGCCCCCACCCTCATGGATGGTGGGTGGCCCCCCTCTGGTACTTTCTTCGCTCAGTTTTTTTTATATATTCTGAAAATAACTCCCGTGGAGTTTCAGGACTTTTGGTGATGTGCAAAATAAGTCTCTAATATTTGCTCCTTTTCCAGCCCAGAATTCCAGCTGCCGCCATTCCCCCTCTTCATGTAAACCTTGTAAAATTAGAGAGAATGGGCATAAGTATTGTGACATAATGTGTAATAACAGCCCATAATGCGATAATTATCGATATAAAAACATGATGCAAAATAGACGTATCAACTCCCCCAAGCTTAGACCTCGTTTGTCCTCAAGCGAAAGCCGAAATCGAAAAATATGTCCACATGTTTAGAGATAGAGGTGTCGATAAAATAAAATACGGACATGAGGGCATCATGATCATTCTTAGAACAGCAACATATATATATATAGTCATATGATCTCTTATGCTAAAGTAACAATTCAATCACAATTTCAAGTATGAATCATAAACTTCATTGAAAACTAACAAACTACAATCTCAGTCATTGAAGAAATTGGAATTTATCGTAACATCGGAAAGAGTCAATAAGAGCTTTTCAGCAAGTCCACATACTCAACTATGATTTAGTCTTCCACAGTTGCTAACACTCACGCCATATGTATGGTTATGAAGTTTTAGCCGGACACAGAGAAAGATAGGGGCTTATAGTTTGCCTCCCAACTTTTTACCTCTAGGGTAATGTCAACAATAATAGTTCATGAAAACTCACATCCAATTAGCTATACATATTTGGATCTTTCCAACACATTGTCCTTGCCAAAGGATAAAATGTAAAAAGGAAAGGTGAAGATCACTATGACTCTTATATAAGGTAGAAGATAAAAGTGAAAGATAGGCCCTTCGCAGAGGGAAGCAGAGGTTGTCATGTGCTTTTATGGTTGGATGCACAAAATCTTAATGCAAAAGAACGTCACTTTATATTGCCACTGGTGATATGGACCTTTATTATGCAGTCCATCGCTTTTATTTCTTCCACATCACAAGATCGTATAAAGCTTATTTTCTCCACATTAATAGATCATACATATTTAGAGAGCAATTTTATTGCGTGCACCGATGACAACTTACTTGAAGGATCTTAGTCAATCCATAGGTAGGTATGGTGGACTCTCATGGAAAAAACGGGTTTAGGGATATTGGGAAGCACAAGTAGTATCTCTACTTGGTGCAAAGGAATTGGCTAGCATGAGAGGGAAAGGCAAGCTCAACATGTTGGACGATCCATGACAATATAATTTATCTCAGATGTAACAAAACATAACCCATTACGTTGTCTTCCTTGTCCAACGTCAACTCTTTAGCATGTCATATTTTAATGAGTGCTCACAATCATAAAATATGTCCAAGATAGTATATTTATATGTGAAAACCTCTCTTTCTTTATTACTTCCTATTAATTGCAACGATGACCAAAACTATATATGTTTGTCAACTTTCAACAACTTTTATTCATCATACTTTTATATGTTAAGTCATTAATCTCCATAAGATCCATATGATCCCTTTATTTCTTTTTATTCTTTCTCTTCTATTTTATTTCCTTAAGATCATAGCAAAATAATCAGGCCCTTGACTCAACAGTAATCTTTATTATATAGCTCATGGACTCGATTACATAGAAGGATCATAGAGCAAAACTCAAAACTAGATCATACTAAAACATTATTCTACTAGATCAAGATATTACCAAAAGGACCAAACTAAGAAAAACAGTAAAGATAAAAGGTGTGATGGTGATACGATACCGGGGCACTCCCCCAAGCTTGGCAGTTGCCAAGGGGAGTGCCCATACCCATGTGTTTATGTCTCCCTCATCGTAGGTGGTGATGTGATATTCTTGGCGATGACGCCCCTCAAGATACGATTCTCTTCTTCAAGCTTATTGACTTGCTGCTTGAGGCCCATTATTTCTTTTTGGAGCTTGCCCATGACGGCTAAAGCTTCTTTCACCCATGGATGTTGCATAGCTGCGGGAGAATGATACCTCTCCAACGTATCTATAATTTTTGATTGCTCCATGCTATATTATCTACTGTTTTGGACTATATTGGGCTTTATTTTCCACTTCTATATTATTTTTGGGACTAACCTATTAACCGGAGGCCCAGCCCAGAATTGCTGTTTTTTGCCTATTTCAGTGTTTCGGATAAACGGAATATCAAACGGAGTCCAAACGGAATAAAATCTTCGGGAACGTGATTTTCTCACCGAACGTGATCCAGGAGACTTGGACCCTTCTCCAAGGAACAAAAGAGGCGGTCACGAGGGTGGGGGGCGCACCCCCCCCCCCCTAGGGTGCGCCCCCTGCCTCGTGGGCACCTCGTTGCTCCTCCGGCATACTTCTTCCTCCTATATATACACACGTACCCCCAAACAATCAGAACAGGAGCCAAAAACCTAATTCCATCGCCGCAACTTTCTGTATCCACGAGATCCCATCTTGGGGCCTATTCCGGAGCTCCGCCGGAAGAGGGCCGTCATCACGGAGGGCTTCTACATCATCCTAGCCCCTCCGATGAAGTGTGAGTAGTTTACCTCAGACCTTCGGGTCCATAGTTAGTAGCTAGATGGCTTCTTCTCTCTCTTTGAATCTCAATACAAAGTTCTCCCCCTCTCTTGTGGAGATCTATTCGATGTAATATTCTTTTTGCGGTGTGTTTGTTGAGACCGATGAATTGTGGGTTTATGATCAAGTCTATCTATGAATAATGTTTGAATCTTCTCTGAATTCTTTTATGTATGATTGGTTATCTTTGCAAGTCTCTTCGAATTATCCATTTGGTTTGGCCAACTAGATTGGTAGTTCTTTCCATGGGAGAAGTGCTTAGCTTTCGGTTCGATCTTGCAGTGTCCTTACCCAGTGACAGAAGGGGTAGCAAGGCACGTATTTTATCGTTGCCATCGAGGATAACAAGATGGGGTTTATTTCATATTGCATGAATTTATCTCTCTACATCATATCATCTTGCTTAAGGAGTTAGTCTGTTTTTAACTTAATACTCTAGATGCATGCTGGATAGCGGTCGATGAGTGGAGTAATAGTAGTAGATGCAGAATCGTTTTGATCTACTTGTCACAGACGTGATGCCTATATACATGATCATGCCTAGATATTCTCATAACTATGCTCAATTTTGTCAATTGCTCAACAGTAAATTGTTCACCCACCGTAGAATACTTGTGCTCTTGAGAGAAGCCACTAGTGAAACCCATGGCCCCTGGGTCTATTCTCATCATATTAATCTCCATTACTTTAATCTTGCTTTGCTTTTTTACTTTTCCTTTACTTTTTTCTTTGCATCTTTATACCAAAAATATTATATCTATCAGATCTCACTCTCGTAAGTGACCGCGATGGGCTTGACAACCCCTAATCGTGTTGGTTGCGATTAGCTATCGCTTTGTGCAGGTACGAGGGACTTGAGCGTGGGCTCCTACTGGATTGATACCTTTGTTCTCAAAAACTGAGGGAAATACTTACGCTACTCTGCTGCATCATCCCTTCCTCTTCGGGGAAAACCAACGCAAGGTCAAGACGTAGCAAGAAGGATTTCTGGCGCCGTTGCCGGGGAGTCTACGCAAAAATTCAACATACCAAGTACCCATCACAATCCCTATCTCTCGCATTACATTATTTGCCATTTGCCTCTCGTTTTCCTCTCCCCCCAATTCACCCTTGCCGTTTTATTCGCCCTCTCTCTCCCTATCCCCCCTCTCTATTTGCCTCTTTTTGCCCATTTGCTTTTTGTTTGCTCATGTGTTAGATTGCTTGCTTGTCGCGATGGCTCAAGATACTACCAAATTGTGTGACTTCACCAATACCAATAATAATGATTTCCTTAGCACTCCGATTGCTCCTCTTACCGATGCTGAATCTTGTGAAATTAATACTGCTTTGTTGAATCTTGTTATGAAAGATCAATTCACCGGCCTTCCTAGTGAAGATGCCGCTACTCATCTGAATAGCTTCATTGATTTATGTGATATGCAAAAGAAAAAATATGTCAATAATGATGTCGTTAAATTGAAGCTATTTCCTTTTTCCCTTAGAGATCGTGCTAAAGCTTGGTTTTCGTCTTTGCCTAAGAATAGTATTGATTCATGGAACAAGTGCAAAGATGCTTTTATCTCTAAGTATTTTCCTCCCGCTAAGATCATCTCTCTTAGAAACGATATTATGAACTTTAAACAACTTGATCATGAACATGTTGCACAAGCTTGGGAGAGAACGAAATTAGTGATACGTAATTGCCCTACTCATGGTTTGAATTTGTGGATGATTATACAAATTTTTTATGCCGGATTGAATTTTGCTTCTCGAAATCTTTTAGATTCGGCCGCGGGAGGCACTTTTATGGAAATCACTTTAGGAGATGCTACTAAACTCCTAGATAATATTATGGTTAATTATTCTCAATGGCATACTGAAAGATCTTCTAATAAAAAAGTGCATGTGATAGAAGAAATTAATGTGTTGAGTGGAAAGATGGATGAACTTATGAAATTATTTGCTACTAAGAGTGTTTCTTCTAATCCTAATGATATGCCTTTGTATACTTTGATTGAGAATAACAATGAATCTATGGACGTGAATTTTGTTGGTAGGAATAATTTTGGTAACAACACTTATAGAGGGAATTTTAATCCTAGGCCATATCCTGGTAATCCTTCTAATAATTATGGTAATTCCTACAACAACTCTTATGGAAATTATAATAATATGCCCTCTGAATTTGAGAATAGTGTTAAAGAGTTAATGAATTCACAAAATAATTTTAATGCTTTGCTTGAGGAGAAATTGCTTAAAGTTGATGATTTGGCTAGAAACGTTGATAGAATTTCTCTTGAGGTTGATTCTTTAAAGCTTAGATCTATTCCTCCTAAGCATGATATCAATGAGTCTCTCAAAGCCATGATAATTTCCATTGATGAGTGCAAGGAAAGAACCGCTAGGATGCGTGCCTCCAAAGATGCCTTTATTAAAGCGTGTTCTTCCAATACCTATGAAAATCAAGATGAAGATCTAAAATTTATTGATGTGTCCCCTATTAAATCTTTATTTTGCAATATGAATCTTGATGAAACTGAATATGATCTTCCTTTACCTAGAAGGCGTTCTAAAAATTCGGAGTATTTAGATCTTAATGATGAAATTGATGAAAGTGGGATTGAAAGAAATAAAAATCTAGATGTTGCTAAACCCACTATATTGTATTTCAAGGAATTTAATTATGAAAGTTGCTCTTTAATTAATTGTATTTCCTTGTTGCAATCCCTGCTAAATTCTCCACATGCTTATAGTCAAAATAAAGCCTTCACAGAACATATTGTTGATGCCTTGATGCAATCTTATGAAGAAAAACTTGAGTTGAAAGTTTCTATCCCTAGAAAACTCTATGATGAGTGGGAACCGACTATTAAAATTAAAATTAAAGATCATGAGTTTTATGCTTTGTGTGATTTGGGTGCTAGTGTCTCTACTATTCCCAAGACTTTGTGTGATTTGCTAGATTTCCGTAATTTTGATGATTTCTCCCTAAACGTACATCTTGCGGATTCCACTATTAAGAAACCTATGGGAAGGATTAATGATTTTATTATTGTTGCAAATAGGAATTATGTGCCCGTAGATTTCATTGTTCTTGATATAGATTGCAATCCTTCTTGCCCTATTATTCTTGGTAGACCTTTCCTTAGAACGGTTGGTGCGATTATTGATATGAAGGAAGGGAATATTAAATTTCAATTTCCATTAAAAAAGGGCATGGAACACTTTCCAAGAAAGAAAATAAAATTACCATATGAAACTATCATGAGAGCCACTTATGGATTGCCTACCAAAGATGGCAATACCTAGATCTATCCTCGCTTTTATGCCTAGCTAGGTGCGTTAAACGATAGCGCTTGTTGGGAGGCAACCCAATTTTATTTTTATTCCTTGCCTTTTGCTCCTGTTTAGTAATAAATAAATTATTTAGCCTCTGTTTTGGTTGTGTTTTTTGTGTTTAATTAGTGTTTGTGCCAAGTAGAACCGTTGGGAAGACTTGGGGAAAGTCTTGTCGAACTTGCTGTAAAAAACAGAAACTTTAGCGCTCACGAGAACTGCTGTCATTTTTATTTGAAGAGTTATATTTAGTTAATTCATTTTTCAGATGATTAATAGATAAATTTCTCACGTCCAGCAATTTATTTTAGAATTTTTGGGGTTCCAGATCTTGCGCTAGCTACAGATTACTACAGACTGTTCTGTTTTTGACAGATTCTGTTTCTCGTGTGTTGTTTGCTTGTTTTGATGAATCTATGGCTAGTAAAATAGTTTATAATCCATATTGAAGTTGGAATACAGTAGGTTTAACACCAATATAAATAAAGAATGAGTTCATTACAGTACCTTGAAGTGGTCTTTTGTTTTCTTTCGCTAACGGAGCTCACGAGTTTTCTATTTTGAGTTTTGTGTTGTGAAGTTTTCAAGTTTTGGGTGAATTCTTTTGATGGATCATGGAACAAGGAGTGGCAAGAGCCTAAGCTTGGGGATGCCCATGTCACCCCCAAGATAATCCAAGGACACCAAAAAGTTAAAGCTTGGGGATGCCCCGAAAGGCATCCCCTCTTTCGTCCACTTCCATCGGTAATTTACTTGGAGCTATATTTTTATTCACCAACATGATATGTGTTTTTCTTGGAGCGTCTTGTATTATTTGTGTCTTTGTGTCTTAGTATGCCACAATCATCCTTGCTGTACACACCTTTTGAGAGAGCCATACATGAATTAAAATTTGATAGAATACTCTATGTGCTTCACTTATATCTTTTGAGCTAAGTAGTTTTGCTCTATGTGCTTCACTTATATCTTTTGAGCTAGATAATTTTGCTCTATGTGCTTCACTTATATCTTTTGAGCTAGATAATTTTTCTCTATGTGCTTCACTTAGATCTTTTAGAGCACGGTGGTGGATTTGTTTTAAAGAAACTATTGATCTCTCATGCTTCACTTAAATTATTTTGAGAGTCTCTTAATAGCATGGTAATTTGCTTAATAATAATATGCTTGGTATTGAAGATTTGTGAAACTTTCTTTTGAGTGTGTTGAATACTAAGAAAAGATTGAAGCATGATAATTGTTTTGAGATATGGAGGTGATAATATTAAAGTCATGCTAGTTGAGTAGTAGTGAATTTAAAGAATACTTGTGTTAGAGTGTGTGATTCCTGTAGCATGCACGTATGGTGAACCGTTATGTAACGAAGTCGGAGCATGATTTGTTTATTGATTGTCTTCCTTATGAGTGGCGGTCGGGGACGAGCGATGGTCTTTTCCTACCAATCTATCCCCCTAGGAGCATGCGCGTAATACTTTGCTTTGATAAATTCTTGTGGCGACCCGACCCGAATGGATCAAGTCTACTGTGCTCGGGTGTCATCCGTGGATCAGTAATGCTAACACCACACAGTACATCGAAGGATTTATAGCAGAGTGGCAATCACACACCTATTACATTGTTGTCTCAAAGAGAACTTATTACAATAAATATGGCTTAAGGCCATCTAATAACGATAACAGCGGAAGACTCGGAAGATAAATGGGTCCATCAACTCCAACGGCATCACTGAGTATAGAACCACGACCTAAAAACACCTTACTCATCGTCTGAAAAGTCTGCAGCATGAGAAGTTGCAGCCCGAAAACGGGTCAGCACATGGAATATGCTGGCAATGTAACACATAGAGAGTAATGGAATGAAACAGCTATACTATATGCATATGTGGCTGGTGGAAAGCTCTATGGTTACAGTTTTTGCGTAAAGCCAGTTTTTCCCTACTGCAAAGGAATAAGTTTATTTAACTATCATGGTGGTTGTGAAACATTGAGAATGGTTGACAGCATTCTCAATCCCAATTAAAAATAATTAAAACCCAACAACATTTATTAGCAGTAACATGTTGAGATTCACATGATATTCAAGTACTAGATACTCAAGTTGTCCATAACCGGGGACACGGCTAATCATGATTAGTTTGTACACTCTGCAGAGGTTTGCGCACTTTTCCCCACAAGACTCGATCGCCTCCGTTTGGTTTCTCGCACTACACGGTGTTTGAGAAGACGGATGACCGAGACATAGTCTTTCAGAGGCGCTAGCACCTTACGATCGGGTAGACCGGTACACCTACATCCCCTACATCTGCTAGTCTACCACTGTAAGAGTTCGCACAACTTAGTCAACTATGCCAGAGCCCATAATGGCTTGTGGCTGCACATGGAAGTTACTAGCATGAATAATCTTATGATCCCTTTGAGCCTGGGTGGCGGTCCAAAATAAAACAGGCAAGTCCTGATAGACATCAGGTGCCTCAATCCACCCAGATGTGTGTTTAAGTTGCCACCTTAGATAAACCATTAAAATTATCAACTCACATCTGTCATGGATATCACTCACCCAATCCACGTCTACTAGCATAGCATGGCATAATAAGGAAACGTAGAAGTAACTCCCAAAGGTTTCGTAATAAAACAGGTGATAGGTACTACCTCATCTACTTCCCATCCCACAATTTAATTAGATCCTAATCATGCAATGTGAGAGGATTGATCTAATGCAATAAAACATGGGTTGTAGAAAAGGTATGATCAAAGTGTTACTTGCCTTGCTGATGATCCGCGAGACCTAGGGTTTCGAAGTAACAGGCGGCGCAATCCGGGTGATCTATCGCAGACAAACAAGAAGCATACAATAAGTACTCATCTAATGCACAGGTAAAACTCGAACAAGAGAACAAACCAGAAAGTTCAACTTAAGAACTCCGGTTGCAAAGAAGGAACGAACCGAACAAAGAAACGGAAAAACAAACGGCGGAAGAAAACAACTCGGTTCTAGCAAGTTGAAACTAGGTCAAGTTTTACTGTAGCAAAAGCTTGTTTAAGTTGATTAAACGGAATGGCGGTTTCGAAACGAAACTCCAGGCGCTTGAATGACCTGATTTCGATAAACGAGCGAGAAGATAAACTAGAACGAAGATCGGATCTGAGATCGCGATCGCGGAATAAATCCGACACAAAGAAAAAGAAGAACGGTTAAACGAACGGACGTTCGTTAACCTAGAAGAATCCGGTGATCACGTTCTTGAGACGAACGGTCCGGCGAATGGTCCAAAGGCAACTAAATCAGAAAAGAAAATGAATCCGATCTAAGGTTTTGGAAAAGAAAACCGAATGAAAAAACCGATCTAGAAAACGAATCAGAAGAGAAGAAAAGAATTGGAACGATTAGAAGAAAACGATCCGAGGAAAAGAGACGCGGGGCAACCTCGGCGAGGTCTCCGGCGAGGGGCTCCGGCGGCGTGGCGTAGGGTGGCGGTGGCGTGGGCAAGGTGCGGCAGCGGCGGTGACGCAGGGCGGCGGCGGCGTGGGTAAGGTGCGGCGGCAGCGGTGACGCAGGGCGGCGGTGGCGTGGGTGTGGGGTGCGGTGGAGGGCTTGGGGTTTGGTTTGATGATTTAGAGGGGGGGGTGTTGGGGTATTTATATTGGGGAGGGGAGGGATTACTTGGGGTAGGGGACAAGAAATAGAGTAGGAATAGGAATAGGAAAACGAAACAAAGGAAAGGGGAGGGGGCTAACCCTAGCCGGACTCGGCTAGAACAAGAGGCGGCGGCGGCTGGCGCCTGCCTTGCCTGGCGCATGGCGCGCAGGGAGGCTGGGGCGGTGGCCGGCTGGCTGGGCCTTTGGCCCGGCTGGCCTGGCGGGAGGCTCCTTTTTTTAACTGGTTTTCGCGCGCAGAAAACAAAAGAAAAGAAAATCTAAACGGGCTCCAAAATTTCTAAAGTAAATTTTCCCCGACTCCTAAAAATGAGCCGAACAAAATGAACTTTTCTCTGGGCCTAAAATGCAATTTTTGAAAACACGCATTTTTCCCTATCCAAATAAAATGCAAATAAAACTCCGGCAAACAAAATTTGATCTATTTATTAAATCTTCATTTTTCCACAATTTTGGGAAAGTCATATTATTCCCTCTCTTATATTTTTGATATCGGAAAAATTATTGAAGATGAAATAAATAAATCAAATGATCCTCTTTTCAAATTCGAGAAAACTCTCAAATATGAAAATAACGAAATCTCCAACTCTCTCCGAAGGTCCTTGAGTTGCGTGAAATTTCTAGGATCAACCAATATGCATGAAAATATGCTATGCATGATGATCTAGTGTATAACATTCCAAATTGAAAATTTGGGATGTTACAAACCTACCCCCCTTAAGATGAATCTCGCCCTCGAGATTCGGGTTGGCTAGAAAATAGGTGAGGGTGGTCCTTGAGCAAATCTTCTTCTCTCTCCCAGGTGGCTTCATCCTCTGAATGGTGGTTCCACTGAACTTTGCAAAACTTGATAACCTTGCTGCGAGTAACTCTGCTGGCATAATCGAGAATCTTGACTGGCTTCTCCTCATACTTTAAGTCGTCCTTCAACTGAATCACTTCGAGTGGCACGGTATCTCTTAGCGGTACCTCCGCCATCTCGGCATGACATTTCTTCAGCTGAGAAACATGGAATACATCATGAACTCCTGACAGTCCCTCTGGTAATTCCAACTTATAAGCGACTTCTCCCATACGTTACAAGATCTTATACGGTCCAACGAAACGCGGTGCTAACTTTCCCTTAACTCCAAAGCGCTTAACTCCTTGAAGTGGGGATACTCGAAGATAAACTCTGTCTCCGGTTTCGTAAACTGTCTCCTTGCGTTTAGAATCTGCGTAGCTCTTCTGCCTAGACTGGGCTACCTTGAGCCTATCGCGAATCAACTTAACTTTCCGTTCAGACTCCTTAATCAAATCTGGTCCAAAGAATTGACGGTCTCCAACTTCGTCCCATGACAACGGTGTCCTGCTCCTTCTTCCGTATAGAGCTTCGAAAGGTGCCATCTTCAAACTGGTTTGGTAACTGTTGTTATAAGAAAACTCCGCATACGGCAAGTTATCGTCCCAACTAGATCCATAATCTAGTGCACAAGCTCTCAGCATATCTTCCAAAATCTGATTGACTCTCTCGGTCTGTCCATCTGTCTGCGGATGAAAAGCTGTGCTGAACTCTAGTCTGGTTCCTAAAGTTTCATGCAACTGATTCCAAAACTTTGAGGTAAACTGGGTTCCTCTATCTGATACGATACTCCTCGGAACTCCATGCAAACAAATGATCCTAGTCATGTATATCTTCGCCAACTTAGCACTCGTGTAAGTGGTCTTAACTGGAATGAAATGTGCTACCTTTGTCAAACGATCAATTACTACCCATATCGAGTCGTAGCCTGCTTTTGTCCTGGGTAGTCCTGTGATAAAATCCATGCCTATCTTATCTCACTTCCATTCGGGTATTGGCAATGGTTGTAATAATCCTGCTGGCTTCTGATGCTCTGCCTTTACTCTCTGACATACGTCACAAACTGCTACATATGCTGCAACATCCTTCTTCATTCCGGTCCACCAGAATGTTTCCTTCAAATCCAAATACATCTTGGTATTCCCTGGGTGAATCGAATACGGTGAATCATGTGCCTCCTGCAAAATCAACTTCCTGATCTCCGGGTCATTGGGCACATAAACACGGTCATCAAACCATAAGGTATCGTGCTCATCCTCACGAAATCCCTTAGCTTTTCCTTTGCTAAGTTTCTCCTTTATAGCAGCAATCTCCTTGTCAGATTTCTGAGCTTCTCTGATCTTATCCATCAATGTTGACTGAATCTCTAATGCTGCTACATAGCCTCTCGGAACTATTTCCAAACATAGCTCACGAAGGTTTTCTGCTAGCTCCTTGGGTATTTTCCCCGTCATTAGAGTATTGACATGGCTCTTACGGCTCAATGCGTCAGCTACTACATTAGCTTTTCCGGGATGGTAATGCAATCTCATATCATAATCCTTGATGAGCTCCAACCATCTCCTTTGTCTGAGGTTCAACTCCTTCTGCGTGAAAATGTACTTCAAACTCTTGTGATCCGTGTACACCTCACAATGATTTCCAATGAGGAAATGTCTCCACGTCTTCAATGCATGCACTACGGCTGCTAACTCCAAATCATGCGTGGCATAATTCAACTCATGAGGCTTCAGTTGTCGTGAAGCATACGAAACAACTCTTCCTTCCTGCATAAGCACTGCTCCAAGTCCTCGACGTGAAGCGTCGCAATACACCTCATAATCCTTGGTCTGATCTGGCAAAATCAATACTGGTGAGGTAACCAAGCGTTTCTTCAACTCCTGGAAACTAGCCTCACACTCCTCAGTCCATTTGAACTTAGTATCCTTCTTCAACAATTCAGTCATAGGCTTTGCAATCCTTGAAAAATTCTCAATGAATCTCTGGTAGTATCCTGCGAGTCCAAGAAAACTCCGGATCTCTCCAACTGTTGTTGGTGCTTCCCATTCAGTTACGGTCTCGACCTTTGTGGGGTCAATTGCTATACCTTCTCCGGATATAACGTGTCCGAGGAATCCAACTTCCTTCAACCAAAACTCACATTTGCTGAATTTGGCGTATAACTGATGTTCCCTTAGTTTCTCCAAAACTAAACGCAAATGTTCCTTATGCTCCTCTTCATTCTTTGAATAAACTAGGATGTCATCAATGAACACTACGACGAACTTATCCAAAAACTCCATAAACACTTTGTTCATCAGGTTCATAAAATAGGCAGGTGCGTTAGTCAATCCAAATGACATAACGGTATACTCATACAGTCCATATCTCGTGGTGAATGCTGTCTTAGGTATGTACTGCTCTCGAATCTTCAACTGATGGTAGCCTGATCGCAAATCGATCTTGGAAAACACTTTAGCTCCTTGCAACCGATCGAACAAATGTTGATCATTGGCAGTGGGTACTTGTTCTTGATGGTCACTTCATTCAATCCCCGATAATCTACAACCATCCTTAAGGATCCATCCTTCTTTTCCACTAGAAGTACGGGTGATCCCCAAGGCGAAGAACTTGGGCGAATGTAACCTTTCTCCAGTAACTCCTTAATCTGATTCTTAATTTCTACCAAATCCTTTGCTGGCATCCGGTACGGTCGCTTCGATATTGGGCCTGTACCTGGCAATAACTCAATGAAAAACTCTATGTCTCTATCTGGTGGCATGCCTGGCAATTCCTAAGGAAATACATTAGGAAAATCCTTTACCACTGGTACTTCCTCCTGCACAACTCCTGATAAGGAATTTACTTGTGTCCTATTTGGCACATGCCGGGATACATACTTGATCCTTCTTCCTTCTGGTGTGGTAAGCGAAATTGACTTACTAGCACACTCAATATTCCCTTCATACTTTGATAACCAATCCATGCCTAATATCACATCCAATCCTTGAGATTCCAATACTATTAGGTCTGAGGGAAAAACATAGTTTCCAATCCTTAATGGTAACCGATCACACCATCGTCTAGCCATAAACTCCGCTCCTGGTGAGCTTACTAACATGGGTGGTTTAGACAAGACGAGAATTAAGAATAGAGGGGGTCTAAAGAGAAAACACTACCCGTATGCACATGAGCAAATGCACACAAAATCACTTCATTCAATCAAACAAGGGCTTACAAACGATCTAAAACTATCGCAAAAGTGCTCGAACTAATGTTTACAGGGGGAAATGCTACTACTATCTGGTGGTCATCTAGAAATTTGAACCGATGGAAGACTCCATGATATCTGCTCCAGCTTCGTCTTCAAAGTCGGGTTCACTTGGATCCGAATCGGTGTCGTCGATGATGATGTAGTTGTCCGGACATGCGACGTACTCGTCTTCCTCCTGGGATGCTAACTTCCTCTTGAGTTCTTCAATCTCCTGCTTAAGATCGCCATTGTGCCTTGCTAGAGCTACGATCTCGTCCATGTAGTCCTTGCGTGTAGACTTCAGTTCTCCTTCTAGCTCGATGATCCTTGCCTTTGCATTCTTCAACTCTATCATATCATTGCACATCTGGTTCTCGTGGCGTCGAATGTGCTGGTTTAACTCCTGGATGAAAGATGCAATGGATCTATCCTTCTTGGTGCTGAGTAACTCCCATTGTTCATCTCGGCGTCTGCAAATCTGGTAGGTAGTGTCCGGTCTTCTTGATAAACTTCTCCAATGCGTCCTATGGTGATATGAGCTGCCATGCTCCTTCCCAGACTCCAGGTTGGTGCATTGAAAACACTATCTATAGGCTTCGTGATTGGCGCGAATGTCCTTCCCGGAACGTGAGCTTGAATCTTCCAGCGCTCCTCTTCAGGCAGACTGGTGTTGAAGGTTCCCGTGAAGCTTGGTAATCCAATGTTCAGGTACTTGGTGACTTCCTTCAGGTGAAATCCAAATGGTGTGCCTTCATCCGGTTGAGCGTACTTAATCTTCGCGTGCGTCATCCTAAAAGAGTAAAAAAGATGAGGAGTTAGAAAATGAGAAGAGAATGGTAATCTATGGCTTTAACTTAGTGGTCGTGTCCTACAGTCAGCGTGTGCTTTGATACCATCTCTGTGGCGACCCGACCCGAATGGATCAAGTCTACTGTGCTCGGGTGTCATCCCTGGATCAGTAATGCTAACACCACACAGTACATCGAAGGATTTATAGCAGAGTGGCAATCACACACTTATTACATCATTGTCTCAAAGAGAACTTATTACAATAAATATGGCTTAAGGCCATCTAATAACGATAATAGCGGAAGACTCAGAAGATAAATGGGTCCATCAACTCCAACGGCATCACTGAGTATAGAACCACGACCTAAAAACACCTTACTCGTCGTCTGAAAAGTCTGCAACATGAGAAGTTGCAGCCCGAAAATGGGTCAGCACATGGAATATGCTGGCAATGTAACACATAGAGAGTAATGGAATGAAACAGCTATACTATATGCATATGTGGCTGGTGGAAAGCTCTATGGTTACAGTTTTTGCGTAAAGCCAGTTTTTCCCTACTGCAAAGGAATAAGTTTATTTAACTATCATGGTGGTTGTGAAACATTGAGAATGGTTGACAGCATTCTCAATCCCAATTAAAAATAATTAAAACCCAACAACATTTATTAGCAGTAACATGTTGAGATTCACATGATATTCAAGTACTAGATACTCAAGTTGTCCATAACCGGGGACACGGCTAATCATGATTAGTTTGTACACTCTGCAGAGGTTTGCGCACTTTTCCCCACAAGACTCGATCGCCTCCGTTTGGTTTCTCGCACTACACGGTGTTTGAGAAGACGGATGACCGAGACATAGTCTTTCAGAGGCGCTAGCACCTTACGATCGGGTAGACCGGTACACCTACATCCCCTACATCTGCTAGTCTACCACTGTAAGAGTTCGCACAACTTAGTCAACTATGCCAGAGCCCATAATGGCTTGTGGCTGCACACGGAAGTTACTAGCATGAATAATCTTATGATCCCTTTGAGCCTGGGTGGCGGTCCAAAATAAAACAGGCAAGTCCTGATAGACATCAGGTGCCTCAATCCACCCAGATGTGTGTTTAAGTTGCCACCTTAGATAAACCATTAAAATTATCAACTCACATCTTTCATGGATATCACTCACCCAATCCACGTCTACTAGCATAGCATGGCATAATAAGCAAACGTAGAAGTAACTCCCAAAGGTTTCATAATAAAACAGGTGATAGGTACTACCTCATCTACTTCCCATCCCACAATTTAATTAGATCCTAATCATGCAATGTGAGAGGATTGATCTAATGCAATAAAACATGGGTTGTAGAAAAGGTATGATCAAAGTGTTACTTGCCTTGCTGATGATCCGCGAGACCTAGGGTTTCGACGTAACAGGCGGCGCAATCCGGGTGATCTATCGCAGACAAACAACAAGCATACAATAAGTACTCATCTAATGCACAGGTAAATCTCGAACAAGAGGACGAACCAGAAAGTTCAACTTAAGAACTCCGGTTGCAAAGAAGGAACGAACCGAACAAAGAAACGGAAAAACAAACGGCGGAAGAAAACAACTCGGTTCTAGCAAGTTGAAACTAGGTCAGGTTTTACTATAGCCAAAGCTTGTTTAAGTTGATTAAACAGAATGGCGGTTTCGAAACGAAACTCCAGGCGCTTGAATCACCTGATTCCGATAAACGAGCCAGAAGATAAACTAGAACGAAGATCTGATCTGAGATCGCGATCGCGGAATAAATCCGACAGAAAGAAAAAGAAGAACGGTTAAACGAACGGACGTTCGTTAACCTAGAAGAATCCGGTGATCATGTTCGTTGAGACGAACGGTCCGGCGAACGGTCCAAAGGCAACTAAATCGGAAAAGAAAACGAATCCGATCTAGGGTTTCGGAAAAGAAAACCGAACGAAAAAACCAATCTAGAAAACGAATCAGAAGAGAAGAAAAGAATCGGAACGATTAGAAGAAAACGATCCGAGGAAAAGAGACGCGGGGCAACCTCGGCGAGGTCTCGGGCGAGGGGCTCCGGCGGCGTGGCGTAGGGCGGTGTCGGTGTACTAAGGTAGGGGTGCCCTAGTACCCCGAACTTGTGCACGGGCAGTCGCAGCATCCCCGCGGCAAGGCTTGCCGGGTAACCGCCAGAGTCCTCCGCGGCTACTTTGAAGACCATTCAAGAATAAAGTATCCAAGACAAGACCCCGGCAAGAGGAGCTTGCCGGGAAGGCTATCAAAAGCATCTCAAGGCCCCGGCAAGGGGAGCTTGCCGGGAAGGAAACGAGACCCCGGCAAGAGGAGCTTGCCGGGAAGGCCAACCCAGGCATACCAAGAAAACCTGTCGCGACGCGCCACACATCCCAGCAAGACCCGGTGAGCGACAAGCTCCCGGACGCAACAAGACGACGACCGCGGTGAGGAGCTTGCCGCGGGAACCGCCTCTCCGAGCCTGCGCTCCAGCACAACCACCACGTGTCGCTCTAGGGGCCCCTCCCAAGCACACGTGGCAGGAGGTCGCGCAGCTAGGGGTGCGAGGTGGCGAGCAGGCGCTGACGAGATAACCATCGAGGCAAACGGTGGCGTCCCTAGCAAGCCCCTTTCGGTACTGTTTAGGCGACACAGACGGGCATTTAATGCCCTTGTCCCTTGCCGTCAGGGTTAGGTATGATAACACTTTAGCGGGTAGCTGTGCCTACTACAGCACCTAGCTGTGCCTATCCACGGCACCCTTTTCCATTTTTGCCCTTGGCCCCCGTTGCTCTATGTCGGTAACCCCTGGAGTATAAAAGGAGGCCCGTGTGTAACGGAGAGGGGGGTCGGCCATTTTGAGAGCCTTCGGGGGTCGGCCATTTTGAGAGCCTTCGGGGGGTTAGCCAGTTCGACTACTCACGCTCGGTCTCGCTAGCCGCCGGCGTGTACTGTAGCACCCCGCGCTCCCGAGCTAGAAATCAATACCAAACCACAAAGCAGGAGTAGGGTTTTATGCATCCGTGCGGCCCGAACCTGGGTAAATCGCTCGCGTGCTTCGCCTCGATTTACTCTTCGCACAACCAACCGCCCGCGTGCTTCGCCTCGATCTGCTCTTTGCGCAACCTCCGCCCCCCGCCGAACCGAAAGGGACCCGGTCCGCCGGTCCCATAGGTGTCCGTGGATCAGAAACCCCGGCAGGCGGCGGCGGCGTGGGCAAGGTGCGGCGGCGGCGGTGACGCAGGGCGGCGGCGGCGTGGGTAAGGTGCGGCGGTGGCGGTGACGCAGGGCGGCGGCGGCGTGGGTGTGGGGTGCGGTGGAGGGCTTGGGGTTTGGTTTGATGATTTAGAGGGGGGGTGTTGGGGTATTTATATTGGGGAGGGGAGGGATTACTTGGGGTAGGGGACAAGAAATAGAGTAGGAATAGGAATAGGAAAACGAAACAAAGGAAAGGGGAGGGGGCTAACCCTAGCCGGACTCGGCTAGAGCAAGAGGCGGCGGCGGCTGGCGCCTGCCTTGCCTGGCGCACGGCGCGCAAGGAGGCTGGGGCGGTGGCCGGCTGGCTGGGCCTTTGGCCCGGCTGGCCTGGCGGGAGGCTCCTTTTTTTAACTGGTTTTCGCGTGCAGAAAACAAAAGAAAAGAAAATCTAAACGGGCTCCAAAATTTCTAAAGTAAATTTCCCCGACTCCTAAAAATGAGCCGAACAAAATGAACTTTTCTCCGGGCCTAAAATGCAATTTTTGAAAACACGCATTTTTCCCTATCCAAATAAAATGCAAATAAAACTCCGGCAAACAAAATTTGATCTATTTATTAAATCTTCATTTTTCCTCAATTTTGGGAAAGTCATACTATTCCCTCTCTTATATTTTTGATATCGGAAAAATTATTGAAGATTAAATAAATAAATCAAATGATCCTCTTTTCAAATTTGAGAAAACTCTCAAATATGAAAATAACGAAATCTCCAACTCTCTCCGAAGGTCCTTGAGTTGCGTGAAATTTCTAGGATCGACCAAAATGCATGAAAATATGCTATGCATGATGATCTAGTGTATAACATTCCAAATTGAAAATTTGGGATGTTACACTTCTAGATTTTTGCAATAAGTATATGAGTTCTTTATGACTAATGTTGAGTCCATGGATTATACACACTCTCACCCTTCCACCTTTGCTAGCCTCTCTAATACCACACACTTTTCGCCGGTATCATACACCTACCATATACCTTCCTCTAAACAGCACCATACCTACCTATTATGGCATTTCCATAGCCATTCCGAGATATATTGCCATGCAACTTTCCACCATCTAGTTCATCATGACACATTCATCATTGTCATATTGCTTAGCATGATCATGTAGCTGACATAAGTATTTGTGGCAAACCACCGTTCATAATTTCTTCATACTTGTCACTCTTGATTCATTGCATATCCCGGTACACCGCCGGAGGCATCCATATAGAGTCATACTTTGTTTTAGAATCGAGTTGTAATCATTGAGTTGTAAATAAATAAAAGTGTGATGATCATCATTCAATAGAGCCATATTCCCAATAAAAAAAGAGAAAGGACAAAGAAAAAAAAGAAGGCCTAAAAAAAGAAAATAAATAAAAAGGGGCAATGCTACTATGCTTTTACCACACTTGTCCTTCAAAGTAGCACCATGATATAGCGAGTCTCATATATTGTGCTTCAAAGTAGCACCATGTTCTTCATATAGAGAGTCTCATATGTTGTCACTTTCATATACTAGTGGGAATTTTACATTATAGAACTTGGCTTGTATATTCCAATGATGGGCTTCCTCAAAATTGCCCTAGGTCTTCGTGAGCAAGCAAGTTGGATGCACACCCACTTAGTTTCTTTTGTTGAGCTTTCATACATTTATAGCTCTAGTGCATCCGTTGCATGGCAATACCTACTCACTCACATTGATATCTATTGATGGGCATCTCCATAGCCCATTGATATGCCAAGTTGATGTGAGACTATCTTCCCCTCCTTTTTGTCTTCTCCACAACCACCATTCTATTCCACATATAGTGCTATATCCATGGCTCACGCTCATGTATTGCGTGAAGATTGAAAAAGTTATGAAAAATGTAGCGACCAGACCTCAAACGGTCCAATCTCTGTGCTCAGGTGTCATCCCTGGATCAGTAATGCTGACAGCACACAGTACTTGAAGGATTTATAACAGAGTAGCAATCACACACTTATTACATCGAGTGTCTCATTAGAGAACTTATTACAATAAATATGGCATAAGACCATCTAATAATGATAACAATGGAAGGCTTGGAAGATAAGTGAGTCCATCAACTCCAACGGCATCACTGAGTATAGAACCATGACCTAAAGGCACCTTAATCATCGTCTGAAAAGTCTGCAACATTAACGTTGCAGCCCAAAATGGGTCAGCACATGGAATATACTGGCAATGTAACACATAGAGAGTAATACGAGAATATGGCTATTCTATACTGGTGGAAAGCTCTATAGTTACAGTTTTGCGTAAAGCTAATTTTTCCCTACTGCAAAGGAATAAATTTTATTTAACTATCATGGTAGTTGTTAAATATTGACAATGGTTGACAGCATTCTCAATCCCAATTAAGCATCATCATTAAACCCAACAATTAACTTTAGAGTAACATGATGAGATTCACATGAAAATCCAGGTACTAGATACTCAAGATGTCCATAACCGGGGACACGGCTAACCATGATTAGTTTATACACTCTGCAGAGGTTTGCGCACTTTTCCCCACAAGACTCTATCTCCTCCATTGGTTTTCTCGCACTGCATGGTGTTTGAGAAACAGATGACCGAGACATAGTCTTTCAGAAGCGCTAGCACCTTACGAGAGGGTAGACCGTACCAACCTACATCCCCTACATATGCTAGTCTACCACTGTAAGAGTTCGCACGTCTTAGTCAACTATGCTAGAGCCCATAGTAGCTTGTGGCTGCACACAGAAGTTTCTAGTATGAATAATCTCATGATCCCTTTGAGCCTGGGTGGCGGTCCAAAAGAAAACAGGCAATCGCTGGAATACCCAGGTGCCTCCATCCACCCAGATGTGTGTTTAGGTTGCCACCTTAAATAAACCATTAATTAACAAAGCTCCCATCTGTCATGGATACACTCACCCAATCCACGTCTACTAGCATAGCATAGCAATAATAAGCAAACGTAGAGTAACTCCCAAAGGTTTGATAATAAACAGGTAATAGGTTCTACCTCAACTACTTCCCAAACCCACAATTTAATTAGATCCTAATCATGCAATGTGTTAGGATTGATCTAATGCAATAAAACTGGGTAGTAGGAGGTATGATCAAAGTGTTACTTGCCTTGTTGATGATCCGGGAAACCTAGCGATTCGAAGTAGCAAGCGGCGCACTCCGGGTAATCTATCGCAAACAAACAAGCATACAATAAGTACTCAACTAATGCATAGGTAAAACTCGAGCAAAAGACCGAACCAGAAAGTTCAACTTAAGAACTCCGGTTGGCAAAAAGAATCAAAACGAACGAAGCGACTAAAGACAAACGGCAAACGAAACCAGCTTCGTTTACTATTCTGGATCTATGGCAATTTTTAGAGTGGCAAAAACTTGTTTGAGTTGGTTAAACGGAAAGAGGGTTTCGAGACGAAACTCCAGGCTCTTGAATCGCCTAATTCCGATAAACGAGCGAAAAGATAAACTAGAACGAACATCGGATCAGAGATCACGATCAGAAAAACTGCGGATTTAATCCGAGAAAAAGAAAAATGACGAACAGTTAATGAACGAACGTTCATTAACAGAAACTAAACAAAAAACGCGTTCGTTAAGACGAACGGACGAACGGGCGCTCGCTAAATAAATAAACCGGAAAAAACCGATCTATTTATCTAAAAAACAGAAACTAGGGTTTTAAAAAAACCGAATCGTATTTTTTAAAACCGGCCGGCGACTACCTCGGCGACGGCGGCTATTTAAGAGGGGGAGGGGGGGTTGACTTGGGGGATGGGCGACGGACGGCGGCGGCTCCGGCTCAGACTCCTCCTCGAGTCTAGCGGGAAGGCGGCGGCTGGGCCGTACTGGCTCGGCTAGGCCCTTGGCCTAGTCGGGCGCGGGTCTCTCTTTTTTTAAACAATTTCGCCGCACCTAAAAAAATCTAGAAAAATAAATAAAAATCTAAAAATGCCAAAACAAATTTTCTCAGTCTAAATAATATATTTAGAACAGGATGAACATTTCTTTGGCTCTAAATGAAATTTTTTGAAAACGTGCAATTTTTCCTAAATTCAAATAAAATAGCAAATAAAACCAAAAGAAAATCTTATTTGATTTTTTATTAAATCCTCAATATTTCTTTATTTTGGGAAAGTCATTTTATTCCCTCTCTCATATTTTGATAATAGAAATAATTGAAGATAAAATAAATAAAATCAAATGATCCCTATTCCAAAATTTGAGAAAACTCAAATATGAAAATAACGAAATTCTCAACTCTCTCCGAGGGTCCTTGATTTGCGTAGAATTTCTAGGATCCACCAAAAGCAATAAAATATGCTATGCAATGATGATCTAATGTATAGCATTCCAAATTGAAAATTTGGGATGTTACAAACCTACCCCCCTTAAGATGAATCTCGCCCTTGAGATTTGGGTTGGCTAGAAAATAGGTGAGGGTGGTCCTTTAGCAATTCTTCCTCTCGCTCCCAGGTGGCTTCATCCTCCGTATGGTGTCTTCACTGAACTTTGCAAAACTTGATAACCTTGCTGCAGGTGACCCGAATGGCATACTCTAGAATCTTGATTGGTTTCTCCTCATAGGTCAAATCACTGTCCAACTGAATTGCTTCCAGCGGCACTGTATCTCTCAGCGGTATATCAGCCATCTCTGCATGGCACGTGTTCAATCGGGAAACGCGGAACACGTCATGAACTCATGATAATCCTTCAGGTAATTCCAACTTGCAGGCTACTTCTCCCATACGTTCCAAAACTTTGTATGGGCCTACAAAACGTGGCGCTAACTTTCCCTTAACTCCAAAGCGCTTAACTCCTCGAAGTGGTGATACTCAAAGATAAACTCGGTCTTCGACTTCGTAAACTGTCTCCTTGCATTTAGAATCTGCGTAGCTCTTCTGCCTGGACTGGGCTACCTTGAGCCTGTCGCGAATCAATTTCACTTTATGTTCAGACTCCTTAATCAGATCCGGTCCAAACAACTGACGGTCTCCAACTTCATCCCAAGACAATGGGGTTCTGCACCTCCTTTCGTATAAGGCTTCGAAAGGGGCCATCTTCAAACTGGATTGATAACAGTTGTTGTAAGAGAACTCTGCATATGGCAAATTCTCGTCCCAACTAGATCTGTAATCTAGCGCACAAGCTCTTAGCATATCCTCCAAAATCTGATTGACTCTCTCGGTCTGTCCATCTATCTGCGGGTGGAAAGTTGTGCTAAATTCCAGTCTGGTACCTAGAGTTTCATGCAACTGATTCCAGAACTTTGAGGTAAATTGGGTTCCTCTATCTGATACAATGCTCTTTGGGACTCCATGCAGACATACGATTCTGGTCATGTATATCTTTGCGAACTTTGCACTGGTATATGTAGTCTTCACTGGAATGAAATGGGCTACCTTTGTCAAACGATCAACTACAACCCATATTGAGTCATAGCCTGAACGAGTTCTGGGTAAACCCGTAATAAAATCCATGCCTAACTTATCCCACTTCCATTCGGGTATCAGCAATGGCTGTAGCAATCCTGCTGGCTTCTGATGCTCTGCCTTTACTCTTTGACATACATCACAAACTGCTACATACTCCGCAATATCCTTCTTCATTTTGGTCCACCAGAAAGTATCCTTCAAATCCAAATACATCTTGGTATTTCCTGGGTGAATCGAATATGGTGAATCATGTGCCTCTTGCAGAATTAACTTCCTGATCTCTGAATCATTTGGTACATAAACACGGTCTTCAAACCATAAGGTATCATGCTCATCTTCATGAAATCCCTTAGCTTTTCCTTTGCTCATTTTCTCCTTTATAGAGGCAACCTCCTTATCAGTCCTTTGAGCTTCTCTGATCTTATCCATCAAAGTAGACTGAATCTCCAATGTTGCTACATAGCCTCTCGAAACTATCTCCAAATATAGCTCACGAAGATTTTAGGCTAACTCCCTTGGTAAATCTCCCGTCATTAGGGTGTTGACATGGCTCTTACGGCTCAACGCGTCAGCTACCACGTTAGCCTTTCCAGGGTGATAATGTAATCGCATATCATAATCCTTGATGAGCTCCAACCATCTTCTTTGCCTGAGATTCAATTCTTTCTGCGTGAAAATATACTTCAAACTCTTGTGATCTGTGTACACCTCACAATGATTTCCAATGAGAAAGTGTCTCCAGGTTTTCAATGCATGCACTACGGCCGCTAACTCCAAATCATGCGTAGCGTAATTCAACTCATGAGGCTTAAGCTGTCGTGAGGCACAAGAAACAACTCTTCCTTCCTGCATAAGCACTGCTCCAAGTCCTCGACGTGAAGCGTCGCAATACACCTCATAATCCTTGGTCTGATCTTGCAAAATCAACACAGGTGATGTAAGCAAACCTTTCTTCAATTCCTGGAAACTGGCCTCACATTCCTCAGTCCATATGAACTTGGTATCCTTTTTCAACAACTCCGTCATAGGCTTCGCAATCTTTGAGAAATTCTCAATGAATCTCTGGTAGTATCCTACGAGTTCAAGAAAACTCTGGATCTCTCCAACTGTTGTTGGCGCTTCCCAATTGGTCACATTGTCAACCTTGGTGGGATCTACTGATATACCATCTCCGGATATAATGTGTCCGAGAAATCCAACTTCCTTCAACCAAAACTCACATTTGCTAAACTTGGCATATAACTGATGTTCTCTGAGCTTACCAAGTACCAAACGCAAATGCTCCTTATGCTCCTCCTCATTTTTCGAGTAAACCAGGATATCATCAATGAACACTACCACAAATTTATGCAGAAACTCCATAAACACCTTGTTCATCATGTTCATGAAATATGCTGGTGTGTTAGTCAGACCAAATGACATAACGGTATACTCGTACAGCCCATACCTGGTGGTAAAAGCCGTCTTAGGTATATCTTGTTCTCGAATCTTCAACTGGTGGTATCTTGATCGAAGATCGATCTTGGAAAATACCTTAGCTCCTTGCAATCGATCAAACAGATCATTGATCATTGGTAGTGGGTACTTGTTCTTGATGGTTACTTCATTCAATCCTCGATAATCAACAACCATCCTTAACGATCCATCCTTCTTTTCTACTAGAAGTACTGGCAATCCCCAAGGTGAAGAACTTGGGAGAATATAACCATTATCCAGTAACTCCTTAATCTTCTTCTTAATCTCCACCAAATCCTTTGGGGGCATCCTATATGGTCTCTTTGATATTGGCCCTGTGCCTGGCAAAAGTTCAATCAAAAACTCAATATCTCTATCCGGTGGCATGCCTGGCAATTCCTCCGGAAATACATCAGGGAAATCCTTCACTACTGGTACTTCTTCCTGCACAACTCATGTTAGGTAATTTACTTGAGTCCTCTTCGGCACATGCCGTGATACATACTTGATCCTTCTTCCTTCTGGGGTGGTAAGCAAAATTGACTTGCTGGCACATTCAATATTACCTTCATACTTTGACAACCAATCCATACCTAATATCACATCCAATCCTTGAGATTCCAACACTATTAGGTTTGACGGAAACACGTAGTTACCAATCCTTAATGGTAACCGATCACACCATAGACTAGCCATATACTCTGCTCCAGGCGAGGCTACTAACATGGGTGACCTAAGGGCTTGGGTTGGCAGTTTATACTTATCCACAAACCCCCTTGATATGTATGAATGCGATGCACGAGTATCAAAAAGAACGAGTGCAGTAAATGACTTAACCAAAAACTTACTGATTACTGCATCTGGCTGCTCTTCAACCTCCTCCATGTTAACGTGGTTCACCTGTCCCCTGTTGAAAGGGTTCGGCTTCTTCCTAGAGCTTCCATTGCCATTTCCATTCTGTGATTCAGGACATTCGTTGGCATAATGTCCGGTCTTCTGGCACTTAAAACAAGTGACTTGGCTCAGGTCTTTCTTGGCTGTGGTTGATGGGTTGGTGCGGTTCTGGCCGTTGCTTCCTCCATTCCCATTACCAGTCTTGGGGCCATTGTGATTGTGCGAGCTATCTCCTCCATGGGTATGCTGGAAATGTCCTCCCGGTCTAGGGGGAAAATGTGGCTTCTGCTGAGCTCCTGAATTGTACTTCCCTTGTCCAAACTTCATCTTGCGGTTCTCGATCTGCTGCTGCTTCCCTTCAATCATGAGAGCATGATCTACCAACTCCTGGTAGTTGTTGAAGGTTGCTACCATCAACTGCATGCTCAATTCATCATTTAGTCCTTCTAGAAACTTCTCCTGCTTAGCTGCATCCGTAGCAACGTCATCTGGGGCATAACGTGCTAGCTTACTAAAGTCCTCCACATACTGGCCAACTGTCCATCCTCCTTGGCGCAAGTTGCGAAACTCTCGCTTCTTCATGGCCATAGCTCCTACTGAAACATGGGCAGTACGAAAAGCTTGCTGAAACTGGTCCCACGTGACAGTGTCGACAGGAAAAGTGGCTGTGAAATTCTCCCACCATGATGCTGCGGGTCCTTCCAGTTGATGTGCAGAAAACTTCACTTTTTCCGCATCTGTGCATCCTGCCGTGGTCAACTCTCTTGCTGTCTTGCGGAGCCAATCATCTGCTACTATCAGCTCGATGCTACTGGAAAACACCAGCGGATTCATCCTAAGAAAACGGGCTAAGTGATCGACAGGTGGTGGTTGTGGTGGTGGGTTGTTGTTGTTTGTTGTTTCCCTGATTCTGATTCTGAACTAGCAACTGCATCAATGTGTTCTGCAGCTGGATCAACTGAGTGAGCTCCGGTGGGAAGGTAAATCCGGATCACGTCTCGGAGGCATTTGAGGGTTTAGAAAAGATGATATTTAAGAATAGAGGGGGTCTAAATAGAAAACACTACCCATATGCACATGAGGCAAAAGCAAACAATTCACTTCATTCAATCAAACAAGGGCATACAATCGATCTAACTATCACAAAAGTGCTCGGACTACTATATTTACATGGTGGACTACTACTGTTGGAATGGTCTACTAGAAATACTCTTCGGTTGCAGACTCCATGATATCTACTCCAGCTTCATCAACATAGTCATCATCGCTATCATCAAGATCCGAGTCAGTGTCATCGATGATGATGTAGTCTTCCGGGCGAATCTCCTTGGGTTCTTCGTCTTCTTCTACTGGTGTAGGGCCTCCCATGAATATTCCAATCTTCTTGATCAGATCGTCATTCTTCTCCACTAATACTTTGATTTCCTCTTCATAATCTTCACGTGTAGCCTTGAGTTCTTCCTCTAGTTCCTTGATTCTTGTCCTCGCCTTCTTCAGATCTATCATGTCTGTGCACATCTGGTTCTCCTGACGTCGAATGTGCTGGTTTAACTCCTGGATAAAAGCTGCAATTGATCTATCCTTCTTGGTGCTGATCATCTCCCAGTGCTCATCTCGGTGCCCACAAATTTGGTAGATAGTATCCTTGAGATCATTGCGGTAAACTTCTCCAATGCGTCCCATGGCGATGTGAGCTGCCATGCTCTTTCCTAGATTCCAAGTTGGTGCATCAAATGAAAACTCTATGGGCTTAGTGAATGGCATGAACGTCCTTCCTGGAATTTGAACTTGAATCATCCAGCGCTCTTCTTCAGGTAAAGTGGCGTTGTAGGTTCCGGTGAAGCTTGGTACTCCTATGTTCAGGTATCTAGTGACTTCCTTCAAATGACGTCCAAAGGGTGTATCTTCATCCGGTTGTGTGAACTTGTTCCTTGTATCCACCATCCTAAAAGAGTAGAAAAGATGAGAAGTCAGAAAGAGAAGAGAGTGAGTAGTGATCTAGGTCTTTAGCTTAGTGGTCGTGTCCTACAGTCAGCGTGTGCTCTGATACCATCTTGTAGCGACCAGACCTCAAACGGTCCAATCTCTGTGCTCAGGTGTCATCCCTGGATCAGTAATGCTGACACCACACAGTACTTGAAGGATTTATAACAGAGTAGCAATCACACACTTATTACATCGAGTGTCTCAAAAGAGAACTTATTACAATAAATATGGCTTAAGGCCATCTAATAATGATAACAGCGGAAGGCTTGGAAGATAAGTGAGTCCATCAACTCCAACGGCATCACTGAGTATAGAACCACGACCTAAAGGCGCCTTAATCATTGTCTGAAAAGTCTGCAACATTAACGTTGCAGCCCAAAATGGGTCAGCACATGGAATATGCTAGCAATATAACACATAGAGAGTAACACGAGAATATGGCTATTTTATATGCATATATGGTTTGTGGAAAGCTCTATGGTTATAGTTTTGCGTAAAGCCAATTTTTCCCTACTGCAAAGGAATAAATTTTATTTAACTATCATGGTAGTTGTTAAACATTGAGAATGGTAGACAGCATTCTCAATCCCAATTAAGCATCATCATTAAACCCAACAATTAACTTTAGAGTAACATGATGAGATTCACATGAAAATCCAGGTACTAGATACTCAAGATGTCCATAACCGGAGACACGGCTAACCATGATTAGTTTATACACTCTGCAGAGGTTTGCGCACTTTTCCCCACAAGACTCGATCTCCTCCGTTGCTTTTCTCGCACTGCATGGTGTTTGAGAAACGGATGACCGAGACATAGTCTTTCAGAAGCTCTAGCACCTTACGAACGGGTAGACCGTACCAACCTACATCCCCTACATCTGCTAGTCTACCACTGTAAGAGTTCGCAGGACTTAGTCAACTATGCTAGAGCCCATAGTAGCTTGTGGCTGCACACGGAAGTTTCTAGTATGAATAATCTGATGATCCCTTTGAGCCTGGGTGGCGGTCCAAAAGAAAACAGGCAATCGCTGGAATACCCAGGTGCCTCAATCCACCCAGATGTGTGTTTAGGTTACCACCTTAAATAAACCATTAATTAACAAAGCTCGCATCTGTCATGGATACACTCACCCAATCCACGTCTACTAACATATCATAGCAATAATAAGCAAACGTAGAGTAACTCCCAAAGGTTTGATAATAAATAGATAATAGCTTCTACCTCAACTACTTCCCAAACCCACAATTTAATTAGATCCTAATCATGCAATATGTGAGGATTGATCTAATGCAATAAAACTGGGTAGTAGGAGGTATGATGAAAGTGTTACTTGCCTTGCTGATGATCCGGGAAACCTAGCGATTCGAAGTAGCAAGCGGCGCACTCCGGGTACTCTATCGCAAACAAACAAGCATACAATAAGTACTCAACTAATGCACAGGTAAAACTCGAACAAAAGACCGAACAAGAAAGTACAACTTAAGAACTCCGGTTGGCAAAAAGAATCAAAACGAACGAAGCAACGAAAGACAAACGGCAAACGAAACCTGCTTCGTTTACTATTCTGGATCTAAGGCAATTTTTACAGTTGCAAAAAATTGTTTGAGTTGGTTAAACGGAAAGAGGGTTTCGAGACAAAACTCCAAGCGCTTGAATCGCCTGATTCCGATAAACGAGCGAAAAGATAAACTAGAACGAACATCGGATCAGAGATCGCGATCAGAAAAACCGCGGATTTAATCCGAGAAAAAGAAAAACGACGAACAGTTAACGAACGAACGTTCCTTAACATAAACTAAACGAAAAACGCGTTCGTTAAGACGAACGGACGAACGGGCGCTCGCTAAATAAATAAACCGGAAAAAACCGATCTATTTATCTAAAAAACGGAAACTAGGGTTTTCAAAAAAAAACCGGCCGACGAGTACCTCGGCGGCGGCGGCTATTTAAGAGGGGGAGGGGGGGTTGACTTGGGGGAGGGGCGACGGGCTCCGGCGGCTCCGGCTCGGACTCCTCCTCAAGTCTGGCGGGAAGGCGGCGGCGGCTGGGCTGGCCTGGCTCGGCTGGGCCCTTGGCCCAGTCAGGCTAGGGTCTCTCTCTTTTTTTTACAACAATTTCGCTGCGCCTAAAAAAATCTAGAAAAATAAATAAAAATCTAAAAATGTCAAAACAAATTGTCTCCGTCTAAATAAAATATTTAGAACGGGATGAACATTTTTTTGGCTCTAAATGCCATTTTTTAAAAACGTGCATTTTTTCCTAAATTCAAATAAAATAGCAAATAAAACCAAAATAAAATCTTATTTGATTTTTTTATTAAATCCTCAATATTTCTTTATTTTGGGAAAGTCATTTTATTCCCTCTCTCATATTTTGATAATAGAAATAATTGAAGATAAAATAAATAAAATCAAATGATCCCTATTCCAAAATTTGAGAAAACTCAAATATGAAAATAATGAAATTCTCAACTCTCTCCGAGGGTCCTTGAGTTGCGTAGAATTTCTAGGATCCACCAAAAGCAATAAAATATGCTATGCAATGATGATCTAATGTATAACATTCCAAATTGAAAATTTGGGATGTTACAAAAAAGTTAGAGTATGAAACAATTGCTTGGCTTGTCATCGGGGTTGTGCATGATTTAAATACTTTGTGTGGTGAAGATGGAGCATAGCCAGACTATATGATTTTGCAGGGATAACTTTCTTTGGCCATGTTATTTTGAGAAGACATAATTGCTTTGTTAGTATGCTTGAAGTATTATTATTTTAATGTCAATATATACTTTTGTCTTGAATCTTTCTAATCTGAATATTCATACCACAATTAAGAAGATTTACATTGAAATTCTCTTTTTATCATTTACCTACTCGAGGACGAGCAGGAATTAGGCTTGGGGATGCCTGATACGTCTCCAACATATCTATAATTTCTGATTGCTCCATGCTATATTATCTACTGTTTTGGATTATATTGGGCTTTATTTTCCACTTTTATATTATTTTTGGGACTAACCTATTAACCGGAGGCCCAGCCCAGAATTGCTGTTTTTTTGCCTATTTTAGTGTTTCGGAAAAACGGAATATTAAACGGAGTCCAAACGGAATAAAATCTTCGGGAACGTGATTTTCTCACCGAACGTGATCCAGGAGACTTGGACCCTGCTCCAAGGAACAAAAGAGGCAGTCACGAGGGTGCGGTGCGCGCCCCCCTAGGGCGCGCCCCCTGCCTCGTGGGCCCCTCGTTACTCCTCCGGCGTACTTCTTCCTCCTATATATACACATGTACCCCCAAACGATCAGAACAGGAGCCAAAAACCTAATTCCATCGCTGCAACTTTCTGTATCCACGAGATCCCATCTTGGGGCCTGTTCCGTAGCTCCGCCAGAAGAGGGCCGTCATCACAGAGGGCTTCCACATCATCCTAGCCCCTCCGATGAAGTGTGAGTAGTTTACCTCAGACCTTCGGGTCCATAGTTAGTAGCTAGATGGCATCTTCTCTCTCTTTGAATCTCAATACAAAGTTCTCCCCCTCTCTTGTGGAGATCTATTCGATGTAATCTTCTTTTTGCGGTGTGTTTGTTGAGACCGATGAATTGTGGGTTTATGATCAAGTCTATCTATGAATAATATTTGAATCTTCTCTGAATTCTTTTATGTATGATTGGTTATCTTTGCAAGTCTCTTCGAATTATCCGTTTGGTTTGGCCAACTAGATTGGTAGTTCTTGCCATGGGAGAAGTGCTTAGCTTTGGGTTCGATCTTGCGGTGTCCTTACCCAGTGACAGAAGGGGCAGCAAGGCACGTATTGTATCATTGCCATCGAGGATAACAAGATGGGGTTTATTTCATATTGCATGAATTTATCTCTCTACATCATGTCATCTTGCTTAAGGCGTTACTCTGTTTTTAACTTAATACTCTAGATGCATGCTGGATAGCGGTCGATGAGTGGAGTAATAGTAGTAGATGCAGAATCGTTTCGATCTACTTGTGACGGACATGATGCCTATATACATGATCATGCCTAGATATTCTCATAACTATGCTCAATTCTGTCAATTGCTCAACAGTAATTTGTTCACCCACCGTAGAATACTTATGCTCTTGAGAGAAGCCACTAGTGAAACCTATGGCCCCCGGGTCTATTCTCATCATATCAATCTCCATTACTTTAATCTTGCTTTGCTTTTTTACTTTGCCTTTACTTTTTACTTTGCATCTTTATACCAAAAATACCAAAAATATTGTATCTATCAGATCTCACTCTCGTAAGTGACCGTGAAGGGCTTGACAACCCCTAATCGCATTGGTTGCGAGTAGCTATCGCTTTGTGCAGGTACGAGGGACTTGAGCATGGGCTCCTACTGGATTGATGCCTTGGTTCTCAAAAACTGAGGGAAATACTTACGCTACTCTGCTGCATCATCCCTTCCTCTTCGGGGAAAACCAACACAAGCTCAAGACGTAGCAGAGAACAAGTAACACTCTTTTTCATATTTTCATAAGAAAGAAATCTTACATTGGAAGGGATGACCGAGTTTGGAATGGCTGAGCTTTGTAGTTCCCCCATCGTGAATCCATATGGGAAATGAGATGTAACTTCTTGATCCTCTTCCATGGCATCTATCCTTTTCAAGTCCTCCTCCATCTCTTCTTCTGTTGATGGCCCAAAGTGGTCAGCATCACTAATTGCTCTTGGTCCCGGTGTCGGATGAGACACCCGACTCTCCCCGACTGACTCTTGAGAAGACATCTTGCTCCGAATCTGCAGCAGAAACAGCTCGAAACAAGAATAGGAGATATTTGCGTGATACAGTGGTCAAAACCTTAGGGAGATTATATAATGAATTTTTACCGACCAAAAGAAGTATCGTGCAAGAAAACGGAGTCCGGAGGGCACACAAGGTGACCATGAGGCAGGGGGCACGCCCAGGGGGGTAGGGCGCGCCCTCCACCCTTGTGGAAGCCTTGTGTCCTTTCCGGACTGCTTCTTATTTTCCTATTTTCTTAAATATTCCAAAACAGAGAAAAATTGCCATTAGAACTATTTTGGAGTCGGTTTACTTACCGTACCACATAGCTATTCCATTTCGGAGTCTGAAACGTTCCGAAAAGTGTCCCTTATGTATTCCTCTGGGGTTACGGTTTCAATAACATTAGTTTCAACATTTATGGGATTACCTGAGATATAATGTTTGATTCTTTGTCCGTTCACCACTCTCGGATTTGTGCCTTCGAAGTTGTTTTTTATGGCACTGGAACGATAGACCTCCTCGATGACGTAAGGACCTTCCCATTTAGAGAGGAGTTTACCTGCAAAAAAAATCTCAAACGAGAGTTGTATAGCAATAGATAATCACCTACATTAAACTCACGCTTTTGTATCCTTTTATCATGCCATCTTTTAACTTTTTCTTTAAACAACTTGGCATTTTCATAGGCCTGGGTTCCCCATTCATCAAGTGAGATAATGTCAAAAAGACTCTTCTCACTAGCAAGTTTGAAACCATAATTGATCTCTTTAATGGCCCAATATGCCTTATGTTCTAGTTCAAGAGGTAAGTGACATGCTTTACCATAAACCATTTTATACGGAGACATACCCATAGGTTTTTTGTATCCAGTTCTATAAGCCCATAATGCACCATCAAGTTTCTTGGACCAATTCTTTCTAGATCTATTAACAGTCTTTTGCAAAATTAATTTAAGCTCTTTATTACTTAATTCTACTTGGCCACTAGACTGTGGGTGATAAGGAGATGCAATTATATGATTAACATCATACTTAGCAAGCATTTTATGAAAGGCACCATGAATAAAATGTGAACCACCATCAGTCATTAAGTATCTAGGGACTCCAAACCTCAGAAAAATAACTTCTTTAAGCATCTTAATAGAGGTGTTATGATCAGCACTACTAGTTGGAATAGCTTCTACCCACTTAGTAACATAATCAACATCAACTAAAATATGTGTGTATCCATTAGAGGAAGGAAACTGTCACATATAATCAAAGCCCCAAACATCAAATGGTTCAATAACAAGGGAATAATTCATAGGTATTTCCTGACGTCTACTAATATTACCAATTCTTTGACATCCATCATAGGACAAAACAAACTTATGGGCATCCTTGAAGAGAGTAGGCCAATAAAAACCAGATTGCAATACCTTGTGTGCAGTTCTATCTCCAGCATGGTGTCCTCCATAAGCCTCAGAGTGACACTTACGTAGGATCTGTTCCTGTTCATGCTCAGGTACACAACGTCTAATAACACCATATACTCCTTCTTTGTAAAGATGTGGGTCATCCCAGAAGTAATGTCTTAAATCACAGAAGAACTTTTTATTTTGCTGGTATGTGAAACTAGGTGGTATAAATTTAGCAACAATGTAATTATCATAATCAACATACCATGGAGCAGTACGAGAAGCATTTATGACAGCTAGTTGTTCATCAGGAAAGCTATCATGAATAGGTAGTGGGTCATCAAGAATATTCACTAACCTAGACAAGTTGTCTACAACGGGGTTCTCAACTCCCTTTCTATCAATAAAATGCAAATCAAATTCTTGTAGCAAGAGGACCCATCTAATGAGTCTAGGTTTAGCATCTTTCTTTTCCATAAGATATTTAATAGCAGCATAATCAGTGTGAACAGGTACTTTAGAATCAACAATATAAGGTCTGAACTTATCACAAGCAAATACAACTGCTAAAAATTCTTTTTCAGTAGTGGCATAATTTCTCTGGGCACTGTCTAGAGTTTTACTAGCATATTGAATAACATTTAGTTTCTCATCAACCCTTTGTCCTAGAACAGCACCTACAGCATAATCACTAGCACCACACATGATTTCAAATGGTAAATTCCAATCAGGAGGTTGAAAAATAGGTGCAGAAATCAAAGCTTTCTTAAGTATTTCAAATGCTTCTACACAGTCATCATCAAAAACAAAAGGAACATCTTTTTGCAAGAGGTTAGTCAGAGGCCTAGAAATTTTAGAGAAGTCCTTAATGAACCTCCTATAAAAACCGGCATGACCAAGGAAACTTCTTATACCTTTAATGTCCTTAGGGCACGACATCTTTTCAATAACATCAACTTTAGCTTTATCAACTTCAATACCTCTTTCATAAATTTTATGCCCCAAGACAATACCTTCATTAACCATAAAGTGGCATTTCTCCCAATTCAAGACAAGATTAGTTTCTTCACATCTCTGCAAAACTCAATCAAGGTTGCTTAAGCAATCATCAAAAGAAGTCCCATAAATGGAGAAATCATCCATGAATACCTCAACAATCTTTTCAAAAAAGTCAGAGAATATAGCAGTCATACATCTTTGAAAAGTAGCAGGTGCATTACATAAGCCAAAGGGCATATGTCTATAAGCAAAGGTACCGAATGGGCAAGTAAAAGTTGTCTTTTCTTGATCCTCTCTTGACATAGGTATTTGAGAGAAACCAGAATAACCATCTAGGAAGAAAAATGTATATGTTTGAATAATCTTTCTAGCATTTGATCAATAAAAGGTAACGGGTAATGATCCTTTTTAGTAGCTTTATTTAATTTACGGAAATCAATTACCATTTTATAACCTGTAACAATTCTTTGTGGAATCAATTCATCTTTATCATTAGGAAAAATAGTAATACCTCCCTTCTTAGGGACACAATGGACAGGACTTACCCACTGACTATCAGCCACGGGATAAATTATACCTGCCTCTAGAAGCTTTAGTATTTCTTTTCTTACCACTTCTTTCATCTTAGGATTTAACCGTCGTTGGTGATCAACAACTGGTTTAGCATCCTTCTCCAATTTTATTTTGTGCTGGCATAAAGTGGGACTAATGCCCTCAAGATCATCAAGAGTATATCCAATAGCAACACAGTGCTTCTTCAGAGTTTTCAATAATTTCTTTTCCTCGTGCTCTGAAAGGTTAGCACTAATAATAACAGGATATATCTCTTTCTCATCAAGATATGCATATTTAAGATTATCAGGTAAAGGTATAAGTTCAAACACGGGATCACCCTTAGGTGGAGGAGGATCCCCTAGGATTTCAACAGGCAAGTTGTGTTTTAGAATAGGGCCATGTTTAAAGAATACTTCATCTATTTCCCTTCTTTCAACCATGAACATATCATTTTCATGGTCTAGCAAATATTGTTCTAAAGGATCAGTAGGAGGCACGACAATAGAACCAAGACCAATAATTTCATCTTTACCAGGCAATTATTTATCATGGGGTTGTCTATGAAACTTAGCAAAATTAAACTCATGAGGCATATCCCCCAAACCAACAGAAACAATATCTTTATTGTAGTCTATCTTAGCATTAATAGTATTCAAGAAGGGTCTACCAAATATAATCAGACAAAAGTCATCTTGTGGGTGTAACACCCCGGATGTAACTTTCCCAATTTGTACTCCAACTCTTGCCGTTTCCGGTGTTAAGTTAATTTATTATCTCGGGTTCGGGTTTTGTCTCCGTGTGTTGTTGTCATTGTCATGCATCTCATATCATGTCATCATGTGCATTGCATTTGCATACGTGTTTGTCTCATGCATTCGAGCATTTTCCCCGTTGTCCGTTTTGCATTCCGGCGCTTCATTCTCCTCCGATGGTCATTTCTAGCTTTCTTTCGTGTGTGGGGTTAAACATTTCCGGATTGGACCGAGACTTGCCAAGCGGCCTTGGTTTACTACCGGTAGACCGCCTGTCAAGTTTCGTATCATTTGGACTTCGTTTGATACTCCAACGGTTAACCGAGGGACCGAAAGGCCTCGTGTGTGTTGCAGCCCAACACCCCTCCAATTTGGCCCAAAACCCACCTAACTCTGCTCCATCATCTAGAGCGTTCGATCACGATCGCGTGGCCGAAAACCGCACCTCTTTTGGACTCTCCTAGCTCCTCCTATGCCTATTTAAACACCCCGCGATTTTCGGATCTCCCCCTACCTCCGAAACCCTAGAAATCGTCCCCGCGCCGCGCCGGACAAAAACCTGCCGACGGACATTGTCCGGCCCGCCTCTCCGCCGCCACGTGGCGGCCCAGGATTCGTCCGCCCGGGCGCGCCCACATCGCCCGCCGCCGCCACTCCCGCCGGCCCGCCAGGCCCTGAGCGGGCCCTCCTCCTCCGCCGCTCGGGCCAGAGCGCCGCGCCGCCGCCCGCCTCGTCTTCCCCCGCGCGCCGCTCGCCGCCTCCGCACCGCCACCGCGCCGGCGGCGCGCCGCCACCGCGCGCCATCGCCGCCCGGAGCTCCTCGCCGGCGCCGCCGCCTCTGCCCGCCGGCGCCACCACCAGCCACCGCCACCTCGCCCTGCGCCGCCGCCCCCGGCCACCGGCGTCCGTGCCCGCCGGCCGCCACCATCCGGCCTCCCCCTCGTTGCCGGCAACCTCCTCCTCTCCGGCAGCTACAGTTCCACCGGCGTTCGTTCATTTTGTTCGGATGTGAAGACTATATGTTGCAATTTTCATTCTGTTGGATTCAGCTTCAATATTTCTCTGTCAATGTGCTAATGGTGGTCAACCTCTTCAGGATGGCTCCTCCAACGCGCACGACTCCGAATCCTGATCTGCCACCACCTCCCCCTCCTCCGGAGGCATGGCAAGCTGTGATGGCCGCAACCAATGCAAACACACAGTTGATCATGCAAATTCTTCAAGAGCGCAATCAAGGCAACCAAGGAACCAAGGCAGCAATCAGAATCACTTTGCTACACTCAACCAGTTCCTTGCTAACGGGCCAAAGACTTTCAGCAATTGTGTTGAGGCAACCGATGCTGACGATTGGCTTGTGGATCTGTGTAAGCATTTCGAGTGCAGTAATGTCAGGCCTGAGGACTGTGTTAAGTTTGATTCCTCCCAACTCAAAGATCAAGCTGCAGAATGGTTCCAGTAGTACAAGGATTCCCGAGGTGGACGTGTTATCACTTGGGATGATTTCCGTCGAGATTTCCGAGCTCATCATATTCCTCAGAGCGTGGTTGAAAGCAAGCGTGAGGAATTCCACAATCTGAAGCAAGGCTCTTTGTCTGTCTATGACTACAACAAGTTGTTCCAGAAGCTCGCCCGCTTTGCCAAGCAGGACTTGCCTGATGAGAAGAGCATGATATATCAGTTCAGGGGTGGTCTTAGAGAAGAAATTCAGCTAGCTCTTGTCCTCTTTGAGCCCTTGAGATACGATGAGTTCTACAACATGGCACTGAAGCAAGAGGCTGCTCAGTTGAGGTGTGATGCTTCCAAGAAGCGAGCCAGAGATGTTACTCCTTCTTCCTCTACTCAAGTGGCCAAGCAGCAGAAGTATTGGCTTCCTCCTCCTCCTCTCCGCTGCCACGTGGCGCCCCGGGATTCGTCCGCCCGGGCGCGCCCACATCGCCCGCCGCCGCCACTCTCGCCGGCCCGCTAGGCCCGGAGCGGGCCCTCCTCCTCCGCTGCTCGGGCCAGCGCGCCGCGCCGCCGCCGCGTGCCATCGCCGCGCAGAGCTCCTCGCCGGGCCCGCCGCCTCCGCCCGCCGGCGCCACCACCAGCCGCCGCCACCGCGCCCTGCGCCGCCGCCCCCGGCCACCGGCGTCCGTGCCCGCCGGCCGCCGCCGTCCGGCCTCCCCCTCGTCGCCGGCAACCTCCTCCTCTCCGGCAACTACAGTTCCTCGCCCGAGTTCCTCGATTTCCGTGCGCGAGATCTAGATCGAAAAAACCCTAGAGGTTGATTTCTTTGTCTAAGTCCCAAGATTCTCAGTCCAAGTGCTCATGTTCGCGGCTCCGTAACTTTGCACCCGTAGCTCCGATTCATGCATATAGCATATCAAAATGTTCATGTCAGAGAGTACAACAATTAATTCCATTGCATCATTTTCATTTGAGTTCATCTTGATGCCAGAAATGCTGTTAGAAGAGGGCTACTTGAGTTAATTGCCAGATCTGTTACTCCGTTTAGCACTTTTGTCATTTTTGCCATGATTATTGTGTGCATGCTATGCCTGTGAGTTCTACATGTGTTTTGTTAAGGGTTTGTCATCTTTCCAGAGGTGCAACCCATGTATTTTTAGGATGTGTGTGGTGGCTAGTGCAAGCTTGCAAAGTGGTGCACTTGCTAATTCTGTTTTCAGGGACTTAGTAATGTAATTTCACTAAGTCCTGGAGGTGTTTATCTCATGTTGTCATATGTTCATGTCGTTTCCTAGTGATCCGTGCCTCTTTTGAGGATGATCAGTAAGGATGTTTTGTTAATCGTGTAGTGCTATATCCATCCATGTCTTTGTTTGCAATTATGGAGGACCCTATCATGAGTCAATAGAGCTCTACTTTTGCTACTTTGTGAATCTGGGCAGATTGTCAACTTGTTTGCAATTTTGCCGATGATGTTGTAGTTGATCCGTGTATGCTATGATTTTGTTCTTGCCATGTCTAGCTTCAATTTTGTGCCTTCTTGATGGGTGTATGCTTGTCTTGCCATGACTTGCACCGTAGTGAGTGCATCGAGCTCGTAAACATGCCTACTTGAGTTATATTTCAGCATGTGCCAGTTTTTCACAAAGTCTGAAAACTGATTATGTTTTTGCTATGTTCACATGCTTGCAATTGTATTTTCTGGTCCTTTTTGGCTCAAGGTCACTAAGGGACTTTTGTTAAGCTCTTTGAGTAGCTCCATGCCATGCTTTACTTTGCCATGTTCAAGTCCTGTAGCATGTAGTTTTGTTGCTCCAAAGAGGGCTACCTGATCTGAAATTCCAGACAAGTGTTAATTTCACTAAGTCTGAGATCTGTTTGTCATTTGCATTTTTGCCATGCTTGTTTGAACCTGTTAATGGATGAATTGGCCGTAGCTCAGTGCTAGAATTTTGTTAAGCATCTTGTGTGCATCCATGCCATGCATTTTTTTGTCATGTTTGGGTGCTCTAGCATGTTCATTCCATTGCATTTAGATGCCTACTTGCTGTAAATCGCAGACCAGTGTCATTTTTGAATCGCTTGCCATTTCCAAACCGTAACTCCGATTCCGGCGTTCTTTATATCATTTTCAAGCAATTTCATCTCATATTTCCAGTGACACACTTGGTTTTCCATGTTGAAGCTAGCTTCATGCATTTCCTGTCATATCTTGCATTTTGCATCCCGCATCGCATCCCGCATAGCATCTCATCTTTGCATTACGTTGTTTGAGTTTTGCACGTGGTTGATTGTATCCTTGTTGCTTGTTTGTCTTGTTTGGGTAGATCTGGGAGACGAGTTCGCTAACGAGGAGCCCGTTGAGTTTGCTTTCGAGGATCCAGTCAACTCTGACAGCTGTGCAGGCAAGATGATCGTACCCTCGAAATCACTACTATCTTTGCTATGCTAGTTTGCTCGCTCTTTTTCTATGCCAATACTATGATGCCTACCACTTGCTTTCAAGCCTCCCAAATTGCCATGTCAAACCTCTAACCCACCTTTGTCCTAGCAAACCGTTGATTGGCTATGTTACCGCTTTGCTCAGCCCCTCCTATAGCGTTGCTAGTTGCAGGTGAAGATCGGAGGCCGTTCCTTATTGGAATATTTATTTTCTTGTTGGGATATCATTATATTATCTTGTTATCTTAATGCATCTATATACTTGGTAAAGGGTGGAAGGCTCGGCTTCTCGTCTAGTGTTTTGTTCCACTCTTGCCGCCCTAGTTTCCGTCATATCAGTGTTATGTTCCCGGATTTTGCGTTCCTTACGCGGTTGGGTTATAATGGGAACCCCTTGATATTTCGCCTTGGTTAAAGATTTTCCAGCAATGCCCAACCTTGGTCTTACCATTTGCCACCTAGCCTCTTTTTCCCTTGGGTTTCCGGAGCCCGAGGGTCATCTTATTTAAACCCCCCGGGCCAGTGCTCCTCTGAGTGTTGGTCCAAAACTAGAGTCCTGTGCAGCGCCCCCTCGGGGAAACTCGAGGTTTGGTTATAGTTGTATGGAGCGCTCATTTGAGTGTGCCCTGAGAAAGAGATATGTGCAACTCCTATCGGGATTTGTCGGCACATTCGGGCGGTGTTGCTGGTCTTGATTTAACCTGTCGAAGTGTCTTGAGTTACCGAGAAACCGAGTCTGATCGGAACGTCTTGGGAGGAGGTCTATTCCTTCATTGACCGTGAGAGCTTGTCATGGGCTAAGTTGGGACTCCCCTGCAGGAATTGAACTTTCGAAAGCCGTGCCCGCGGTTATGGGCAGATGGGAATTTGTTAATGTCCGGTTGTAGATAACTTGAACCTTAACTTAATTAAAATTGAATCAACTGAGTGTGTTACCGTGATGGCCTCTTCTCGGCGGAGTCCGGGAAGCGGACACGGTGTTGGAGTAATGTTTGCGCAGGTTGCTCTCTAGTTTCTCGCTCGCGCTTTGCCTCCTCTTCTCGCTCTCTTTTGCGAATAAGTTAGCCACCATACTTGCTAGTCGCTTGCTGCAGCTCCACCTATATTTACCTTGCCATACCTATAAGCTTAAATAGTCTTGATCGTGAGGGTGCGAGATTGCTGAGTCCCTGTGGCTCACAGATTACTATTACACCAGATGCAGGGCCTGATGATTCCGCTCCAGGAGACGCGTATGAGCTCAAGTGGGAGTTCGACGAAGACTCTCAACGATACTATGTTTCCTTTCCCGATGATCAGTAGTGGTGCCCAGTTGGGGGTGATTGGGACCGTGTCGCATGTTGGGTTCTCTTTTATTTTGGCGCCGTAGTCAGGCCATGAGTGTTTGGATGATGTAATTTTATTTATGTACTTGATTGACGTGGGGAGTGTAAGCCAACTATGTTATCTCCCCTTTATTATTCATATTACATGGGATGTTGTGAAGATTGCGTAGCTGGCGACATATGCCTTCAATGCGATTATGTCTCTAAGTCGTGCCTCGACACGTGGGAGCTATAGTCGCATCGAGGGTGTTACAAGTTGGTATCAGAGCCTTCCCCGACCTTAGGAGCCCCATTGCTTGATCGTTTTTAGCGGCCGAGTTGTGTCTAGAAAAATGTTTTGAGTCTTTAGGAATTATATATCGGAGAGATTAGGAATTCTTTTTACTTCCCAGTCTCCTCATCACTCTGGTAAGGCATCCTCACGTAGAGTTTTGACTCTTCTCTTCTCAAATTTCACTAAAAAAAATTTTTAGGATCACGCGGGTATCTTGGAATCGTTCCGATGGTTTTATGACGAGAACATTGTCTTGGTGCCTCCTGTCAGGGGTTTAGTGGAAGTGTCCCGGGGAGTTGAGCTCTGAGGTGTTGTCATCATAAATTTATCGTTGCAGTTCTGGAATACCTGAGTCTAGTACGCCGACAACGAAAATCTCTTTTATGCAGTTCGTTGGTGAGATAACCTCGACGCCACCCAGTACTGGGCGGGAGTTCGGGAGTATCGCCATAACTTGTATAACAGATGCTTTTCGAAGGTTGAGGTAGATGGTTTCTGAAGGTTTCTTGGTTATGTGTTGAAGGATGGATACAGCTGGATGTAGGATTTGCTTGTTTGGGTGAGATATTATGCTTCCCCTGTATCCCCAACACCTGATTGCATAACCGGAAAGGTTCGGGAGTTTCATAGGTGGGAATTCTAGTAGCTCTAGTTCTTCTTCCACGGATATTGGTTTGAGATTGGGATTTCTTAACGATTATTCGTTCTTGATCCGTACCTTGTTGATTTATTTCTCTACCTTAATTCTACGTGGCTTCTCAATTTATGGATATGTGACCATTTCAAAGAGGAATGCATTCGTTCATTTTGTTCGGATGTGAAGACTATATATTGCAATTTTCATTCCGTTGGATTCAGCTTCAATATTTCTCTGTCAATGTGCTAATGGTGGTCAACCTCTTCAGGATGGCTCCTCCAACGCGCACGACTCCGAATCCTGATCCGCCACCACCTCCCCCTCCTCCGGAGGCATGGCAAGCTGTGATGGCCGCAACCAATGCAAACACACAGTTGATCATGCAAATTCTTCAAGAGCGCAATCAAGGCAACCAAGGGAATCAAGGCAACAATCAGAATCACTTTGCTACACTCAACCAGTTCCTTGCTAACGGGCCAAAGACTTTCAGCAATTGTGTTGAGGCAACCGATGCTGACGATTGGCTTGTGGATCTGTGTAAGCATTTCGAGTGCAATAATGTCAGGCCTGAGGACTGTGTTAAGTTCGCTTCCTCCCAACTCAAAGATCAAGCTGCAGAATGGTTCCAGCAGTACAAGGATTCCCGAGGTGGACGTGTTATCACTTGGGATGATTTCCGTCGAGATTTCCGAGCTCATCATATTCGTCAGAGGGTGGTTGAAAGCAAGCGTGAGGAATTCCGCAATCTGAAGCAAGGCTCTTTGTCTGTCTATGACTACAACAAGTTGTTCCAGAAGCTCGCCCGCTTTGCCAAGCAGGACGTGCCTGATGAGAAGAGCATGATATATCAGTTCAGGGGCGGTCTTAGAGAAGAAATTCAGCTAGCTCTTGTCCTCTTTGAGCCCTTGAGATACGATGAGTTCTACAACATGGCACTGAAGCAAGAGGCTGCTCAGTTGAGGTGTGATGCTTCCAAGAAGCGAGCCAGAGATGTTACTCCTTCTTCCTCTACTCAAGTGGCCAAGCAGCAGAAGTATTGGCTTCCTCCTCCTCCGTTCCGTCAGCCGTATCAGCAGAAGAGTAAAGGTGGCAGTGGTTCTTCCCACCCACCCAACCCTGGCTTTCAGAACAAGACTTCGTCTCAAGCTCCAAGATCGAGTGCTCCGTATCACCGTCCGCTTTCAGAGGTCACGTGCAACAAGTGCCAACAGAAGGGTCACTATGCCAACAAGTGTCTCAACCAGAGGCGTCTTCCTCCTCCTCCTCTTATGAGATCGGCAAGTACAGCTGTGGTCAAGCATAACCCCAAGTTCGCCAAGGTCAATATGGTGAATGCAGCCCAGGCAGAGGACTCACCAGATGTCATCATGGGTAACCTTCCAGTTAATGATATTCCTGCAAAAGTTCTTTTTGACACTGGTGCATCGCATTGCTTCATTTCCAAACCTTTTGCATCAAAGTATGAGTGTGATTATCAGTATCTGCAAAGTTCCTTGCAAATTGTGTCACCGGGCAAGCAGATGACAGCTAACACCTGCGTCCCGGAGGTTACTATCACATTGGGTGACTACAAGTTCCTTTCTTCCCCAATTGTTCTTGGTAACTCGGATATTGATCTTATTCTCGGAATGGATTGGCTTTCTAAGCACAAGGCACATCTTGATTGTGCTGCCAGGAAGATTCAATTGACTATTCGTCTGAGGATGTAATTGTCTTTGCCGATCGGGATAATACCATCCGTATGTTTTCTCTCAATGAGAAGGGTCAATTGGATGCCATCTCGCAAATTCCATCGTTTGCGAATATCAAGACGTCTTTCCAGAAGAGCTTCCAGGAATGCCTCCGCACCGGCCAGTTGAATTCGTTATTGATCTTGAGCCTGGCAGGGAACCTGTGTGCAAACGTCCTTACAAGCTCGGACCTGAAGAGTTGAAGGAGCTGAAGAAGCAACTCGATATTCAAGAGAAAATGGGTCTCATCCGGCTTAGTTCTTCTCCATGGGGTTGTGGTGTTCTTTTTGTGAAGAAGAAGGATGGAACGGACCGACTTTGTGTTGATTACTGTCCAGTGAACAAGAAGACCATCAAGAAATACCCACTTCCCAACATCAATGAGCTGTTCGAACAACCCAAAGGTGCTCGAGTATTCTCCAAGCTTGATCTCCGTATGGGTTATCATCAGATTCGAATTCGTGAGAAAGATATTCCCAAGACGGCTTTCAGGACAAGCTTTGGTTCATAGGAATACACTGTCATGTCTTTTGGCCTCGTCAACGCTCCTCCGACGTTCTCTCGCATGATGAACTTCATCTTCAACGCCTACACCAATGACTTCGTTTTGGTCTATCTCGACGACATTCTGGTTTTCTTGAAGAACAAGGAAGATCATGCCAAGCACTTGCGTTTGGTTCTCGATAAGCTAAGGGAACATCAGTTCGACGCCAAGTTCTCCAAGTGTGAATTTTGGCTCGACGAGGTTCTTTATCTTGGTCATATCATCTCTGCCAAGGGCATTGCCGTGAATCCTGAGAAGGTGTCTGCAATTGTGAATTGGGAACCTCCTCGGCACGTGAAGCAACTCGGCAGCTTCCTCGGTCTCGCAAGCTATTGCCAAAGATTCGTTGAAAACTTTTCTAAGATTGCAAAGCCTCTCTCAAATCTTCTCCAGAAGCACATCAAGTATGTTTGGTCTCCGGAGTGTGACATTGCTTTCAACACTTTGAAAGAGAAATTGGTCACTGCTCCAGTTCTGACTCCGCCTGATGAATCCAAGCCGTACGAGGTCTTTTGTGATGCCTGTCTCCAAGGTCTTGGCGCAGTTTTGATGCAAGAGAAGAAAGTTGTTGCTTATACATCTCGCCAGTTGAAGCCTAATGAGAAGAACTACCCCACTCATGATCTCGAGTTGGCAGCAGTTGTGCATGCTCTTTTGACTTGGAGACATCTTCTATTGGGAAGAAAAGTGGACATTTTCACTGATCACAAGAGTCTCAAGTACATCTTCACTCAGCCTAATCTCAACCTTAGGCAAACTCAATGGGTCGAAATGATTCAAGAGTATAATCCGAGTATTGAGTATACTCCAGGCAAGGCCAATGTGATTGCTGACGCATTGAGCAGGAAAGCTTACTGCAACAGTCTGATTCTCAAGCCTTATCAACCCGAGCTTTGTGAAGCTTTCCGCAAACTTAATCTGCAAGTTGTTCCTCAAGGTTTCTTTGCCAACCTTCAAGTCTCTCCTACCTTAGAAGACCAGGTTCGCCAAGCCCAGCTTCGTGATGCTATGGTAAAAAAGGTGAAGATTGGGATTGCGAAGAGTCAGTCCATGTACAAGTGCTACTGCCTTGATGACAAGGACACTCTTTTCTTCGAGGATCGTATTGTGGTACCCAAAGGTGACCTTCGTAAAGTGATCATGAACGAGGCTCACAATTCTCTCCTCTCCATCCACCCTGGGAGCACGAAGATGTATCAGGACCTCAAGCAAGCTTATTGGTGGACTCGAATGAAGCGCGAAATTGCTCAATTCGTGAATGAGTGTGATGTCTGCAGAAGAGTGAAGGCAGAACACCAAAGGCCAGCAGGTCTCCTCCAACCTCTTGCCATTCCAGAATGGAAGTTTGACCACATTGAAATGGACTTCGTGACTGGTTTTCCAAAGTCCAAGCTTGGCAATGATGCTATATTCGTTGTCATCGACAAACTCACCAAAGTGGCTCATTTTCTGCCTATCAAAGAGTCGATCACTGCAGCTCAATTGGCAGAACTCTATACCTCTCGTATTGTCTCTCTACACGGTATTCCTCAAGTGATCTCTTCAGACCGTGGCAGCATCTTTACCTCAAAGTTTTGGGATTCTTTTCAGAAGGCCATGGGCACCAACATTTGCTTCAGCACAGCTTTCCATCCTCAAACTAGCGGTCAAGTCGAGTGTGTCAACCAGATTCTTGAAGATATGCTCAGGGCTTGTGTGATCTCCTTCGGCATGAAGTGGGAGGATTGTCTTCCTTATGCTGAATTCTCCTACAACCACAGTTTTCAAGCTAGTTCAGGCAAGGCCCCTTTTGAAATTCTATATGGAAGGAAGTGCCATACCCCTCTAAACTGGTCTGAAACCGGTGAACGCCAGCTTTTGGGTAATGACTTAATCACAGAAGCAGAAGAAATGTGCAAAGTCATTCGTGATAACCTCAAAGCAGCCCAATACCGCCAGAAGAGGTACTATGATAGTAAGCACCGCGATTTGGCTTTCGAGATCGGAGATCATGTTTACCTCCGTGTCTCTCCTATGAAAGGTACTCGTCGCTTTGGTATCAAAGGGAAGCTTGCTCCCAGATACGTGGGACCTTTCAAGATTGTCAGCAAGAGAGGCGACCTCGCCTATCAACTCGAGCTTCCTTAAAACTTTGCAAATGTTCATGACGTGTTCCATGTCTCTCAGCTTCGAAAGTGCTTCAAGACTCCTGACCGCACCGTCAACTTCGAGGACATTGAGCTCCAAGAAGATCTCTCTTATCGTGAGCACCCAGTTGCTATTCTTGAAGAGACTGAACGCAAGACTCGCAACAAGTCAATCAAATTTCTCAAAGTCAAGTGGTCACACCATTCGGACCGTGAAGCTACCTGGGAACGCGAGGATCACCTCCGTTCTGAGTACCCGGCGTTCTTTCAGTCCTAGATCTCGGGACGAGATCCTTTCGTAGTGGTGGAGTGTTGTAACACCCCGGATGTAACTTTCCCAATTTGTACTCCAACTCTTGCCGTTTCCGGCGTTAAGTTAATTTATTATCTCGGGTTCGGGTTTTTTCTCCGTGTGTTGTTTTCGTTGTCATGCATCTCATATCATGTCATCATGTGCATTGCATTTGCATACGTGTTCGTCTCATGCATTCGAGCATTTTCCCCGTTGTCCGTTTTGCATTCCGGCGCTTTGTTCTCCTCCGGTGGTCATTTCTAGCTTTCTTTCGTGTGTGGGGTTAAACATTTCCGGATTGGACCGAGACTTGCCAAGCGGCCTTGGTTTACTACCGGTAGACCGCCTGTCAACTTTCGTATCATTTGGACTTTGTTTGATACTCCAACGGTTAACCGAGGGACCGAAAAGGCCTCGTGTGTGTTGCAGCCCAACACCCCTCCAATTTGGCCCAAAACCCACCTAAATGTGCTCCATCATCTAGAGCGTTCGATCACGATCGCGTGGCCGAAAACCGCACCTCTTTTGGACTCTAGCTCCTCCTATGCCTATTTAAACACCCCCCGATTTTCGGATCTCCCCCTACCTCTGAAACCCTAGAAATCGTCCCCGCGCCGCGCCGGATGAAAACCTGCCGACGGACATTGTCCGGCCCGCCTCTCCGCCGCCACGTGGCGCCCCGGGATTCGTCCGCCCAGGCGCGCCCACATCGCCCGCCGCCGCCACTCCCGCCGGCCCGCCAGGCCCGGAGCGGGCCCTCCTCCACCGCTCGGGCCAGAGCGCCGCGCCGCCGCCACTCCCGCCGGCCCGCCAGGCCCGGAGCGGGCCCTCCTCCTCCACAGCTCGGGCCAGAGCGCCGCGCCGCCGCCCGCCTCGTCTTCCCCCGCGCGTCGCTCGCCGCCTCCGCACCGCCACCGCGCCGGCGCCGCGCGCCATCGCCGCCCAGAGCTCCTCGCCGGGCCCGCCGCCTCCGCCCGCCGGCGCCACCACCAGCCGCCGCCACCGCGCCCTGCGCCGCCGCCCCCGGCCACCGGCGTCCGTGCCCGCCGGCCGCCGCCGTCCGGCCTCCCCCTCGTCGCCGGCAACCTCCTCCTCTCCGGCAGCTACAGTTCCTCGCCCGAGTTCCTCGATTTCCGTGCGCGAGATCTAGATCGAAAAAAACCCTAGAGGTTGATTTCTTTGTCTAATTCCCGAGATTCTCAGTCCAAGTGCTCATGTTCGCGGCTCCGTAACTTTGCACCCGTAGCTCCGATTCATGCATATAGCATATCAAAATGTTCATGTCAGAGAGTACAGCAATTAATTCCATTGCATCATTTTCATTTGAGTTCATCTTGATGCCAGAAATGCTGTTAGAAGAGGGCTACTTGAGTTAATTGCCAGATCTGTTACTCTGTTTAGCACTTTTGTCATTTTTGCCATGATTATTGTGTGCATGCTATGCCTGTGAGTTCTACATGTGTTTTGTTAAGGGTTTGTCATCTTTCCAGAGGTGCAACCCATGTATTTTTAGGATGTGTGTGGTGGCTAGTGCAAGCTTGCAAAGTGGTGCACATGCTAATTCTGTTTTCAGGGACTTAGTAATTTCACTAAGTCCTGGAGCTGTTTATCTCATGTTGTCATATGTTCATGTCGTTTCCTAGTGATCCGTGCCTCTTTTGAGGATGATCAGTAAGGATGTTTTGTTAATCGTGTAGTTCTCTATCCATCCATGTCTTTGTTTGCAATTATGGAGCACCCTAACATGAGTCAATAGAGCTCTACTTTTGCTACTTTGTGAATCTGGGCAGATTGTCAACTTGTTTGCAATTTTGCCGATGATGTTGTAGTTGATCCATGTATGCTATGCTTTTGTTCTTGCCATGTCTAGCTTGCATTTTGTGCCTTCTTGATGGGTGTATGCTTGTCTTGCCATGACTTGCACCGTAGTGAGTGCATCGAGCTCATAAACATGCCTACTTGCGTTATATTTCAGCATGTGCCAGTTTTTCACTAAGTCTGAAAACTGATTATGTTTTTGCTATGTTCACATGCTTGCAATTGTATTTTCTGGTCCTTTTTGGCTCAAGGTCACTAAGGGACTTTTGTTAAGCTCTTTGAGTAGCTCCACGCCATGCTTTACTTTGCCAGGTTCAAGTCCTGTAGCATGTAGTTTTGTTGCTCCAAAGAGGGCTACCTGATCTGAAATTCCAGACAAGTGTTAATTTCACTAAGTCTGAGATCTGTTTGTCATTTGCATTTTTGCCATGCTTGTTTGAACCTGTTAATGGATGAATTGGCCGTAGCTCAGTGCTAGACTTTTTTTAAGAATCTTGTGTGCATCCATGCCAAGTATTTTGTTGTCATGTTTCGGTGCTCTAGCATGTTCATTCCATTGCATTTAGATGCCTACTTGTTGTAAATCGCAGACCGGTGTCATTTTTGAATCGCTTGCCATTTCCAAACCGTAACTCCGATTCCGGCGTTCTTTATATCGTTTTCAAGCGATTTCATCTCATATTTCCAGTGGCACACTTGGTCTTACCATTTGCCACCTTGGTTTTACCATTTGCCACCTAGCCTCTTTTTCCATTGGGTTTCCGGAGCCCGAGGGTCATCTTATTTAAACCCCCCGGGCCAGTGCTCCTCTGAGTGTTGGTCCAAAACTAGAGTCCTGTGCAGCGCCCCCTCGGGGAAACTCGAGGTTTGGTTATAGTTGTATGGAGCGCTCATTTGAGTGTGCCCTGAGAAAGAGATATGTGCAGCTCCTATCGGGATTTGTCGGCACATTCGGGCGGTGTTGCTGGTCTTGATTTAACCTGTCGAAGTGTCTTGAGTTACTGAGATACCGAGTCTGATCGGAACGTCTTGGGAGGAGGTCTATTCCTTCGTTGACCGTGAGAGCTTGTCATGGGCTAAGTTGGGACTCCCCTGCAGGAATTGAACTTTCGAAAGCCGTGCCCATGCTAATGGGCAGATGGGAATTTGTTAATGTCCGGTTGTAGATAACTTGAACCTTAACTTAATTAAAATTGAATCAACTGAGTGTGTTACCGTGATGGCCTCTTCTCGGCGGAGTCCGGGAAGCGGACAAGGTGTTGGAGTAATGTTTGCGCAGGTTGCTCTCTAGTTTCTCGCTCGCGCTTTGCCTCCTCTTCTCGCTCTCTTTTGCGAATAAGTTAGGCACCATACTTGCTAGTCGCTTGCTGCAGCTCCACCTATATTTACCTTGCCATACCTATAAGCTTAAATAGTCTTGATCGTGAGGGTGCGAGATTGCTGAGTCCCTGTGGCTCATAGATTACTATTACACCAGATGTAGGGTCTGATGATTCCGCTCCAGGAGACGCGTATGAGCTCAAGTGGGAGTTCGACAAAGACTCTCAACGATACTATGTTTCCTTTCCCGATGATCAGTAGTGGTGCCCAGTTGGGGGTGATTGGGACCGTGTCGCATGTTGGGTTCTCTTTTATTTTGGCGCCGTAGTCGGGCCATGAGTGTTTGGATGATGTAATGTTATTTATGTACTTGATTGACGTGGCGAGTGTAAGCCAACTAAGATTGCCTAACTTGCGACATATGCCTTCAATGCGATTATGTCTCTAAGTCGTGCCTCGACACGTGGGAGCTATAGTCGCATCGAGGGTGTTATAGTGGGGAACCAAGAACAAGAAAGTCAGCAGGATATTTAACTTTCCCACGCAAGAATTCAACATCTCTAACAATTCCAACTGGTGAAATAGGATCTCTATTGGCAAGCTTAATTGTAACATCTATCTCTTCTATCTCAGCAGGTGCAATATCATGCATAATTTCTTTGTATAAGGAATGAGGTATTGCACTTGCACTAGCACCCATATCACATAAACCATGATAGCAATGATCTCCTATTCTAACAGAAATAACATGCATGCCTACAACAGGTCTATGTTTATTTTTAGTATTAGGTCTAACAATTCTAGCAAATGTGGGGGAACGTTGCAGAAAACAAAAAATTTCCTACTCGTTTCACCAAGATCATCTAGGAGTTCATCTAGCAACGAGTCATCTAATGCATCTACATACCTTTGTAGATTGCACACGGAAGCGTTCAAAAGAACGGTGATGATGTAGTCGTACTCGACGTGATCCAAATCACCGATGACCGGCGCCGAACGGACGGCACCTCCGCGTTCAACACACGTACGGGACGGGAGACGTCTCCTCCTTCTTGATCCAGCAAGGGGGGAGGAGAGGTTGATGAAGATCCAGCAGCACGACGGCGTGGTGGTGGATGCAGGGCGTTACAGAAGCAGGGCTTCGCCAAGACTACGAGGGAGAGACGTAACGGGGGGGAGATGGAGGCGCCAGGGGCTGGTCTGAAATCCCTCCTCTTCCCCCCACTATATATAGGGGTGCCATGGGGGGGCACCGGCGCTAGTAGATGAGATCTACTAGGGGGGGCGGCGGCCAAGGGGAGGTTTCCCTCCCCCCCAAGGCACCTAGGGGTGCCTTCCACCACATGGACTCTTCCATGGTGGAAACCCTAGGCGCATGGGCCTATAGGGGCTGGTGCCCCAGCCCACTATGGGCTGGGTTCCCTCCTATTTCAGCCCATGGGGCCCTCCGGGATAGGTGGCCCCACCCGGTGGACCCCCGGGACCCTTCCGGTGGTCCCGGTACAATACCGATAACCCCGAAACTTGTCCCGATGCCCGAAACAGCACTTCCTATATATAATTCTTTACCTCCGGACCATTCCGGAACTCCTCGTGACGTCCGGGATCTCATCCGAGACTCCGAACAACATTCGGGTTACTGCATATACATATCTTCACAACCCTAGCGTCACCGAACCTTAAGTGTGTAGACCCTACGGGTTTGGGAGACAAGCAGACATGACCGAGACGACTCTCCAGTCAATAACCAACAGCGGGATCTGGATACCCATGTTGGCTCACACATGCTCCACGATGATCTCATCGGATGAACCACGATGTCGAGGATTCAATCAACCCCGTACGCAATTCCCTTTGTCGATCGATATGTTACTTGCCCGAGATTCGATCGTCTCTATCCCAATACCTCGTTCAATCTCGTTACCGACAAGTCACTTTACTCATACCGTAATGCATGATCCCATGACCAGACACTTGGTCACTTTGAGCTCATTATGATGATGCATTACCGAGTGGGCCCAGCGATACCTCTCCGTCATACGGAGTGACAAATCCCAGTCTTGATCCATGTCAACCCAACAGACACTTTCGGAGATACCCGTAGTCTACCTTTATAGTCACCCAGTTACGTTGTGACGTTTGGTATACCCAAAGCACTCCTACTGTATCCGGGAGTTACACGATCTCATGGTCTAAGGAAAAGATACTTTGACATTGGAAAACTCTAGCAAACGAACTATACGATCTTGTGCTATGTTTAGGATTGGGTCTTGTCCATCACATCATTCTCCTAATGATGTGATCTCGTTATCAATGACATCCAATGTCCATAGTCAGGAAACCATGACTATCTGTTGATCAACGAGCTAGTCAACTAGAGGCTTACTAGGGACATGTTGGTGTCTGTTATTCACACATGTATTACGATTTCCGGATAACACAATTATAGCATGAATAAAGACAATTATCATGAACAAGGAAATATAATAATAATGCTTTTATTATTGCCTCTAGGGCATATTTCCAACAGTCTCCCACTTGCACTAGAGTCAATAATCTAGTTACATTGTGATGAATCGAACACCCATGGAATTCTGGTGTTGATCATGTTTTGCTCTAGGGAGAGGTTTAGTCAACGGATCTGCTACATTCAGGTCCGTGTGTACTTTACAAATTTCTATGTCTCCATCTTGAACATTTTCACGAATGGAGTTGAAGCGACGCTTGATGTGCCTTGTCTTCTTGTGAAACCTGGGCTCCTTGGCAAGAGCAATAGCTCCAGTGTTGTCACAGAAGAGCTTGATCGGCCCCGACGCATTGGGTATGACTCCTAGGTCGGTGATGAACTCCTTCACCCATATTGCTTCATGTGCTGCCTCCGAGGCTGCCATGTACTCCGCTTCACATGTAGATCCCGCCACGACGCTTTGCTTGCAACTGCACCAGCTTACTGCCCCACCATTCAAAATATACACGTATCCGGTCTGTGACTTAGAGTCATCCAGATCTGTGTCGAAGCTAGCGTCGATGTAACCCTTTACGACGAGCGCTTCGTCACCTCCATAAACGAGAAACATTTCCTTAGTCCTTTTTAGGTACTTCAGGATATTCTTGACCGTTGTCCAGTGTTCCTTGCCGGGATTACTTTGGTACCTTCCTACCAAACTTACGGCAAGGTTTACATCAGGTCTGGTACATAGCATGGCATACATAATAGAACCTATGGCTGAGGCATAGGGGATGACACTCATCTCTTCTATTTCTTCTGCCGTGGTCGGACATTGAGCTGAGCTCAATTTCATACCTTGTAACACAGGCAAGAACCCCTTCTTAGATTGATCCATATTGAACTTCTTCAATATCTTATCAAGGTATGTGCTTTGTGAAAGACATATGAGGCGTCTCGATCTATCTCTATAGATTTTGATGCCTAATATATAAGCAGCTTCTCCAAGGTCCTTCATTGAAAAACTTTTATTCAAGTAGGCCTTGATGCTGTCCAAGAGTTCTATATCATTTCCCATCAAAAGTATGTCATCCACATATAATATGAGAAATGCTACAGAGCTCCCACTCACTTTCTTGTAAACGCAGGCTTCTCCATAAGTCTGCGTGAACCCAAACGCTTTGATCATCTCATCAAAGCGAATGTTCCAACTCCGAGATGCTTGCACCAGCCCATAAATTGAGCGTTGGAGCTTGCACACCTTGTCAGCATTCTTAGGATCGACAAAACCTTCCGGCTGCATCATATACAATTCTTCCTTAAGGAAACCATTAAGGAATGCCATTTTGACGTCCATTTGCCATATTTCATAATCATAGAATGCGGCAATGGCTAACATGATTCGGACGGACTTCAGCTTCGCTACCGGTGAGAAAGTCTCATCGTAGTCAACCCCTTGAACTTGTCGATAACCCTTAGCGACAAGTCGAGCTTTATAGATGGTCACATTACCATCCGCGTCTGTCTTCCTCTTAAAGATCCATTTATTTTCTATGGCTCGCCGTTCAACGGGCAAGTCAGTCAAAGTCCATACTTCGTTTTCATACATGGATCCTATCTCGGATTTCATGGCTTCCAGCCATTTTTCGGAATCCGGGCCTGCCATCGCTTCTTCATAGTTCGAGGGTTCACCGTTGTCTAACAACATGATTTCCAAGACAGGTTTGCCGTACCACTCTGGTGCGGAACGTGTCCTTGTGGACCTTCGAATTTCAGTAGGAGCTTGGTCAGAAGTATCTTGATCATTATCATTAACTTCCTCTCTAGTCGGTGCAGGCACCTCAGGAACATTTTCTTGAGTTGCGCCATTTGCCGGTTCAAGAGGTAATACTTCATCAAGCTCCACTTTCCTCCCACTTACTTCTTTCGAGAGAAACTCTTTCTCTAGAAAGGACCCATTCTTGGCAACAACGATCTTGCCTTCGGATCTTAGGTAGAAGGTGTACCCAATAGTTTATTTAGGGTATCCTATGAAGACGCATTTTTCCGACTTGGGTTCGAGCTTCTCAGGTTGAAGTTTCTTCACATAAGCATCGCATCCCCAAACTTTTAGAAATGACAGCTTAGGTTTCTTCCCAAACCATAATTCATATGGTGTCGTCTCAACGGATTTCGATGGAGCCCTATTTAAAGTGAATGCGGCAGTCTCTAAAGCATAGCCCCAAAAAGATAGCGGTAAATCAGTAAGAGACATCATAGACCGCACCATATCCAATAGAGTGCGATTACGATGTTCGGACACACCGTTACGCTGAGGTGTTCCAGGCGGCGTGAGTTGTGAAACTATTCCACATTTTCTTAAGTGTGTGCCAAATTCGTGACTCAAGTATTCTCCTCCACAATCTGATCGTAGAAACTTGATTTTCCTGTCACGTTGATTCTCAACCTTACTCTGAAATTCCTTGAACTTTTCAAAGGTTTCAGACTTGTGTTTCATTAAGTAGACATATCCATATCTACTCAAGTCATCAGTGAGGGTGAGAACATAACGATAGCCACCGCGAGCCTCAACACTCATCGGACCGCACACATCTGTATGTATGATTTCCAATAAGTTGGTTGCTCGCTCCATTGTTCCTGAGAACGGAGTCTTGGTCATTTTACCCATGAGGCATGGTTCGCACGTGTCAAATGATTCATAATCAAGAGACTCTAAAAGTCCATCTGCATGGAGCTTTTTCATGCGTTTGACACCTATGTGACCAAGGCGGCAGTGCCACAAGTATGTGGGACTATCATTATCAACCTTACATCTTTTGGTACTCACATTATGAACATGTGTAGCATCACGTTCGAGATTCATAAAGAATAAACCATTCACCATAGGAGCATGACCATAAAACATATCTCTCATAAAAATGGAACAACCATTATTCTCAGATTTAAAAGGGTAGCCATCTCGAATTAAACGAGATCCCGATACAATGTTCATGCTCAAAGCTGGCTCTAAATAACAATTATTAAGGTTTAAAACTAATCCCGAAGGTAGATGCAGAGGCAGCGTGCCGACGGCGATCACATTGACCTTGGAACCATTCCCGACGCGCATCATCACCTCGTCCTTTGCCAGTTTCCGCTTATTCCGCAGCCCCTGCTTTGAGTTACAAATGTGAGCAACTGCACCGGTATCAAATACCCAGGAGCTACTACGGGCACCATTAAGGTACACATCAATTACATGTATATCACATATACCTTTTGTTTTGCCGGCCTTCTTATCCGCTAAGTACTTAGGGCAGTTCCGTTTTCCAGTGACCGCTTCCCTTGCAATAAAAGCACTCAGTCTCGGGCTTGGGTCCATTCTTTGGCTTCTTCCCGGCAGCTTGCTTGCCGGGCGCGGCAACCTCCTTGCCGTCCTTCTTGAAGTTCTTTTTACCCTTGCCTTTCTTAAACTTAGTGGTTTTATTGACCATCAACACTTAATGTTCCTTCTTGACTTCTACCTCCGCTGATTTCAGCATTGAGAACAACTCAGGAATGGTCTTTTGCATCCCCTGCATGTTGAAGTTCATCACGAAGCTCTTGTATCTTGGTGGAAGCGACTGGAGGATTCTGTCAATGACCGCATCATCCGGGAGATTAACTCCCAGCTGAGACAAGCGGTTATGCAACCCAGACATAGTGAGTATGTGCTCACTGACAGAACTATTTTCCTCCATCTTACAGCTGAAGAACTTATCGGAGACTTCATATCTCTCGATCCGGGCATGAGCTTGAAAAACCATTTTCAGCTCTTCGAACATCTCGTATGCTCCATGTCTCTCAAAACGTTTTTGGAGCCCCGGCTCTAAGCTGTAAAGCATGCCGCACTGAACAAGGGAGTAGTCGTCAACACGTGTCTGCCAAGCGTTCATAACGTCTTGGTTCTGTGGGACGGGTGGATCACCTAGCAGTGCTTCTAGGACATAATCTTTCTTGGCAGCTATGAGGATGATCCTCAGGTTCCGGACCCAGTCCGTATAGTTGCTGCCATCGTCTTTCAGCTTGGTTTTCTCTAGGAACGCGTTGAAGTTGAGGACTACGTTGGCCATTTTATCTACAAGACATATTGCAAAGATTTTAGACTAAGTTCATGATAATTAAGTTCATCTAATCAAATTATTAATGAACTCCCACTTAGATTAGACATCCCTCTAGTCATCTAAGTATTACATGATCCGAGTTAACTAGACCGTGTCCGATCATCACGTGAGACGGACTAGTCAACGTCGGTGAACATCTTCATGTTGATCGTATCTTCTATACGACTCATGCTCGACCTTTCGGTCTCCTGTGTTCCGAGGCCATGTCTGTACATGCTAGGCTCGTCAAGTCAACCTAAGTGTTTGCATGTGTAAATCTGTCTTACACCCGTTGTATGTGAACGTCTGAATAAAACACCCGATCATCACGTGATGTTTTGAAACAGCGAACTGTCGCAATGGTGCACAGTTAGGGGGAACACTTCTTGAAATTATTATGAGGGATCATCTTATTTACTACCGTCGTTCTAAGTAAACAAGATGCAAAACATGATAAACATCTCATGCAATCAAATAATAAACGTGACATGATATGGCCAATATCACATAGCTCCTTTGATCTCCATCTTGGGGCTCCATGATCATCTTGTCACCGGCTTGACACCATGATCTCCATCATCGTGTCTCCATGAAGTTGCTCGCCAACTATTACTTCTACTACTATGGCTAACGCGTTTAGCAATAAAGTAAAGTAATTTACATGGCGATTCTTGATGACACGCAGGTCATATAAAAGAATAAAGACAACTCCTATGGCTCCTGCCGGTTGTCATACTCATCGACATGCAAGTCGTGATTCCTATTACAATAGCATGAACATCTCATACATCACATATAGATCATTCATCATTCATCACAACTTTGGCCATATCATATCACAACCCACTTGCTGCAAAAACAAGTTAGACGTCCTCTAATTGTTGTTGCAAGTTTTACGTCGCTGAATTAGGGTTCTAGCAAGAACGTCTTCTTACCTACGTTAAAGCCACAATGTGATTTGTCAACTTCTATTTACCCTTCATAAGGACCCTGTTCATCGAATCCGCTCCAACTAAAGTGGGAGAGACAGACACCCGCCAGCCACCTTATGCAACTAGTGCATGTTAGTCGGTGGAACCGGTCTCACGTAAGCGTACGTGTAAGGTTGGTCCGGGCCGCTTCATCCCACAATACCGCTGAAGCAAGACAAGACTAGTAACGGCAAGAAAGTTGACAAATCCACGCCCACAACTAATTGTGTTCTACTCACGCAAGAAGAACTACGCATAGACCTAGCTCATGATGCCACTGTTGGGGGAACGTTGCAGAAAACAAAAATTTTCCTACTCGTTTCACCAAGATCATCTAGGAGTTCATCTAGCAACGAGTCATCTAATGCATCTACATACCTTTGTAGATTGCGCACGGAAGCGTTCAAAAGAACGGTGATGATGTAGTCGTACTCGACGTGATCCAAATCACCGATGACCAGCGCCGAACGGACGGCACCTCCGCGTTCAACACACGTACGGGACGGGAGACGTCTCCTCCTTCTTGATCCAGCAAGGGGGGAGGAGAGGTTGATGAAGATCCAGCAGCACGACGGCATGGTGGTGGATGCAGGGCGTTACAGAAGCAGGGCTTCGCCAAGACTACGAGGGAGAGACGTAACGGGGGGGAGATGGAGGCGCCAGGGGCTGGTCTGAAATCCCTCCTCTTCCCCCCACTACATATAGGGGTGCCATGGGGGGGGGCGCCGGCCCTAGTAGATGAGATCTACTAGGGGGGGCGGCGGCCAAGGGGAGGTTTCCCTCCCCCCAAGGCACCTAGGGGTGCCTTCCACCACATGGACTCTTCCATGGTGGAAACCCTAGGCGCATGGGCCTATAGGGGCGGGTGCCCCAGCCCACTATGGGATGGGTTCCCTCCTATTTCAGCCCATGGGGCCCTCCGGGATAGGTGGCCCCACCCGGTGGACCCCCGGGACCCTTCCGGTGGTCCCGGTACAATACCGATAACCCCGAAACTTGTCCCGATGCCCGAAACAGCACTTCCTATATATAATTCTTTACCTCTGGACCATTCCGGAACTCCTCGTGACGTCCGGGATCTCATCCGGGACTCCGAACAACATTCGGGTTACTGCATATACATATCTTCACAACCCTAGCGTCACCGAACCTTAAGTGTGTAGACCCTACGGGTTCGGGAGACAAGCAGACATGACCGAGACGACTCTCCAGTCAATAACCAACAGCGGGATCTAGATACCCATGTTGGCTCCCACATGCTCCACGATGATCTCATCGGATGAACCACGATGTCGAGGATTCAATCAACCCCGTACGCAATTCCCTTTGTCAATCGATATGTTACTTGCCCGAGATTCGATCGTCGGTATCCCAATACCTCGTTCAATCTCGTTACCGACAAGTCACTTTACTCGTACCATAATGCATGATCCCGTGACCAGACACTTGGTCACTTTGAGCTCATTATGATGATGCATTACCGAGTGGGCCCAGCGATACCTCTCCGTCATATGGAGTGACAAATCCCAGTCTTGATCCATGTCAACCCAACAGGCACTTTTGGAGATACCCGTAGTCTACCTTTATAGTCACCCAGTTACGTTGTGAAGTTTGGTATACCCAAAGCACTCCTATGGTATCCGGGAGTTACACGATCTCATGGTCTAAGGAAAAGATACTTTGACATTGGAAAACTCTAGCAAATGAACTATACGATCTTGTGCTATGTTTAGGATTGGGTCTTGTCCATCACATCATTCTCCTAATTTTTTATACTTTAATTTGCTCAGGGGGTTTGGGTGTCTTAATATTGCTTTTGTTAACCACAGTTGAAGCTTTAGCATGATCCTTTATTCTAATAGGGAAAGGTGGTTTCTCAATATAAGCAGTAGGAACAACAGGATCATTATAAGTGATAGTCTTTTCTTCAACTTTAATAGGTGCAACTACTTTTACTTCAATGGGAGGATTATATTTACACCACTTCTCCTTAGGGAGATCAACATGAGTAGCAAAGGATTCACGGAAAGAAGCTACTATCTCAGAGTCAAGTCCATATTTAGTGCTAAATTCACGAAAAGCATCGGTATCCATAAAAGATTTAACACAATCAAACTTAGGTGTTATACCTGACTCCTTACCTTCATCGAGGTCCCAATCTTCAGAGTTGCATTTAATTCTCTCCAATAAATCCCATTTGAATTCAATAGTCTTCATCATAAAATAACGAGTACAAGAAGTATCGAGCATGGAGAGATTAATAAGAGAAAGCCGAGCATAAAAAATTTGAATAATCATTTCTCTCTAGAGCTCATGATTGGGGCATGAATATAACATTGACTTAAGCCTCCCCCAAGCTTGAGCGACGCTTTATCCTTCGCGAGGCCAAAAATTATATATATAATTACGATCATGATGAACAAGATGCATAGGATAAAACTTCTGATGAAATTCCAATTTCAATCGTTTGTAGTTCCATGATCCCATATCATCACATAGCCTAAACCATGTCAATGCCTCTCCCTTCAATGATAAAGGGAAGACCTTCTTCTTGATAACATCCTCAGGCATACATGCAAGCTTAAATAATCCACAAACTTCATCCACATAGATCAGGTGCAAATCGGTATGCAATGTTCCATCACCTGTGAAAGGATTAGCTAGTAGTTTCTCTATCATACCCGAAGGGATTTCAATGTAAACATTTTCAGTAGGTTCAGTAGGTTGAGGAGCAACTATTTGCTCTACTGGTCGGGGTGAAGATACCCCGAACAAGCCCCTCAAAGGATTATGTTCCATAGTAACAAGTGACAGTAAATTTCAGCACACTATATAAAATTTTCCATACCAAATTCCACCTACGAAAGGCGCTTCACTCCCCGGAAATGGCACTAGAAAAGAGTCTTGATGACCCACAAGTGTAGGGGATCTATCGTAGCCTTTTCGATAAGTAAGAGTGTCAAACCCAACGAGGAGCAGAAGGAAATGATAAGCAGTTTTCAGCAAGGTATTCTCTGCAAGCACTGAAATTATCGGTAACAGATAGTTGTGTCATAGGATAAATTGTAACGAGCAACAAGTAATGAAAGTAAATAAGGTGCAACAAGATGGCCCAATCCTTTTTGTAGCAAAGGACAAGCCTGGACAAACTCTTATATGAAGGAAAGCGCTCCCGAGGACACATGGGAATTATCGTCAAGCTAGTTTTCATCACGCTCATACGATTTGCATTCGGTACTTTGATAATTTGATATATGGGTGGACCGGTGCTTGGGTACTGTCCTTACTTGGACAAGCATCCCACTTATGATTAACCCCTATTGCAAGCATCCGCAACTACAACAGAAGTATTAAGGTAAACCTAACCATAGCATGAAACATATGGATCCAAATCAGCCCCTTACGAAGCAACGCATAAACTAGGATTTAAGCTTCTGTCACTCTAGCAACCCATCATCTACTTATTACTTCCCAATGCCCTCCTATAGGCCCAAACAATGGTGAAGTGTCATGTAGTCTACGTTCACATGACACCACTAGAGGAAAGACAAAATACATCTCATCAAAATATCGAACGAATACCAAATTCACATGACTACTTATAGCAAGACTTCTCCCATGTCCTCAGGAACAAACGTAACTACTCACAAAGCATATTGATGTTCATAATCAGAGGGGTATTAATATGCATAGTGGATCTGAAGATATGATCTTCCACCAAGTAAACCAACTAGCATTAACTACAAGGAGTAATCACCACAACTAGCAACCCACAGGTACCAATCTGAGGTTTGGATACAAAGATTGGATACAAGAGATGAACTAGGGTTTGAGATGAGATGGTGCTGGTGAAGATGTTGATGGAGATTGACCCCCTCCCGATGAGAGGATCGTTGGTGATGACGATGGTGATGATTTCCCCCTCCCGGAGGGAAGTTTCCCCGGCAGAACAGCTCTGCCGGAGCCCTAGATTGGTTCCACCTCGTGGTGGCGGAGTTTCATCCTGTGAGCTTGCTTATGATTTTTTCCTCAACGAAAGACTCCATATAGCCAAAGATGGGCATCAGAGGGCCACCAGGGGGCCCATGAGGCAGGGGGCGTGCCCAGGGGGGTAGGGCGCGCCCCCACCCTCGTGGATGGTGGGTGGCCCCCCTCTGGTACTTTCTTCACTCAGTATTTTTTATATATTCTGAAAATAACTCCTATGGAGTTTCAGGAATTTTGGAGATGTGCAGAATAGGTATCTAATATTTGCTCCTTTTCCAGCCCAGAATTCCAGCTACTGGCATTCCCCCTCTTCATGTATACCTTGTAAAATAAGAGAGAATGGGCATAAGTATTGTGACATAATGTGTAATAACAACCCATAATGCAATAATTATCGATATAAAAACATGATGCAAAATGGACATATCAACGTGTAGGTTGAGCACTTGACCGTTACCGTGTGTGTTCCGTCGTGTGCTCGGACATGCATGCATTAGGGCATGGTGCGTGTTTTTGCGTCCATGTGTACGTGTGATTGTTGCATGCATGCACGAGGTTGTAGTCCCTCACATTCACATGTTCATAAGGCAATGCTTTGTCAAAACGTTGCATGCAAGGTTTAATCATTCGTTGTTCACGCATACATTCCCGATATTAATACATTGGTAATATAAAGACAATTTCTTGAGGAAAACAAGCCCACGAATTGAGTACAAAGGGGACTAATAAGCCAGGACGGAGGGAGTACCAGTAGTGAACCGGAAGGAGGGAGTAGGTACTAGTAGTACTATGTAACAACGTGCAGTAACAAAATTCCTCTATGCGCATCCTGTCACGTGTCATGCAAGAAAATAGAGATAAGTACAAGTGAGACTCAGGAATGGTCATACACATAAGGGGAGTACGTGTAGGGGCTACCAAGGAGCAGTCAAATCACACAGTAAGTTAGTCGGAAGAAGCAACCACCATTTCACTCTTCAATGACACGTACGCAATATAAAATGGTTGATATGGAGAGAAAAAGAAAACCACTATATATACACTAGCAGGAGCCTAATCTACAAGCCTGCTTGCTTGGGTTGCTCTCTTCACAAGCATAGAACGACGGTGGCCACACCGCTGGTCGAATATCCGGCCTGATCTTGCTGCCGGGGAAGGGAACAATGTTCTGCGTAGACGCGGTCGACATCGGCGAGGGAGAAAACCCGCAGTCAGTGCGTCCCAATTGGGGGTCCCCGTGGTATGGGTTGATGTCGCGTCCCAACCGCCCTTCTAGCTACAACCCGACGTCCCAGGTAGATCTTCCTTTTGGAGCCGGTTTGCTCCACTGCCACAGCTCTCCACGTAGGTCCATCTCCATGTCGATCTTTCTCTACTTCTACTGGCTTCTATTAGTGAAGAGTTTATGCCTCATGAACTAGTGCCAGTACTATTATTCTAATCACACTTGTTCAATATCTTTGCCATCAGGGATGCTCAGCTCGATTTTAGTGGAACTGCACAAAAGCATCATATGATCCGAGGGTGCCAGCCGTCTTTCGTTCGACAGGTTCTACCTAGCCAGGAAATTAAATCTTGTTTAGGGTTTAGGGTTTAAGTCGTAGTGACCCCATCAATAGTTTTTCTTTTGTACACGCTCTCACAACTTTTTGTCTTTAGTTGTGAAGTAAATATTGGCTATGATCTGTGAATCATTGAGATGCATCAGCATGAGTGTTAGTTTTCCTTTGTATTTGATGGAATGTTGTAACGGGCAACCTTGGAGTAGGAATGAAAATGGAGTGGAGAGTTTCCGTTTTTTCGGAGAAAAACTGGAAACAGAGAGAAACCAATGTTTCGTTTCGTTGTATCGCGCCATCGAGCAGAACCAACATTTAAATCACGTATGTCACGTTCGTGTCTCACCCTCCTCCACGGCTCCACCACACACGGTCGCTCGACATGCCACTCACCGCAAACTGAGTATACGATAACTTTCCCGCCTGCTTGTCGATGGATCGCGCCATGGAGTACTAGCACTAATGGAAGAGATTGACGAGTTGGGGGAGGACAACTAGCTGTAGCACAGACTCCCAAGAACTTTTTACATGCATGTTGTGGCCGGCTATTGCGACCTTTGAACACGGAGCAGTCGCGTGCATCGGGAAGCGGCGCGGGCGACGCTCTCTTGGCCGGCGCCAGTGAGAGGTCGCGTCCGCTCTGGCCCGGCATGAATGCGGCACTAACTGTTTCGGGCAGGAAGCACGTGCAGGTGATGAAGAGGGTTCGGGTTGGTCAGGAGTGGGCGTGGCAGCGGTTCGGATGCCCGCAAACAAGGGATGATGTACATTAATATTGCTGCGTATATAATTAACAACGTAAATAATGTGCCAGTTGGACAAATATGATTGGAGATGGAGATGGAGATGGAGATGGAATTTTACGTAAACATGAATATGCATGTCTATGTATATGTGTGTGTGCGCGACGACTCTCGTGACCTGGAAGCGGGGGGCATGTTTTTGATCAAGTTTTCTTTCTTGGTACGTTAAAAAATTGTCTGCCAGTTTTCGTTTCTTTTTTTGGGAACACGTGTATTCTATTTAAAACCACTTCTATGGAGAGATTTTTTTACTCCATTGTATATATAGCCTCTTGTTTGATAGGGTTTCTCGCAACTTGCTCTCTCACCCTCTCCATATCAAAACAAGATGATTGTGTCCACTCTATCTCTCTCCTCACCGGTGGTCACAGATCCAGCCGAATCCCGTCCGGTACGGGAGGTGAGGAGGTGCAACATTGACGTTGTCGCCGTCGGCGATGGAGGAAGCCGATGCGCACTGTCCTCTCGGAGCCGGCACTAGCGTGAACGAATCTACTCCGTGCCCTTGTTCACTGCCGTCGTGTGGGCAGATCCCGCCCGCCCGCCTAAGCGACATCTCTCCCACCTGAGGTATAACTTCTTGTACTGGTACAGCTCCCCAGGTTGATGCATGCGGGTTTTCTTCTATGTGACTACTCCCCAGAAACCCATGTATAGTAGCTAGGGTTCGTCGGCTGGTCCAACATCACCTACTATTATAGAGGAATTGTCACGCGAAAAGTTTTCCTGGTTTATGCCTCGGTGGAGGTATACATGTTGTTTCGACAAAAAGTACATGGTGGTTGTGCGGTCATTGTCCATATGCTCCTATTGCTGCTGCTAATCTAATACTATCACTGGTTAAATGGAGAAATGTTTTTTTCTCGGGTATCCTGGTTTAGTTCAGATCAAGATAATCATGATTCTTCTGTTTGTCGGTGTACTTCTCATTAATTTTTATGGACAATTGAGATGTCGCTGTTAATCTTGTACCACTGCCAAAACAAAGTAACAACACTATATCCTTTTTTATATTTTTGCAAACAACGATGCATATCTCCATACCCGGGCATGTCTTCCTCAATTTTAGTGGAACTGCACAAAATTGGATAGCCATTGTTGTTCCGCCTCACTGTCCTCTGCCACGTAGTTCTTCCTTCCTCGAGCTTGATTACTGAGAAGAAACAGACCACAGTGAGGATTTATCAAACTTCATAGGTGCCTCACCCAAACTTGATGCCAAATGCATGATGCATCACCACGATGACCTACCAATGCTCATGGTTGCACCTCATGGTTGCATTGGCTGGTGAAGCTGATCGATTTCCGATGAAAAACAAGCTGTCTTCCATCAATGCTCTTTGCTTGTTACCCACAAAGATGATATCCTTCATCAGTTCACCTTGGTTGCATTGGAGACGTAGTCGTCTTTCACGTTGGTGCAATTTTATCACACAATTGGCTATGAACCAAATGTTTCCTCAAAGAAGGATCGACATTGGTACTAAGAGCATAAGTTTTGTATTGATTTCTAAGCCTTCTCACAACTTTGTCTTCAACTCCCCTGTAATTTTATTTGTCCAGCTATTAACTTTGATTAAAAAAATGGTGTGGACTAAAAACCCGTATGGACATAATAGCCCTCCATTTTTATTTACTCTGCATATTAGATTTGACTGAAGTCAAACTTTCTAAAGTTTGACCAAGTTTAGGCCGAACACAACAAACCATAATTATTGAGAGAGGGAAAACTGTACATACTCTCAAACCTCTCTGATATTTGAAATTAAAATTCTTTATTTGTACACACTCTCACACGTTTCTGATAATTTGGCGCATATGTGGTTGTTCACTTAAGGGAGGGTAGTGTACCACACGTGAAGGACAGGAAGTGCGACCAGGACGCGTGGATCGTTAGTTCATCGAAAGTAGTAGTTTTCTTCACTGGTACATTAAATAAAGAGTTTCGTTTCGTACTTACACAATTTAAAACGATTTTTATGGAGAGAATAAGAAAACCACTCCATTATATATTAGTAGTATACACGAGTACTATATGGACGCAGCTTCATTGACTTAGTGCACCTGCCTTTGGGTGTATGACAGGTGGGCCCAAAATGTGGCTGGCCCACCTGTCATACAGCCAAAGGCAGGTGCAGTCAAGGTACCAGAGCTCAATCCGTAATACAATATATATGTAGTACTATATAAGCTGGAGCCTCATCGCTTGTTTGCTAGGATTTGCACTCTCCACACTCTCGCCACACTACATATATATACACTCTGGAGGCTCAGCATTCCTTTGCTAGGGTTTTCTATATTCACAGTCTCTCATCCTCTTCACTAGATCTAAACAAGACTGCATTGTCCACTATCTCTCTCTCCCCCTCATAGCTAGTGAAGGAGGCGTCCAGATCCCATCGTACCAGGAAGGGGAGGAGGTGTAGCGTTCACTCTATCGCCTTCGGCGAGGGAGGCAATCCAATGCCTACTGCACTATTCTCTTTCACCCAGCGCCTCTGCGGGACGGTCACCGGCCCCTTCTTCCTCACTGTCGTATGTAGTATGGGTATTAGTTTCTTTGAAACTGTCATCGCTCTAGCTCCATGTGGATCTTTTTCGATTCTGTAGTCGAATCTAGGTCTTGGTTCAAAGAGGAAAGAAGGGTGCGGTGGGGTGGAGCATGAATCTTGGACATGGTTCAATGAGGAAAGGAGGGAGCGAAATTAGTATAGACTGGCTATCCTGCCGCTTTGTTGGTCGAAAAGGGAAAAAGGGGTAACCTAGTACACACAACTGTAAGGAACCTACCTCTTTGTTGAAAAAGGAAAGGAACTCGGGGGTCGGGTAGTTTGTGCAGGACTAGATTTGCTGCCCTCACATAGGAAAAAGGTTCAAAGAGAACAAATATGGGAATAACGCAGATATGCTGATTGGCAACATACTCTACATCACATATTTATACGTGTGGACGCACATGGTGCTGGCATGTCCCATGTCCCATGTCTCATACAACTATTTTGCTGTTGTTAATCTAACAATGACACTGGTAAATTGAAGCAATGCCATTGTTAAAAGTAAATTACATTTTTAATGAGTGTTATTTTAAGAGAATTTCTCTGTTAATATGACTCAATGCAACCATTTTAGAAATGCTACTGTCCTATACTTTGTTTTCCATCAAGATAAGGTAGATGCTTCTTTTTGTAGCTGCATGTTTCACCCCCCTTTATTGTCCAGTAATTGATTCCTTTTTTGCCTCTATTAAAATAGGGATATCTATTCAACTTGTTGCCATTGCATCATTTTGCTTGGCTATGCGAAACACTTTTGTTTTAAGAGTGTTTTGTGTAGTTAAACATGAATGTCACACTGGCGACTTTGCTTAATTTTGGTTGAACTACACAAAAGGAGATCGTGTTCCCTTATATGTGTTGAGATATTTCGTTCAAATCCTCCTCGCGAGTTCTTTCAAATCTTGTTCGACTTTCATACACTTGATGGTGCCATGTGCTTTGAGATGTTGTGCTACTTTTATTGGTACTGTTTTGGATAAATGTTGAATTGAAGCTATTGAACTGCTGTCTTTTACCATTAGGTGAGCAAAATGGTTCCAACCCACACATGATGCTTGTTTCTTTGTTACAACAAACTCTGCATCACCCCCTTTATAAGTACATGGAAGCACATGGTGTTGTTGCGCCCACTCTCCCCTGGAACTGTTTATGATTTTTATTAATCTAATGTCGCTGGTAAAATTAAGCAATGCCACTCTTAGAATTAACTACTGAACTGTTTTAAGAGAATTTCTCTGTTAATATGAATCAATGCAACCATTTTGGAAATGCTACCGTCCTATACTTTGTTTTCCATCAAGATAAGGTAGATGTAGATGCTTCTTTTTGTGGCCGCATGTTTCATCCTCCTTTATTGGCTGATAATTGTTTCCTTTCTTTCCTTTGTTAAAACAGGGATATCCATTCAACTTGTTGCTATAGCGAACTAAAATGTCACACCGGCAACTTTGCTTGATTTTAGTGCAACTGCACAAAACGAGATTGGATTTCCACACTAGTACGCGTCGGTGCTATACAAACAGTTTTTATCCCCTTTCCGCGACGGCATTTGGAATCGTCGCCAAGTGAGTGTGGGCGATAGGGGGGTCCTTCCCACACGACACAAAAACCGTCGGGGATAGGGAGCCTTGATGCATACATTTTTCCCTATATAACCATTTCCGATATATTGAATATCCCAAACGCTTCATCCTTGCTACTGGTTTGTGCTCGCATTGCCATCACAGTCGGAGTTTTGTGGTTTTACCTAAAACCAGGCAGATTCCAGACACGGGAGCTTTCTAGGCACAGGAGTTTTACGATACCTGGCACATCACAAACAGTTCATGATTACAAACCGTGTACGATAGGTAGATAATCACACACATTTAGTTTTCCCGCACCATATGTGATAGTGTGTGACATCACACACACTTTGCAAATGGCAACTGTGTGTATGCTTGCACACATTTCCTCTCTGTGAACCGTCTTGGATTATGGTGTATATCACAAACATTTGTGTTTTACCAACCTTGTGTGCCGTAATGACTTGTACAACATAATTTCTCCCTAATTTAATTGCTGCTATTTAAAATTGTACCTAATTTAAACTTGAAAGTAGGCTATAGCTTTATTCATATCCATCAGGTTCAAACAACCAATGCATTATTCGATTCACATGTACATATATTTAAGAATTACATAAGCACCATATTAAGAATGATGAACTAGGGTTCTATACTTGTACTATTACAGATGGTAAAGAAAGAGGTGATAGACATTTCGGTTATTGAACAAGGTGAAGATGAATGGCCGTATTGTGCTCTCCTGGATGCAGAAGGCATGCAGGACTCTAGTCCAACCCGTTGTGATGGCCAGCTGCCAATCATGTAGTTTCAGAGGTAATCTTGAGTAAACTGCTTCAGGATCCACTGCAAAAGAAAAAAGATTCAGATATTGTCATCTAACACAACTCATTATGGGCGGTAAAAAGAAGGCTACATGGTTCTTACATACCATCCTGCAATTCACTGTTGTCTTGCATAAAGTGTAAACAAATAGTTCAATTGACATATTTTGACCCATTTTAATAACAGTCTTTACCAGTTTCCTCACTTTATGCTGGTTCATGAATATCTCATTGCCCCATACGTAGAAAGGGTCAAAGTGTGGATCTTTGGCAATGATATATGTACCTAAAAGCACCAAGTTAATATTAGAAGCTAAACAACAATTAAAAGATGATGTAGTACAACACTCCCTCCATCCCATTATATAAGATTTTATTACATGTATGTCTAGACATCATCAGAACATTAAGGTAACACTCTTCCTTGTTGCTATGTAGCCTGGGATTGCATATTTAGTCATTCAGTACAATGCATGTTGCTAGGTAGCCTCAGTTATAATACATCCCTAGTTATCCTATTGATAAATGGGTTACAGATATATTCAGTGAAATGTCCGATTCGACGATTAATCCCTTATCAGCCCCAGGCTATACGGTACCAACTACCGATATCCTGAACAATGAGTACATATATGCAATGCGATGAAACTAACCTTGATGGAAAACAACACTACTCTCAATATTGTCCTGCATGAGTACATATAAAGGCATGTTAAGGACAACAGGCTAAACATCAACCAAATATATCCATGGTAGACAACATAATCTACAAATGATAGCTTCAGTGTGCAGGCTTAAGCACGGTAGTTAAGCAAAACAAGACGTGGAAATGTGTGTTAACTACATCAGGCATAACATTTAAAAACAAGCAAGTAGTCATTCAAACTGGTATTGTGCAGGCCTACAGTACACTAGTTATTGTTAAAAAATGAAAAGGCATGTTAACTGCAATATCCTCAACAACAACCAAATATTGTAATTCATAGTGGTATTGTTGAAACTGTTATTGATGAAATTGAACTGCACGGCAAATAGTTGCACATATAGAGCATCACATTGTGAAGAACTGAAATAAACAAGTCATAAGGACATATCTAGGCGATCCTTAAAAAGTCAAAGGACTCAAACCCTTAGTGGATATATATATATGCTCCAACAATTTTTGGCCTTTTCTAGTCGATCCCCTAAACATGAGGTTTTAAACTTCAATTTTATCAAGTTCAAAGTAGGTTCAACCTAAAGTAGCATGCTGTCAAACATAAACATAGATAGTTTTGCATAACTGAACATAAAACATAAATTTAAACTAAGCTAAACTACTTTCGGTCGAAGTAGAGGTCGAGCCAATCCTTCCTCATCATGTACGGTGTGTCGCGAGCCAGGTCTGGCCGGTATCATCGTCGGGGTCGTTGGGGAAGGCACTCCTCCACTCATCACACTACAAAAAAAGACACATCCGTGACATTTTGGGCCGAACGAATTTTTTTTCTGTCATACATATGACACTTCTATGACGATAATTGTGACAAAACCTGGTATCATCATAGATGTGGTGGGCTCCTACTTCTGTGACAAAAAAATGATAGAAAATGGGCTTTTCGTCCTGGGCGGGCCGGAGACGCAGCTGCATGACATTCTTTGGGCCGTCCATGACGGAAAAAACCATGGTAGAAGCGAGGGGGAGGAAAATTTCGGGGAGTTCCTGGTTATGGTGGGAGGTCGGGGGCCGAGCGATGTGCGTTTCTCTCGTACACGTACGCGCGTGTGTGTGAGGCGTTGGCTCTAACTGAACCCGAGCGAGGCGTTGGGCTCTAACTGAACCCGAGCGATTGCACTGCAGGCTACGCGTTACTGAACCCGAGCGATCGATTGATGGCTGTTAACTGAACCCGATCGAGCGATTCCTGTTGGGGAACGTAGCATAAATTCAAAATTTTCCTATGTGTCACCAAGATCTATCTATGGAGTCATCTAGCAACGAGGGAGGAGGAGAGTGCATCTACATACCCTTGTAGATCGCTAAGCAGAAGTGTTCAAGAGAACGGGGTTGATGGAGTCGTACTCGTCGTGATCCAAATCACCGGAGATCCTAGTGCCGAACGGACGGCACCTCCGCGTTCAACACACGTACAGCCCGATGATGTCTCCCACGCCTTGATCCAGCAAGGAGAGAGGGTGAGGTTGAGGAAGACTCCATCCAGCAGCAGCACAACGGCGTGGTGGTGATGGAGGAGCGTGGCTATCCTGCAGGGCTTTGCCAAGCACCGCAGGAGAGGAGGAAGGAGAGATGCAGGGCTGCGTCATATAGAGGAGAGGAACTCATCTCGTGTCCTGTGCAGCCCCAAAACCTCCACTATATATAGGGGCAAGGGGGAGGGGGAGGCGCCCTAGGGTTTCCCCTAGGGGGGGCGGCGGCCAGGGCAGATGGGATCTCCCCCTTGGGTGACTTGGCCCCCAAGCCAGGAGGTGGGAACCCTAGATGGGGCGCCCCAAACCCCCTGGTCACGTGGGATTAGGTGAGGGGGGCGCACAACCCCTTAGTGGGCTGGTTTGCCCCCTTTCCTTGGCCCATGAAGCCCCCCAACACTTGCCGGGGCTCCCGAAACACCTTTAGGTCATGCTGGTCATCACCCGGTACCTCCGGAACACTCCCGGACTCCAAAACCCTTCGTCCAATATATCAATCTTTACCTCCGGACCATTCCGGAACTCCTCGTGACGTCCGGGATCTCATCCGGGACTCCGAACAACATTCGGTAACCACATACAAGCTTCCTTTATAACCCTAGCGTCATCGAACCTTAAGTGCGTAGACCCTACGGGTTCGGGAGACATGCAGACATGACCGAGACGTTCTCCGGTCAATAACCAACAGTGGGATCTGGATACCCATGTTGGCTCCCACATGTTCCACGATGATCTCATCGGATGAACCACGATGTCGAGGACTTAATCAATCCCGTATGCAATTCCCTTGTCTATCCGTATGATACTTGCCCGAGATTCGATCGTCGGTATCCCGATACCTTGTTCAATCTCGTTACTGGCAAGTCTCTTTACTCGTTCCATAACACATCATCCCGTGATCAACTCCTTGATCACATTGTGCACATTATGATGATGTCCTACCGAGTGGGCCCAGAGATACCTCTCCGTTTACACGGAGTGACAAATCCCAGTCTCGATTCGTGCCAACCCAACAGACACTTTCGGAGATACCTGTAGTGTACCTTTATAGCCACCCAGTTACGTTGTGACGTTTGGCACACCCAAAGAACTCCTACGGTATCCGGGAGTTGCACAATCTCATGGTCTAAGGAAATGATACTTGACATTAGAAAAGCTCTAGCATACGAACTACACGATCTAGTGCTATGCTTAGGATTGGGTCTTGTCCATCACATCATTCTCCTAATGATGTGATCCCGTTATCAATGACATCCAATGTCCATGGTCAGTAAACCGTAACCATCTGTTGATCAATGAGCTAGTCAACTAGAGGCTTACTAGGGACATGATGTTGTCTATGTATCCACACATGTATCTGAGTTTCCTATCAATACAATTCTAGCATGGATAATAAACGATTATCATGAACAAGGAAATATAATAATAACTTATTTATTATTGCCTCTAGGGCATATTTCCAACAATTCCTTCGCTACTGCTGCTAACTGAAGCCGATCGATTGGATGAACAGTGAGCGTTGTGGGGGGGGGGGTTGGATGAACAGTGAGCGGTGGAGTTGCCTCTGGATGAACATGACCACGTGGTGTGGAGGGCTGGATGAACAGTAGACGGTGGAGGGGTGCCCGTGGAGGGGTGGTTGAACATGACCCCATGGTGTGGAGGGCTAGATGAACAGTAGACGGTGGAGGGGTGCCCGTGGAGGGGTGGTTGAACAATAGCCGGTGGAGTAGCGCGCGGTGGAGGCTGGATGAACAGGAGCCCGTGGAGGCTGGATGAGGTCGATGGTAGCCCGTGGAGGCTGGAGGAGGTCGGCGGTGGAGATGAACAGTATCTCGTGGCGTCCCGTTTTGCGGTACGCCACACCCCTCCCGATGAACAGGACCCCCGTTTCAACCGTAGGAGGTCCGTTTCGTCCGTTTTGCGGTACGCCACACCCCTCCCGATCAACAGGACCCCCGTTTCGACCGTAGGAGGTCCGTTTCATCCGTTTTGCGGTACGCCACACCCCTCCCGATCAACAGGACCCTCGTTTTGACCGTAGGAGGTCCGTTTCCTCCGATTTGCGGTACGCCACACCCCTCCCGATCAACAGGACCCCGTTCCGAACATAGGAGGTCCGTTTCCTCCGTTTTGTGGTACGCCAGGCCTTGTTTCCATTGCCTGTTCCGTCCAAGCCCTCCCGATGAACACGACCACGCATTCCGTTCCGACCCAGCCGGTTGGCTCCCACGCGTTCCGTTACCTCCCGATGAACACGACGCATTTCGTTGCCCCCCCATGAACACGGCGCATTCCGTTGCCTCCCCATGAACACGACGCATTCCATTGCCTCCCCATGAAAACAACGACGACGCTGTTTCTCTGTTCTGACCCAGCCATGTACACAGGCCCTGGCTGTACGTATGCGCGAGTAGGCATTCGAGACCCCGCCCGTATGTACACATATGTGGCCATATTTTCTTTCTTGCACCCTGGCCGTTGTACGTATGTGTACATGCTACGTGCGCGCCTCTACTACGACACGTGCGCTCCTCTACTACAACACGTGCGGGCCTCTACATCGACTAGTATGTACATACACGTTCGCGACCAGAATGACAATGCTACGTACGCTTCGACCAGGTGGTTCCGACTGTCAGGCATTTCCTTGCCTGCGAAGATGTAGTTGGTGGGTCCCAGCAGTCAGGGGGGCGAATCTTTTTTTTTGCCCGGACGCACTTCCTTGCGTGCGAAGATGTAGCCGGTGGGTCCCAGCAGTCAGGCGGGCGAATCATTTTTTTTGCCCGGACGCACTTCCTTGCGTGCGAAGCTGTAGCTGGTGGGTCCCAGCAGTCAGGGGGGCAAATCGTTTTTTTTTTGCTCGGACGCACTTCCTTGCGTAAGAAGATGAAGATGGTGTGTCCCAGCAGTCAGGGGGAAACGTTTTTTCTGCGAAATACAGTGGCCTGTCCGGTGGGCCCCAGCTGTCAGGTGGAGGAATCATTATTTTCCGCGTAATAAGGAGGCACTTCCATGCTGCGGCCGTGGACCCAGCTGTCATCCTCTCCACGTACAGTCCACGTCCGATGGAAGTTGTTCCTTGACCACGTTGACCAGGCCGCGCCGAGAGCACCACGGCGGTGGACGAGGCGAGGCCTAGGAAGGGGACGACGCGGAGCCGGGGAAGACGCGGAGAGGAGTACGAGGGTTCACTGGTTTGCCTGCGGTGTGAGGCTGCCGTCGTCGCAGGGCCTGGCCAGCGGTGGGAATAGTAGGGGGCGGTGTGGCCTCCGCGGCAGCACAGCCGGCCACGGGAGGCAGGAGCATGCGGCACGACCGGCGCTACTTTGGGCGGCTGGAGCAAGAAGACCAGAGGTTGAAGAAGCACTACGGCCGTTGGATGGACATCGTACGGTCACTGGAGCTAGAATCGTTCATATTGACTAAGTTGACAAAGCCCTCCATCCCCGTCAACTTAGTTGGCCCACAAGTCATCCTCCCACTATGGTGGGTCCCAGCTAGCAGGGGGGTATTCATTTTTTGTGCGTAATAAGGAGGCACTTCCTTGTGTGCGAAGATATAGCTGGTGGGTCCGACATGTCAGCGGGGGGATGTTTTTTTTCGTGAAATACAGAGGCCCTTCCGGTGGGTCCCAGCTGTCAGGTGGAGGAATCATTATTTTGCGCGTGCAGTCCACGGCCGATGGATGTCGTTCATTGACCACGTTGATCAGGTCGCGCCGAGAGCACCATGGCGGTGGACGACGGCGAGGCATAGGAAGGGAACGACAAGGAGCCGGGGAAGACTCGGCAACGGTTGCCCACGCGGTGGGGAGTACGAGGGTTTACTGGTCCGGCTGCCGTCGCTGGAAAATAACAGGAGGTGTGGGTGAGTAGAGGAATGGCCTGGCCAGCAATGAAGTAGGGTGGGGCGGTGCGGCCTGTGCAACAGCACAGCCGGCCACGGGAGGCGGGAGCAAGCAGTCCCACCGGAGCTGGTTTGGGTGGCTGGAGCAAGAAGATCAGATATTGAAGAAGTAGCACGGCCGTTGGATTAACATCCAACGGTCACTGCTGCTAGAATCGTTTGTGGACTAAGTTGACAAAGCCAAAGTACACGTCAACCTAGTAGACCCACAAGTCAGCCTCCAAATCTGTCCCAAACAACATACATCCCGAAATTTCTAGCCAGATTCAAATTAATTTTAAATCTAAATATACCTTAATTTAAATTCAATGAAATTTTACCCGCACAAAAACAATGAAATTAAAATTATCAAAATCCGAAAGAAAACATCATTTTGGAACTAATTGCATGTTTGCTGTATTTTTTCATTTTACAACCCATTTATTATTACTTATAGCCCATTTCTTATTGCTTATAGCCCATTTTCTGGGCAAAATGCATTCCTCCTCGTCTTGAAAGATTTCCGGCCCAGCAGGGCGTAGAAAAGCAAGTAGGCCTACGTTGGTTATTCTGCAAAAAAAAACAAAATAGTTGGCTAGCCATTTTGAGAAAGGAAAAAACAAACTCGGCTGGTCATGTGCTAATATATGAAATAAAAGCCTGGGCTAGACGGGCCACGGGTCCCGCACAACCCAGTTGATACCCTTCTCCGTCCCAAAATTTTTTTTACTACGCACGCTGCTGGGTCCCTACTGTCATCCCCACCATGTACAGTCATCTTCTTATTCCTCTCGGTTGTTGACCATGCTGACAACACCAGAGGGCGGCACCGCGGTGAGCGAACCAAGGCGGAGGATGATAGTGAGGCCTCGGACGGGAATGAACAGGAGCCGGGGAAGATCACAGCCAGCCGTGGGAGGCGGGAGCAGACGGTCCTGCCGGCGCTGGTTTGGCTTTCGCGGCTAGAGGAAGAAGAGACTAAAGAAATGGGACAGACGTTGAATGTCAATCCAACGGTCAAGGTTGGAACAATCGTTTGTTGACTTAGCGGACACCAAGTAGCATAATTTTTTATATATAGGAAGAAAACTGCGAGGAAAATGCGTTCGTCTACCGTCCTCCTCACAGGGAACGTTCGCCACATAAGTGACTAGCACCCTTGGTTTTCAACCAAGAGGTCTTGGGTTCAAGTCCTAGGAACTCTCAATTTTGTCCTCCTTCCTTCCTCGCAAAAAAGGGAAAGAAAATCAAAGACTTGGGAAGGCGTACAGAACAAGCTAGTGTACCAGTAAAGAGACATTGCCGAGTTTTAGAAAAAAGAAAGATGTGCTCCTGTAGCTAGTTCGAATGCAAACCTAGACTATGACTATATATGGTGCTATGCTACTCTGTAAGTAATTAAACTGACATATCCAACGTTCGCCTCTCCTCTTCTCTACTTACTCTGCCTAGCATCAGAAGCTCTGGCCGCAGTAACCATGTCCACTGGCTACTCGTCCACCTGCTCTTCAGCAGGAAACAACCAGATATGCGCCAAGTCGCCACCCGTACCATCGCCTGTGGGTCTCATCACACCCCCGCTGGCACGCGCACCGCAGCCGATTGCTCATCGCAACCCGCTGCCGTTGGTGTGGTGCCACTGCTGCAAATCATGCAGAGTCATCTGTCGCGTCTCAACCACAATCCGCAACCCTGGCCGAGTCTTCTACAAATGCCCGAATCATGGGGTAATAATATGTTTAAGTGTTGTTCTGCTACTTTCAGTTGTTGATTTTTTTAATAGTTTGGTTGATGATCTTCCAATTTGATTCCTGCAGAAAAGGGAAGATTCATGTGATTTGTATTTCTGGGAAGTTGCTGATGTGGGGGAATGCAACTACGCTGATTATTTGGTTAGCCGAGGAATCTCAATACCAGCAGGTTGGGGTGTTGGATAAGTAATTGAAGGAACGATAGAAGAGGAAGATGCAGAGCAGAAGGTTAAAGATGCAGTTCCTCTGAGCATGACCAAGCAACAGCTACTGAACGACCTTGATAGCAATGAGGAGATGAAAGAGCTTGTGAAGATAACGGGCAAAATAGATGTGCTCTGTAGGATGATTGTCTCTTTATTTGCAGTGTATGTAGCACTCGTGATGTATTCAGTGGCTACGACATGAGCACTTTACTGAAACTAGTAATGAATGAAACCTGTGTAGTAGGCTGGGCGTAGTGTTGTGAACATCTAATGATTTCTATTAACGAAAATTAGAGGGTATCCCCTTTTGCTCATATAAATAAATAAATAGCAGAGCCCTATTGGGTCAGCTTTGTTCTCATTCGAAGACGTCGAGCAAACTACAGTCCAACAGCGAACTATGTCATCAAATTCAAGTTTCACAGCCAAATATGAGTACAAGTAAACAACAATGTCATCATGTTTTAGTTGTCATACAATCACCAAACACAAATCAGCATACATAACAAGTGATGTTCTCACTTCAAAATACTAAACAACATGTTCATCAGGTTTCAATTGTCATAGCAAACACAATTTCACATAGTAGATAAAAAAACGTCTTCTGACAGGCAAATACGACAAAAGCAATGTAATCATCATCCGCAGCAGCAGCGTCAACATCTTCGCCATGTGTATCAGTCTGAATCATAATTCCCCATGGTGTCATCTTCTTCTTCGTCCTCAACATCCTCGAACGTTGGCTTCTTCTTGATCAACTCTTGTATGTCCACAACACGACAGGCAATCTTTTCACCGGCGTCATTGACGTGATGGTTCTCAAAGATATTAGGAACATCTATGTTATCTTGTACATCAGGAGCAGTGTAAGCATCATCTTGTTGTGCAACTTCATTAAACGAATTCCTCTACTCAAACCTTTGCAATACTCTCTAGTCATCGCTATGTGCAAATGTGTCTTCCAAGAAAAATATCTGTGTTGCTTGATTTGCCAAAATAAAAGGCTCGTTGGTCTGGTACGCCGCCTTGACATTGATGGATTTGAAATAATCATTAGCTCTGGGTTTTGCGATCCTGGAAAACAGGTTATACCAACGACAACACAACAGAACCACACACCGATGATCCTCGAAACTGGAGATATACTGCAACTGAACAATGTCTGTTATGTTAGCATACATTTCAGTTGTCTCTTTGTCATACGTATCTGTGCTCATGATGGCACTGCTTTGTGTCTTCCTGCCTTCGTCTCGTGCAAGGGTGTTGTAGCGCACATCTCCAACAACGCAAGATTCATAATGTCTTACCCGAGTATGAGGACCCATTGCTAGTGAGTAAAGGGCATCATCAACTGCCTGCCCATCCTCCCGCATCTTCTTAACCTATGGTTAGAAAATAGACAAGCTGATCATCTTATGTACTCAATATATCAAAAAAACTGAGAGTTCACTTCAAAAGCTTACATGGTTCTTGAACCATTTTGCAAATCCTGCCATAACCAGTTTGTCAATGTTTCTTGGATTTTGCGAAGTAACTCCTCTTTGTAGATGCTACACAACATAGTGATCGCGTCAAACATCTAAATATATAAGAATGTGCTGCAAGTTTAGTAGATTATGATGTATAAGCTGCAGTACTGCACTTACTTGATATAAGGTAGTATCTCAGGACAGTTATTCAACACATACCAAACCATTTTGTCCAAATCTTTAGGTTTGTCCTCTTGTCGACTCTTCCCTGTAACTCGAACAGAATAACCGAAAACATTGAGCCCGGGATTGTCTTCACCCACCTCTTTGCTAAGCTGATCAGCTGTTTCAATGTATTTTGAGTAGAATGTCAACGCTTCTGTAGCAATGTAGGCCTCTGCAATGGAACCCTCGGGTCTAGCTCTGTTCCTAACATAGCCCTTGAAAGTGCCTAGCCGCCTTTCAATAGGGTACATCCAGCCATACTAGACCTCTAAGTAGTGCCTCATCAGGTAGATGAACAGCCAAATGCACCATCACATCAAAGAAGACTGGAGGATATATCTTCTCAAGGTTGCATAGGATAGTTGGTATCTTTTCTCTAAGACGCTCCAAAGCATCTATCCTAATATTCCTACTGCAGAGTTCCCTGAAGAATTGTCCCAACTCTGCAACTGCTCTGTATAAGTCAGGGCGGCCCAATCCTCTAAGGATAATAGGTAAAACCCTTGAAGTAGGACGTGGCAGTCATGAGTTTTCAACCCTTGTACCTTGTTTCCATCTGCACTGACTCTCCTTTCAGGGTTGGAAGCAAATCCATGTGGGAATCTCACACGTGACCGGACCTCATAGAATTCTTTTCTTTTTACCTTGTCCAAGACGTACACAGCTAGTGCCATATCCCATGGTTTACCTTCATCTTGCACCTGCAAATCCTTTCTGATACCCAGGTGTGTCAAATCAATCCTAGATTTTAAGGTGTGGCGACCCGACCCGAATGGATCAAGTCTCTGTGCTTAGGTGTCATCCCTGGATCGGTATGCTGACACACAGTACTCGAAGGATTTATAACATAGGTAAATCACATGTATCAAGTAACGTAAATACTATTACCTCAATCCAAATAGCGGAAGCAACAAGGTTGTGGATTCCCATCAATACCAACGGCAAAGTTGAGTATAGAAAACGTAACCCTGACGTATCACTTACTCGTCGTAAGAAACCTGCAACATATGACGTTGCAGCCCGAAATGGGTCAGTACATTGAATGTACTGGCAAATTCACACCATAGAGAATGATGAACATTGGCTATCACTATATGCATATATGGCTGGTGGAAAAGCTCTATGGTTATAAGGTTTTGCACAAAGCCAATTTTTCCCTACCGCAAAGGAATAAATTTACTTAACTATCATGGTGGTTGTTGAACATTGAGAATGGTTGACAGCATTCTCAATCCCAATTAAGTAACATCATTAAACCCAACAATGTTCATTTAAAGTAACGTGATGAGATCAACAGGATAATCCAAGAACTAGATACTCAAGATGTCCATAACCGGGGACACGGCTAATCATGATTAGTTTGTACACTCTGAAGAGGTTTGCGCACTTTTCCCCACATGACTCGATCGCCTCCGTTTGTTTTCTCGCACTACAAGGTGTCTGAGAAACGGATGACCGAGACATAGTCTTTCAGAAGCGCTAGCACCTTACATGTGGGGTAGACCGTACCACCTACAACCCCTACATCTGCTAGTCCACCCCGTAAGAGTTTGCACAACTTAGTCAACTACGCCAGAGCCCATAGTAGCATGTGGTTGCACACGGAAGTTTCTAGCATGAAAGATCTTGTGATCCCTTTGAGCCTGGGTGGCGGTCCGAAAAAAAACAGGCAAGTCCTGATAGACATCAGGTGCCTCAATCCACCCAGATGTGTGTTTAAGTTGCCACCTTAGATAAACCATTAAAATTAACAACTCACATCTGTCATGGATATCACTCACCCAATCCACGTCTACTAGCATAGCATGGCATAATAAGCAAACGTAGAAGTAACTCCCAAAGGTTTCATAATAAACAGGTAATAGGTACTACCTCATCTACTTCCCATCCCACAATTTAATTAGATCCTAATCATGCAATGTGAGAGGATTGATCTAATGCAATAAAACATGGGTTGTAGAAAAGGTATGATCAAAGTGTGAACTTGCCTGCAATGTAGATGAAGATGATTCGCACTTAAAACTCTTGATAGATCTACTCGTCACACTCCGGTCAATCTATCGTAAGCAAACAATAGTAACCACACAATAAGTACTCATCTAATGCACAAGTAAAACTCGAACGAGAGAATGAACCAGAAAGTTCAACTTAAGCACTCCGGTTGCAAAGAAAGAACGAACCGAACAAACGACGGAAAACAAACGGCGGAAGAAAACAACTCGGTTCTACCAAGTTGAAACTAGGTCAAATTTTACCATAGCAAAAACTTGTTCAAGTTGATTAGATGGAACGGCGGTTTCGAGACGAAACTCTAGGCGCTTGAATCACCTGATTCCGATAAACGGGCGAGAAGATAAACTAGAACGAAGATCGGATCTGAGATCACGATCGCGGAATAAATCCGATGAAAAGAAAGAGACGAACAGTTAAACGAACGGGCGTCGTTAACCGGGAATAATCGGTGATCACGTTCATTGAGATGAATGGTCCAAAAGAGGAACGAAAACTGATCTAGGGTTTTCGGAAAAGAAACCGAAAAAGAAAACGGAAAACCGATCTAGGGTTTCGGAAAAGAAACCGAAACGAAGAATCGGAGAGAAAAACCAGAAAAGAAAACAGGAACGGTTTCTTTTAAAAGAACAGAACCGCGGGGAAGAAAAAGAGAGGCGCAGGGCTACCTCCGGCGAGGCGGGGCGAACGGTGGCGACGGCGGCGTGCTAGGGCGGCGGCGGCACTATAGGGGCGGCGGCGGCGGGTGAGGGGCGCGGGGTGGGGCGCGACTTGGGGAGGAGAGGGGTTTGGGTTTTTGGTGTGAGGAGAGGGGGGTTTATGGGGGTATTTATATTGGTGAGGGGAGAGGAGACTTGGGGTAGGGGGCAAGAAAAAGAGAAGGAAAAGGAAAAACGAAAGAAGGAAAAGGGGGGGGCTAACCAGAGTCCTAGAGGGATTCGGCTAGAGGTGAGGCGGCGGCCTGGCGCGCTGCGCCTGGCGCCTGGCGCTGGCGCTGGCTGGGGGCGGTGGCTGGTTGGGCCTTTGGCCCGGCTGGCCTGCTCATTTTTTTTAATTGATTTCGCGCACAGAAAAACAAAAGAAAACTTACTAAACGAACTCCGAAAAATCTAAAGTAAATTTTCCCCGACTCCTAAAAATGAGTCGAACAAAATGAACTTTTCTCCGGACCTAAAATGCAATTTTCAAAAACGCGCATTTTTCCCTATCCATAAAAAAAACACCGGAAAATGAAATTTGATCTATTTATTAAATCTTCATTTTTCCTATATTTTGGGAAAGTCATAGTATTCCCTCTCTTATATTTTTGATAACGGAAAAATTATTGAAGATGAAATAAATAAATCAAATGATCCTCTTTTCAAATTCGAGAAAACTCTCAAATATGAAAATAATGAAATCTCCAACTCTCTCCGAAGGTCCTTGAGTTGCGTGAAATTTCTAGGATCGACCAAAATACAAGAAAATAAGATATGCATGATGATCTAATGTATAACATTCCAAATTGAAAATAAATTCAAAAGAACTTTGAATTTAATTCTTTGAAACTCCCAACTCATATTTCATAATATTTGAAGAAGTCATTTTATCTTCTCTCGTGAAAATCATTGAGTTGCATAAAGTTTCAGAATTGAAAATATTTTCAAATGAAATTCAAATATTTTCAACAACCCTTTTCATTTAATTTAAATGGAAGAAGTCATATCATCTTCGCTCAAGGGTTTTGTGTTTGAAAAGCATTTGAATTCATGGAGATCAGAAAGCAAATATGAAAGTTTGGGAAAGTCCTTTTATTCCCTCTCATTTAACTTTCAAAAGTTTCGAATTCACTCACTTTCAGACAATCAATCAAACAATCAATCAAATCTATCTATTTATTATAACAGTCCAAAATTTAGAATTTTGGGATGTTACAAACCTACCACCCTTAAATGAATCTCGTCCTCGAGATTCGGAGAGGCTAGCAAGAAAAGGTTAGGGTTTGGGGGTCTCCTCAAATCCATCGATCATCACACGGTGTCTGGGGGTGCTACCACCCTTAAAAGCATGGTTACGGTTTTATCAAAACTCATGTACTTATTCTTGATAGTGTCGGTCTTCTCAGATCCTCGAAAAAATTCCTTCTCTGAGGTCTTCAGGTAGTGGCATAACCTTTTCCTCAATTCTTCTGTCCTTTCCTCTTGGTAAGGTCATTCCGAAACTGGGTCTTCTTAGCTGACGGGTCTGGCGCAAAACTAAACAACTATCGATATCTCATGGTGGTCAACCATTTATGGTTTCTCCTGTAGGAAATGGTCTGCGTTGATCCTCACCGTATATCCTATGGTTGGCAACAACTGCCGTGTACAAGGGAAAAATACTTATACCATTCTAAGGTTTAAACAGAGTTTTGATCGTCGTCTCTCTACTATAGGTAAGTCACTCAGATTTACCATCCCATATATCAAGGCGAATAATAAGAGTAAGTCGGTATGGTGATCAATCCATCCCGCACCCAAATCATTACCATGTACACAGTTTAGCGAATCTCGCATACTAACACTTGGTCATTCCTCACAAGCATTGCAGAATTTCTCTTGTCGACGAACTAAGTTCGGATAATTCCATGGATTCTGCAATCCAAACAAACATCTATCGTTCCTTCCCAACCCTCAGGTTTTGCGTAACTCCTATAAGATCGTCTATCGGCAAAGGTATATCCTCTTCCAGGGTCCTTCCTTCAGCAGGAATGTGCTTGCTTCTTGGCAGGTTCTGGAGCTTGTGGGTCATAGCCCATCTCCTCACTTGTAGTCCTTGAACTTATCATTGGGTAACTTATCATTATTCCATCTTCCAACATCATACCTCCTTTATATCCAATGGTAACTCATCTCTTCATCTGCGTGGGGTATCCCTCATACCGAGATAAAAACTTATACTTATGAAGTCCATATTCCACTTTGTGGAACATCATTATCCTTTCCCCGGTCAAGCATCCTTACAGGGAAATATTGGCCATCTCTGCATGGCACTTCTTCAACAGGGAAACATGAAACACATCTTGAACTCCTGACAGTCCTTCGGGTGACTCCAACTTGTTGGCCACTTCTCTCATACGCTCCAAAACTCGGTATGGTCCGACAAATCTCGGGGCTAACTTTACCTTAACTCCAATTCGTTTAACTCCTCGCAGAGGGAACACATGAAGACATGCTCGGTCTCCAATTTCATAGACTACCTCCTTGAGTTTTTGAGTCTACATAACTCTTCTGCCTGGACTAAGCTACCTTTAGTCTATCTTGAATCAACTTAACATTCTCTTCTAACTCCTGTGATCACCTTTGGTCCAAACAACTGTCAGTCTCCAACTTTATCCCACATACTCTTGGGGTATCACACATATCAAGACAAAATTCATATTTATTTTGTCCGAAATCCATTACAGGGTACTACCACCCTTAAAATGCACAAACCTTCCATAGACCATATTTCTCTTATCCTCAAAAATGGTCAAAATCCTTCTTCATAGAGTAACAACTCATAAAATCCATATCAGTACCAACGATGCTACTTTATTCATTCTCCAATGATTACAATCTCCTGTTTTTCCATTACATGCCTCAGCTCAACACCTCAATATAAAGGAAAATGTCCTCACTACTACGACTATATTTCTTCTGGTACAAACTCAACTACTTATCACAAGTCTCCTTCTCCTTCGGACAATCTCTGGCAAAGTGCCCTGCTTTATTACAACTAAAACATATTACTTCTGACAAGTATCGAGGTTTCCTTTTTGGGCATTTGTTGAGGTAGTGCCCTGACTCCTTGCACCCATAACAGGTGACATGACTTAGATCCTTCCTGGAATCCAATCAACTTCTCTTTCTGGACTTTTCCATTCCAATCAGGGCTTCTATTTCCTGTGGGTCATACTCTACTTCCTCAGCCGGGAATTCTACTAGATCCCCATTCATACAATTCTGGGAGATGTGTCCTTCTTCTCCACATGAATAGCAAGACTTGGTGTAGGGTTTAATTGGTTCTTCTTTGGGTGTGTCCTCCACCTCTTTCTTCATCACAGGTTCTTCTAAACTTTCCATAAGAGCTCCTTTCATTGCTTCTTCCTTCTGCTGGATGGTTCTTTGTACCATGGGGTAAATGTGACACTGAGCAGGATAGTGGGTAGTCCCTTCACACAAGAAACAAGTGATCTGCCTAGTTGGGCATTCTTCAACTGGGTGACTTCCTTCACAGTTAGGGCATTCATCCTTGTGTTCTTTATGGGTGTATCCTATTTCTCCACAAATCTTGCATGCACAAGGTTTCTTCATGTCTTTTCCATAAGGCTTCAACTTCTGGGACACAAACTAAGACTTTAGCAAAGTCAACTTAAATTCTTTCCAAGTGGTTACTCCTTGCCATCCATTGATGGTTTGGTACATCCTCCACCAAGTAGCAGCACCTCTTTCAAAGCATTGAAGAGCATGCTGAGCCATATCCTTCCCGACTATAGGGTTGTTCTCCATATGATCCTCCATGTTCTGAATCGATCGGTCTGTCTCCAATTGACTCATCGGTCCAGAAAATACAAGCTCATCTCCATTCATCATCTATTGGGTCCATGGGTTTGGGGTGAGATAAGAGAGATCAAGAGAGAGGAATGCACACAATACAAACAAAAGTTTTGAAAAGACAGATTTTTTTTGTTGTGGCTGTCGAAAAACATCAAACAAATGACAGCTCACAAACGTCGCATCTAACATAGGTATATAATCGGGGGTTTGGTCTTCTAAAGGTCAATAAATCTTCAACGTCTCCAAACTCTTCAAGCCTTGTTCAAGCCTCCAATGGCTTCTTCCAATCATGCTTGTCCTTCTCAAGTTCTTTTGCCAGATCATCTCTGTTGACGTGAAATCTCTCGTGACATCCTGTAATATTCTGGAGTTGCATTTCAATCTTCTAGGTTTCAACATCCTTGGCATGAACCATGTCCTACTGTCCTTTAGTTCCTGACGAATCTCCTGTATCTCAAGGTTTTACTTCTCTAGCTTGGCTGCTTTCAACTTCTAGTCTTAAGTTCTTCACGAAATGCTTCCTTGTCTAATACGACTTCCTGGAGCTCCATTTTAACTTATTGATGTACTACTCCAGATCCTGGTGATATACCGGCTAGGGCTAAAACTTCATCTTACTAATAGGTGCTCCATCAGCCTTCTTCCATCAAATCCATTCTAATAACATGCATCCTTAACTCAGCATGATGACAATAGCATCAGCGGGCGATGACATCACGGATAACCGTGTTTCTGCTCTTGTCATTCCCATGAGCTATCATTCCCTAGTTGATATCTCCTGCCTTAGGGTTTTCCTTGACAAATCCTTGAGTCCTCATGTTCCTTGTTTCAGTCTTTCTTCGATACACCTTGATCTCGGGTATTGACAACTTTCATAGTCTGCCAAGTTTCATAAGGGTAGCCTTCCTAGGTCATACAAATCTGGGAATTCTTCAGAGCCTTCAAATTCTACTTGTCTTGGGTCTTCAACCATTGTAGTTTCCATTATTCAGATGCATGAAAAATACCCTTCATTCCGAAGTGGTCTTAGTTGTTCGATATCTTGTACATCTTGGAGTGGTCTCATCAGTCGAATCTTTGTGTGGTCAAAAGGGAAAAAGGGTATGGTCTCACTAAAGGGAATTTTTAAATAAGTTCAGAAGAGAAGAGAGGTAAAAGATTTTTTTTTGAAAGGGAAAGTTGTAGAGAAAAATCTTTGTTATGGGCTTGCCAGTTTCTAGGGTCACGTCCTATAGTCAACATGTGCTCTGATACCATCTTGTAGCGACCTGACCCGAATGGATCAAGTCTCTGTGCTTAGGTGTCATCCCTGGATCGGTATGCTGACACACACAGTACTCGAAGGATTTATAACAGAGGTAAATCACATGTATCAAGTAACGTAAATACTATTACCTCAATCCAAATAGCGGAAGCAACAAGGTTGTGGATTCCCATCAACACCAACGGCAAAGTTGAGTGTAGAAATCATAACCCTAACGTATCACTTACTCGTCGTAAGAAACCTGCAACATATGACGTTGCAGCCCGAAACGGGTCAGTACATTGAATGTACTGGCAAATTCACACCATAGAGAATGATGAACAATGGCTATCACTATATGCATATATGGCTGGTGGAAAAGCTCTATGGTTATAAGGTTTTGCGCAAAGCCAATTTTTCCCTACTGCAAAGGAATAAATTTACTTAACTATCATGGTGGTTGTTGAACATTGAGAATGGTTGACAGCATTCTCAATCCCAATTAAGTAACATCATTAAACCCAACAATGTTCATTTAAAGTAACATGATGAGATCAACAGGATAATCCAAGAACTAGATACTCAAGATGTCCATAACCGGGGACACGGCTAATCATGATTAGTTTGTACACTCTGCAGAGGTTTGCGCACTTTTCCCCACATGACTCGATCGCCTCCGTTTGTTTTCTCGCACTACAAGGTGTTTGAGAAACGGATGACCGAGACATAGTCTTTCAGAAGCGCTAGCACCTTACATGTGGGGTAGACCGTACCACCTACAACCCCTACATCTGCTAGTCCACCCCGTAACAGTTCGCACAACTTAGTCAACTACGCCAGAGCCCATAGTAGCATGTGGCTGCACACGGATGTTTCTAGCATGAAAGATCTTGTGATCCCTTTGAGCCTGGTGGCGGTCCGAAAAAAAATAGGCAAGTCCTGATAGACATCAGGTGCCTCAATCCACCCAGATGTGTGTTTAAGTTGCCACCTTAGATAAACCATTAAAATTAACAACTCACATCTGTCATGGATATCACTCACCCAATCCACGTCTACTAGCATAGCATGGCATAATAAGCAAACGTAGAAGTAACTCCCAAAGGTTTCATAATAAACAGGTAATAGGTACTACCTCATCTACTTCCCATCCCACAATTTAATTAGATCCTAATCATGCAATGTGAGAGGATTGATCTAATGCAATAAAACATGGGTTGTAGAAAAGGTATGATCAAAGTGTGAACTTGCCTGCCTTAAAACTCTTGATAGATCTACTCGTCACACTCCGGTCAATCTATCGTAAGCAAACAATAGTAACCACACAATAAGTACTCATCTAATGCACAAGTAAAACTCGAACGAGAGAACGAACCAGAAAGTTCAACTTAAGAACTCCGGTTGCAAAGAAAGAACGAACCGAACAAACGACGGAAAACAAACGGCGGAAGAAAACAACTCGGTTCTAGCAAGTTGAAACTAGGTCAAATTTTACCATAGCAAAAACTTGTTCAAGTTGATTAGACGGAACGGCGGTTTCGAGACGAAACTCCAGGCGCTTGAATCACCTGATTCCGATAAACGGGCGAGAAGATAAACTAGAACGAAGATCGGATCTGAGATCACGATCGCGGAATAAATCCAACGAAAAGAAAGAGACGAACGGTTAAACGAATGGGCGTCGTTAACCGGGAATAATCGGTGATCACGTTCATTGAGACGAACAGTCCGAAAGAGGAACGAAAACCGATCTAGGGTTTTCGAAAAAGAAAACGGAAAACCGATCTAGGGTTTCGGAAAAGAAACCGAAACGAAGAATCGGAGAGAAAAACCGGAAAAGAAAACCGGAACGGTTTCTTTTAAAAGAACCGAACTGCAGGGAAGAAAAAGAGAGGCGCGGGGCTACCTCCAGCGAGGCGGGGCGAACGGTGGCGATGGCGGTGTGCTAGGGCGGCGGCGGCGGCGCTATAGGGGCGGCGGCGGCGGGTGAGGGGCGCGGGGTGGGGCGCGGCTTGGGGAGGAGAGGGGTTTGGGTTTTTGGTGTGAGGAGATGGGGGTTTATGGGGGTATTTATATTGGTGAGGGGAGAGGAGACTTGGGGTAGGGGGCAAGAAAAAGAGAAGGAAAAGGAAAAACGAAACAAGGAAAAGGGGGGGGGTTAACCAGAGTCCTAGAGGGACTCGGCTAGAGGCGAGGCGGCGGCCTGGCGCCTGGCGCTGGCGCTGGCTGGGGGCGGTGGCTGGCTGGGCCTTTGGCCCGGCTGGCCTGCTCATTTTTTTAACTGATTTCACGCGCAGAAAAACAAAAGAAAACTTACTAAACGAACTCCGAAAAATCTAAAGTAAATTTTCCCTGACTCCTAAAAATGAGTCGAACAAAATGAACTTTTCTCCGGACCTAAAATGCAATTTTCGAAAACGCGCATTTTTCCCTATCCATAAAACAAACAAACAAACAAACACCGGAAAACGAAATTTGATCTATTTATTAAATCTTCATTTTTCCTATATTTTGGGAAAGTCATAGTATTCCCTCTCTTATATTTTTGATAACGGAAAAATTATTGAAGATGAAATAAATAAATCAAATGATCCTCTTTTCAAATTCGAGAAAACTCTCAAATATGAAAATAACGAAATCTCCAACTCTCTCCGAAGGTCCTTGAGTTGCGTGAAATTTCTAGGATCGACCAAAATACAAGAAAATAAGATATGCATGATGATCTAATGTATAACATTCCAAATTGAAAATAAATTCAAAAGAACTTTGAATTTAATTCTTTGAAACTCCCAACTCATATTTCATAATATTTGAAGAAGTCATTTTATCTTCTCTCGTGAAAATCATTGAGTTGCATAAAGTTTCAGAATTGAAAATATTTTCAAATGAAATTCAAATATTTTCAACAACCCTTTTCATTTAATTTAAATGGAAGAAGTCATATCATCTTCGCTCAAGGGTTTTGTGTTTGAAAAGCATTTGAATTCATGGAGATCAAAAAGCAAATATGAAAGTTTGGGAAAGTCCTTTTATTCCCTCTCATTTAACTTTCAAAAGTTTCAAATTCACTCACTTTCAGACAATCAATCAAACAATCAATCAAATCTATCTATTTATTATAACATTCCAAAATTTAGAATTTTGGGATGTTACATAAGGTATCTTTTGTCTTGCCTTTAATATTAAGAAGTTTGCCGATAATGCTGTCACATATATTTTTCTCGATGTGCATCACATCAAGATTATGCCGCAGATCCAAATCTTTCCAATACTCCAAGTCCCACAAAGTGGACCTGCGGGTAAACAATAATCTCTCTTCTACCCTGCCACGCTTCCTTTTCCCGCTACCATTACCAGGATGGTTTCCTGGTGTAATATGCCTGATCTTCTCTGATTCCACTTGCAACTCATCGGCGGTGAGCCTCTTTGGTGCATCACAGTTTTCATGCTTTGCATTGAACACATGTCTTCGGTATTTTCTAGGATGCGGCTTGTCCTTGGCAAGGAAACGATGGTGTCCAATGTAACAGATCTTGCTAAGTATTGTGTATGACATCGGATTCCTGTCACAACGAACACATGCATTGTAACCATGTGTCGTTTGCCTTGACATAGTGCCCAAAGCCGGATAATCATGTACGCACCAAATTATAACAGCACGCAGAAAGAAATCAGCTGGTGGGCTGCTATATAGGTCTCGAGTGAGAACACCCTTCCATAGCTGTTGAAGTTCCTCCACAAGAGGCTCCATGAACAAATCAAAATCCTTTCCAGGAATTTTTGGACCTGGATGAGCAAGGCCATCATGTAGTTTGATTCTTTGGTGCAGACATTTGGAGGCATGTTGTAAGGGATAACAAGCACTGGCCACATGCTATATGTGGTGCTCTGGTGGCCAAAATGGGTTAAATCCATCTGAAGCTAAGCCAAATCTAATGTTTCTCGAGTCAGCAGCAAACTCTTTGTGTTTATAATTGAAGCTTTTCCACTCACTACCATGAGATGGATGAAGGAAATATGCCCTAGAGGAAATAATAAAGTTATTATTTATTTCCTTATTTCATGATAAATGTTAATTATTCATGCTAGAATTGTATTAACCAAAAACATAATACATGTGTGAATACATAGACAAACAAAGTGTCACTAGTATGCCTCTACTTGACTAGCTCGTTAATCAAAGATGGTTATGTTTCCTAACCATAGACATGTGTTGTCATTTGATTAATGGGATCACATCATTAGGAGAATGATGTGATTGACTTGACCCATTCCGTTAGCTTAGCACTCGATCATTTAGTATGTTGCTATTGCTTTCTTCATGACTTATACATGTTCCTATGACTATGAGATTATGCAACTCCCGTTTGCCGGAGGAACACTTTGTGTGCTACCAAACGTCACAACGTAACTGGGTGATTATAAAGGAGCTCTATAGGTGTCTCCAAAGGTACATGTTGGGTTGGTGTATTTCGAGATTAGGATTTGTCACTCCGATTGTCAGAGAGGTATCTCTGGGCCGTCTCGGTAATGCACATCACTTAAGCCTTGCAAGCATTGCAACTAATGAGTTAGTTGCGAGATGATGTATTACGGAAGGAGTAAAGAGACTTGCCAGTAACGAGATTGAACTAGGTATTGAGATACCGACGATCGAATCTCAGGCAAGTAACATACCGATGACAAAGGGAACAACGTATGTTGTTATGCGGTCTGACCGATAAAGATCTTCATAGAATATGTAGGAGCCAATATGAGCATCCCGGTTCCGCTATTGGTTATTGACCGGAGACGTGTCTCGGTCATGTCTACATTGTTCTCGAACCTGTAGGGTCCGCACGCTTAAGGTTTCGATGACAGTTATATTATGAGTTTATGAGTTTTGATGTATCGAAGGAGTTCGGAGTCCCGGATGAGATCGGGGACATGAAGAGGAGTCTCGAAATGGTCGAGACGTAAAGATCGATATATTGGACGACTATATTCGGTCATCGGAAAGGTTCCGAGTGGTTCGGGTATTTTTCGGAGTACCGGGGAGTTACGAGAATACGGGGGAAGAAGTATATGGGCCTTATTGGGCTTTAGGGGAGAGGGAGAGGCAGGCCGCGCGCCCCCCCATTGACTAGTCCGAATTGGATTAAGGGGAGGGGAAGCGCCCCCTCCTTCCTTCTCGTCCTTCTTCCCCTTCCTTGTCTCCTACTCCTACTACATGGAAGGAATCCTAGTTGGACTAGGAAAAGGGGAATCCTACTCCCGGTGGGAGTAGGACTCCCCTAGGGCGCGCCATAGAGAGGGCCGGCCCTCCCCTCCTCCACTCCTATATATGCGGGGGCAGGGGGCACCCCATAGACACATGAGTTGATCCACGTGATCATTTTCTTAGCCGTGTGCGGTGCCCCCTTCCACCATACTCCTCGAAAATATTGTAGCGGTGCTTAGGCGAAGCCCTGCGACAGTAGAACATCAAGATCGTCACCACGCTGTCATGCTGACGGAACTCTTCCCCGACACTTTGCTGGATCAAAGTCCGGGGATCGTCATCGAGCTGAACGTGTGCTAAAACTCGGAGGTGTCGTAGTTTCGGTTCTTGATCGGTCGGGCCGTGAAGACGTATGACTACATCAACCGCGTTGTCATAACGCTTCCGCTTCCGGTCTATGAGGGTACGTAGACAACACTCTCCCCTCTCGTTGCTATGCATCACCATGATCTTGTGTGTGCGTAGGAATTTTTTTGAAATTACTACGTTCCCCAACAGTGGCATCCGAGCCTAGGTTTTATGTGTTGATGTTATATGCATGAGTAGAACACAAGTGAGTTGTGGGCGATATAAGTCATACTGCTTACCAGCATGTCATACTTTGGTTCGGCGGTATTGTTGGATGAAGCGGCCCGGACCGACATTACGCGTACGCTTACGCGAGACTGGTTCTACCGATGTGCTTTGCACACAGGTGGCTGGCGGGTGTCAGTTTCTCCAACTTTAGTTGAACCAAGTGTGGCTACGCCCGGTCCTTGCGAAGGTTAAAACAACACCAACTTGACAAACTATCGTTGTGGTTTTGTTGCGTAGGTAAGATTGGTTCTTGCTTAAGCCTGTAGAAGCCACGTAAAACTTGCAACAACAAAGTAGAAGACGTCTAACTTGTTTTTGCAGGGCATGTTGTGATGTGATATGGTCAAGACATGATGCTAAATTTTATTGTATGAGATGATCATGTTTTGTAACCGAGTTATCGGCAACTGGCAGGAGCCATATGGTTGTCGATTTATTGTATGCAATGCAATTGCGCTATAATGCTTTACTTTATCACTAAGCGGTAGCGATAGTCGTGGAAGCATAAGATTGGCGAGACGACAACGATGCTACGATGATGATCAAGGTGTCGCGCCGGTAACAATAGTGATCATGACGGTGCTTCGAAGATGGAGATCACAAGCACAAGATGATGATGGCCATATCATATCACTTATATTGATTGCATGTGATGTTTATCTTTTATGCATCTTATCTTGCTTTGTTTTACAATAGCTTTATAAGATGATCTCTCACTAAATTTCAAGGTATAAGTGTTCTCCCTGAGTATGCACCGTTGCGAAAGTTCTTCGTGCTGAGACATCACGTGATGATCGGGTGTGATAGGCTCTACGTTCAAATACAACGGGTGCAAAACAGTTGCACACGCGGAATACTCAGGTTAAACTTGGCGAGCCTAGCATATACAGATATGGCCTCGGAACACTAGAGACCGAAAGGTCAAGCGTGAATCATATAGTAGATATGATCAACATAGTGATGTTCACCATTGAAAACTACTCCATCTCACGTGATGGTCGGACATGGTTTAGTTGATTTGGATCACGTGATCACTTAGATGATTAGAGGGATGTCTATCTAAGTGGGAGTTCTTAAGTAATATGATTAATTGAACTTAAATTTATTATGAACTTAGTCCTGGTAGTATTTTGCAAATTATGTTGTAGATCAATAGCTCGCGTTGTTGCTTTCATATGTTTATTTTGATATGTTCCTAGAGAAAATTGTGTTGAAAGATATTCGTAGCAATGATGCGGATTGGATCCGTGATCTGAGGTTTATCCTCATTGCTGCATAGAAGAATTATGTCTTTGATGCACCGCTAGGTGACAGACCTATTGCAGGAGCAGATGGAGATGTTATGAACGTTTGGCTAGCTCAATATGATGACTACTTGGTAGTTTAGTGCACCATGCTTAACGGCTTAGAATCGGGACTTCAAAGACGTTTTGAACGTCATGGACCATATGAGATGTTCCAGGAGTTGAAGTTAATATTTCAAGCAAATACCCGAGTTGAGAGATATGAAGTCTCAAACAAGTTCTATAGCTAAAAGATGGAGGAGAATCGCTCAACTAGTGAGCATGTGCTCAGATTGTCTGGGTACTACAATCGCTTGAATCAAGTGGGAGTTAATCTTCCAGATAAAATAGTGATTGACAGAATTCTCTAGTCACCATCAACAAGTTAGTAGAACTTATGATGAACTATGATATGCAAGGGATAACGGAAATGATTCCCAAGCTCTTCGTAATGCTGAAATTGACGAAGGTAGAAATCAAGAAAAACATCAAGTGTTGATGGTTGAAGAGACCTCTAGTTTCAAGAAAAGGGCAAAGGAAAAAAAGGGGAACTTCAAGAAGAACAGCAAGCAAGTTGCTGCTCAAGTGAAGAAGCCCAAGTCTGGTCCTAAGCCTGAGACTAAGTGCTTCTACTGCAAAGGGACTGGTCACTGGAAGCGGAACTACCCAAGTATTTGGCGGATAAGAAAGGATGGCAAAGTAAACAAAGGTATATCTGATATACATGTTATTGATGTGTACTTTACTAGTGTTCATAGCAACCCCTCAGTATTTGGTACTAGTTCAGTTGCTAAGATTAGTAACTTGAATCGGGGGTTGCAGAATGAACAGAGACTAGTTAAGGGTAAGGTGACGATGTGTGTTTGAAGTAGTTCCAAGATTGATATGATCATCATCGCACACTCCCTATACTTTCGGGATTAGTGTTGAACCTAAATAAGTGTTATTTGGTGTTTGCATTGAGCATAAATATGATTTGATCATGTTTATTGCAATACGGTTATTCATTTAAGTAAGAGAATAAATTGTTGTTCTGTTTACATGAATAAAACCTTATATGGTTACACACCCAATGAAAACGGTTCGTTGGATCTCGATCGTAGTGATACACATATTCATAATATTGAAACCAAAAGATGGAAAGTTAATAATGATAGTGCAACTTATTTGTGGTACTGCCGTTCAGGTCATATTGGTGTAAAGCGCATGAAGAAACTCCATGCTGATGGGTTTTTGGAATCACTTGATTATGAATCACTTGATGCTTGCGAACCATGCCTCATGGGCAAGATGACTAAAATGTCGTTCCCCGGAACAATGGAGCGAGCAAATGACTTATTGGAAATAAAACATACTGATGTATGCGATCCGATGAGTGTTGAGGCTCGCGGCGGGTATCGTTATTTTCTAACCTTTCACAGATGATTTAAGTAGATATGGGTATATCTACTTGATGAAACATAAGTCTGAAACATTTGAACAGTTCAAAGAATTTCAGAGTGAAGTGGAAAATCATCGTGACAAGAAGATAAGGTTTCCACGATCTGATCATGGAGACGAATATTTGAGTTACGAGTTTGGTCTTCAATTAAAACAATGTGGAATAGTTTCACAAATTCATGCCACCTGGAACACCACAGCATAATGGTGTGTCCGAACGTCATAACCGTACTTTATTGGATATAGTGCAATCTATGATGTTTCTTACCGATTTACCACTATAGTTTTGGGGTTATGCATTAGAGACAGCTGCATTCACGTTAAAAAGGGCACCATCTAAATCCGTTGAGATGGCACCATATGAACTATGGTTTGGCAAGAAACCAAAGTTGTCATTTCTTAAAGTTTGGGGTTGCGATGCTTATATGAAAAAAGTTTCATCCTGATAAGCTCAAACCCAAATCGGAGAAGTGCGTCTTCATAGGATACCCAAAAGAAAATGTTGGGTACACCTTCTATCATAGATCCGAAGGCAAGATATTCATTGCTGAGAATGGATCCTTTCCAGAGAAGGAGTTTCTCTCGAAAGAAGAGAGTGGGAGGAAAGTAGAAAACTTGATAAGGTAATTGTACCTTCTCCCTTATTGGAAAGTAGTTCATCACAGAAATCTGTTCTTGTGACTACTACACCAATTAGTGAGGAAGCTAATGATGATGATCATGTAACTTCAGATCAAGTTACTACCGAATCTCGTAGGTAAACCAGAGTGAGATCCGCACCAGAGTGGTACGATAATCCTGCTCTGGAAGTCATGTTACTAGACCATGACGAACTTGCGAACTATGAGGAAGTGATGATGAGCCCAGATTCCATGAAATGGTTTGAGGCCATGAAATATGAGATATGATCCATGTATGAGAACAAAGTACGGACTTTGATGGATTTTGCCCGATGATCGGCAAGCCATAGAAAATAAATGGATCTTCAAGAGGAAGACAGACGCTGATAGTAGTGTTACTATCTACAAAGCTAGAATTGTCGCAAAAGGTTTTTGACAAGTTCAAGGTGTTGACTACGATGAGAGTTTCTCACTCGTATCTATGCTTAAGTCTGTCCGAATCATGTTAGCAATTGCCGCATTTTATGAAATCTGGCAAATGGATAAACAAAAGTGCATTCCTTAATGGATTTATTAAAGAAGAGTTGTATACGATGCAACTAGAAGGTTTTTTTGATCCTAAAGGTGTTAACTAAATATGCAAGCTCCAGCGATCCATCTATGGACTGGTGCAAGCATCTCGGAGTTGGAATATACGCTTTGATAAGTTGATCAAAGCATATAGTTTTATACAGACTTGCGATGAAGCTTGTATTTACAAAAAGGTGAGTGGGAGCACTACAACATTCCTGATAAGTATATGTGAATGACATATTGTTGATCGGAAATAATGTAGAATTATTCTGCAAAGCATAAAGGAGTGTTTAAAAGGGTTTTTTCAAAGAAAACCTCGGTGAAGCTGCTTACATATTGAGCATCAAGATCTATAGAGATAGATCAAGACGCTTGATAAGTTTTTTCAATGAGTACATACCTTGACAAGATTTTGAAGTAGTTCAAAATGGAACAGTCAAAGAAAGAGTTCTTGCCTGTGTTAAAAGGTGTGATATTGAGTAAGACTCAAAACCCGACCACCGCAGAAGATAGAAAGAGAATGAAAGTCATTCCCTATGCCTCAGCCATAGGTTCTATAAAGTATGTCATGCTATGTACCAGATCTATTGTATACACTACACTGTGTTAAGCGAGGGAGTACAATAGTGATCTAGGAAGTAGATCACTGGACAGCGGTTAAAATTATCATTAATCAAATAAGGATATGTTTCTCGATTATGGAGGTGACAAAAGGTTCTTCGTAAAAGGATTACGTCGATACAAGTTTTTGGCACTGATCCGGATGACTCTAAGTCTTCATCTGGATACATATTGAAAGTGGGAGCAATTAGCTAAAGTAGCTCTGTGCAGAGCATTGTAGACATAGAAATTTGCAAAATACATACGGATCTGAATTTTGGCAGACTCGTTGACTAAGCTTCTCTCACAAGCAAAGCATGATCACACCTTAGTACTCTTTGGGTGTTAATCACATATAGATGTGAACTAGATTACTGACTCTAGTAAACCCTTTGAGTGTTGGTCACATGACGATGTGAACTATGGGTGTTAATCACATGGTGATGTGAACTATTGATGTTAAATCACATGGCGATGTGATCTAGATTATTGACTCTAGTGCAAGTGGGAGACTGAAGGAAATATGCCCTAGAGGCAATAATAAAGTTATTATTTATTTCCTTATTTCATGATAAATGTTTATTATTCATGCTAGAATTGTATTAACCAGAAACATAATACATGTGTGAATACATAGACAAACAAAGTGTCACTAGTATGCCTCTACTTGACTAGCTCGTTAATCAAAGATGGTTATGTTTCCTAACCATAGACATGTGTTATCATTTGATTAATGGGATCACATCATTAGGAGAATGATGTGATTGACCTGACCCATTCCGTTAGCTTAGCACTCGATCATTTAGTATGTTGCTATTGCTTTCTTCATGACTTATACATGTTCCTATGACTATGAGATTATTCAACTCCCGTTTACCGGAGGAACACTTTGTGTGCTACCAAACGTCACAACGTAACTGGGTGATTATAAAGGAGCTCTACAGGTGTCTACAAAGGTACATGTTGGGTTGGCGTATTTCGAGATTAGGATTTGTCACTCCGATTGTCAGAGAGGTATCTCTGGGCCGTCTCGGTAATGCACATCACTTAAGCCTTGCAAGCATTGCAACTAATGAGTTAGTTGCGAGATGATGTATTACGGAAGGAGTAAAGAGACTTGCCAGTAACGTGTCTCGGTCATGTCTACATTGTTCTCGAACCCGTAGGGTCCGCACGCTTAAGGTTTCGATGATAGTTATATTATGAGTTTATGAGTTTTGATGTACCGAAGGAGTTCGGAGTCCCAGATGAGATCGGGGACATGACGAGGAATCTCGAAATGGTCGAGACGTAAAGATTGATATATTGGACGACTATGTTCGTACATCAGAAAGGTTCCGAGTGGTTCGGGTATTTTTCGGAGTATCGGGGAGTTACGGGAATACGGGGGAAGAAGTATATGGGCCTTATTGGGCTTTAGGGGAGAGGGAGAGGCAGGCTGCACCCCCCCATTACTAGTCCGAATTGGACTAAGGGGAGGGGCGGCGCCCCCTCCTTCCTTCTCTTCCCTCTTCCCCTTCCTTGTCTCCTACTCCTACTACATGGAAGGAATCCTAGTTGGACTAGGAAAAGGGGAATCCTACTCCCGGTGGGAGTAGGACTCCCCTAGGGCGTGCCATAGAGAGGGGGCACCCCATAGACAAACAAGTTGATCCACGTGATCGTTTTCTTAGCCGTGTGCGGTGCCCCCTTCATCCATACTCCTCGATAATATTGTAGCGGTGCTAAGGCGAAGCCCTGCGATGGTAGAACATCAAGATCATTACCACGCTGTCATGCTGACGGAACTCTTCCCCGACACTTTGCTGGATCGAAGTCCGGGGATCGTCATCGATCTGAACGTGTGCTAAAACTCGGAGGTGCCGTAGTTTCGGTTCTTGATCGGTCGGGCCGTGAAGACGTACGACTACATCAACCGCGTTGTCATAACGCTTCCGGTTCCGGTCTACGAGGGTACGTAGACAACACTCTCCCCTCTCGTTGCAATGCATCACCATGATCTTGCGTGTGCGTAGGATTTTTTTTGAAATTACTACGTTCCCCAACAATGGATGGCTCATTACATTCTCATCTCTGTATTCCTAGTTCCTAGAATGCCACAGTACATCCTCTCTTGTTTCAGCATCATGAAACAACCTCTGCAATCTTGGTGTAATTGGAAAATGTCTCGGAACATTATGAGGAATCCTCTTCACAGCATCGCCATCTTTCCATCTTGATGATTTGCATTTCGGGCATTCACTTAAGTTGGCATTATCCTTCCGGAACAGAACACAATTATTCTTACAAACATGGATCATATCATATCCAATTCCAACTGCACGAAGGAAATTCTTCATTTTACTGTAGGTGTGTGGCAGCTCAGACGCATCTGGGAAAGATTTGCGGAAAGCAGCCAACATCACATCGAATGATTTGTTGGTCATCCGCTCAGATGTCTTCACCTGAAGAAAGGTGACCATAGCTGAGAATACTGAAAGCTTATTTCCTGGGGTGACAGCAACGTTGCATTGTTCCAACATGCGGGCCCACCGTTTTTCTTCTGCAGGTGAAAGTTCATGGAATGCACGAGCATTTCATAGCATTGTTTCAATGTTGGTCAAACTCACTGGCTCTGCCACCACCACCTCCTCCTCCTCTTCCACCTGAGCATCAGGCAGATCAAGATGGTGATCTGCTGCTTCCATGTAGTCAATAACATTGATGTTCATAGCTTCACCATGATGAACCCACCTAGTATATGTGACCGACATCCCATACAACTGTAGATGATTTTGCAGAGTTGACTGGGGTCTTGTAACTGAATTCATACAACTGCTACACGGGCAGAGCACATCTGATTTCAGACCACCGTACTCAGCTCTGATAAAGTTCATAAAGTTTTCAACCCCCTCGACATATGCCGTGGAGAATCTTCGAGCAGAAGTTATCCAAGTCATGTCCATCTGTTAGACATACAAATTAGTTCTTCTACTAGATATTACAGGAAAAATATATATGCTTTTTTTGAAGTCCAGAAAAAATACCTAGGTCGATGTCTAAAGCTATGGGAAGATATTTGGACGAGAAGATCTAAGTAACGAAATATATGTAAAGCTAATTCAACAAACAGATTTGAGTGCCAAATTATGGCAGGCTGTTTCAGCAGTCAATGAAGCCGAGCATACAGCCATCGAACTATCGAAGGCCATCGCAGCAACAAAGATCGAGTATAAAACGGTGTAGAGCTATTTCACCTAACAGATTGGCTACTAGACCATGGCAATCTACGTCACAATAAATATATGGCAGGATATTTTAGCAACTAATCGGCCTTGGCATGCCATCTCAGCTAAGCAGATTGAGTGCAGAATAGGGCAAGGAAACTTCTTAAGTAGAGCATATTGACAGTAAACTACTTCGGCAAACAGTGAGATTAACAGCGTCTATCAGCTAACATTCAGCGCTACACCGACATGAACGGGGCCTCAGTCTAGAATGCGCGTACCATGGGAGAAGCTGACCGCCGTGCGTCTCCACACGAACATCGCCAGCAGTGGCGGTGCTGACCGCCATGCTCCTACACAAGAACGTAGCCAGAGGTGGCGGCGCGGCTAGAGGACGACAGTCTACGAGAGCATACCGTGGGAGCGAGAGGATCGCCGAACCGCTGTGATGCCTCGAGACCGATGTGCGAGGTGTCTTCCAGTTATTCGACGGCGTTGCCATGTCATTCACTTGCGTGTTGCATCTTGCCATATCATCATGGCATTGCATCATCATGTTCTCAAAACTTGCATCCGTCCGGGTTCCCCAGTTCCGTCTGTTGTCCGTTCCGAGCCCAACCACACTTGCACGCGCCCGCGGCATGTCCGAAATATTATTTTAAGTGGCCGGGAAATGTTCTCGGAATGGGATGAAAGTTGGCATGCGGTGTTGTTATGTTGTTAGTAGGTCACCTGCCAAGTTTCATCGCATTCGGAGTCCGTTTGACGCCCCAACGGATAACTATAGCGGCAATATAGCCAGTCTAACGTTGGACGTTTTCGGTCTCCGAAAACTGTTGCCGGGTTTTCCCTCTCTTTCCTCTCTAGTCCGTCTACACAGTCCTCTACCTACCACCGGGCCCAACCTTATCTCTCTCGGTTATGCCCGCGGCTCTCCCCTCGCGCACGCCCGGAAGTTGTCCCGAACCCGACCCGGGGAGTTGTCACCGTTGGGTCCGGATCATCCCCAAACGTGTAACACCCCATATGTAACCTGCCATATTTGTATTCCAACTCTTTCCATTTCCGGCACTAAGTTATGATATTTCTTCGTTGTCGGGTTTTTGTTTGCATGTCTTTTTGTCTTTGTCATGCATCTTATATCATGTCATCATGTGCATTGCATTTGCATACGTGTTCGTCTCATGCATCCGAGCATTTTCCCCGTTGTCCGTTTTCCATTCCGGCGCTCCTATGTCCTCCGGTGTCCTTTTCTACCTATTTTCATGTGCGGGTATTAAACATTCTCGGATTGGACCGAGACTTGCCATGCGGCCTTGGTTTACTACCGGTAGACCGCCTGTCAAGTTTCGTGCCATTTGGACTTCGTTTGATACTCCAACGGTTAACCGAGGAGCCGAGAAGGCCTCATGTGTGTTGTAGCCCAACACCTCTCCAAAGTGGCCCAAAACCCACCTAAACCTCCTCCATCTTCTAGATCATTCGATCACGATCGCGTGGCCGAAAACCGTGCTCAATTTGGAGCCTCCTAGCTCCTCCTACCTATAAAATGGCCCCTCTCCCACGAAAATCCGGACGAAACCCTAACCTCCCCATCCCCACGCGCCGCCAGACGGACATGTCCGGTCCACCCGCCAGCGCCACGTGGCGTCGTCTAATTCATCGCCATGCCGCCCCACTTCGCCGCCGACCGCGGGCCCGTGAAGTCCACAGCCGGCCCCCGCGGCCCATCGCGCCCCGCGCCTCCCGAGTCTCCCTCCGCCGCCGCGCCGCCGCTTCGCCCTCACCGCCCGCCACTGCCTCGCCGCAAGCTCGCCGATGACCACTGCCTGCACCGCGCCGCTCCGCCCCGCTCCGCCACCACCGGCGCCGCCCCCGTCCTCCTCCGGCCCGGATCCGGCGTCCCCGGCCTCTCCTCCCTCGGGTCCGTCCATCTCTGGTGACCTGAGGTACAACTCTGGCGAACCATGAACTCCGGCGAGATCCAGATCCAGATCCGTTTTTGAGGTTGACCCCGAGATATTTCTAACGCTCAGTAATTTTTTGCAAAATTTCATCATGTCATATCTCTGCAACCGTGGCTCCGTTTCGGGCGTGTAGCATATCAAATTGTTCGTCTTGACGAGTACTTCATTTCATCTCATTGCATCATGTTCATTTGAGCTCATCTTGATGCCCTAAATGCTGTTGGAAGAGTGCTAGTTTCTGTTTGTTCAGATTCATATTAGTAATTGGACATTTGTCATTTTTGCCATGATTGATGTGTGCCTCCTATGAACTTGAGCCCTACATGAGTTTTGAAGTATGCCATGCCATCTTTACAGGGGTGTATGCCATGTATTTTTGTGATCTCTGTGGTGACTAGCACAAGCATGCAAAGTAGCTCTCATAATGTTGCTGATTTCAGGGACTTAGAAATATTCTAAGTCTTTGTCCTGTCAATATTTTTATGCCATGTGTTCTTGTTGCTACATAGTGATCCATGCCTCTTTTGAGCATGATCAGTAAGGATGTTTTGTAGATATTGTTGTGCTCTATCCATCCATGTCTTTGTTTGCAATTATGGAGCACCCTAGCTTAACTCAATCGAGCTCTACTTTTGCTATAAAATGTTCCTGGCAGAATGTTTACATGTTAAGCAATTTTGCCGAGCTTGTTGTAGTTGATCCATGCATGCTATGTTGTTGTTCTTGCTATGTTTAGCTTCCATGCCATGTCTACTTGCTGGGTGTAAGCTTAGTTTGCCATGCAATGCTTTGTGGTGAGTGCATCGAGCTCGTAAACATGCCTACTTGATATCTATTTTGCCATGTTACAGTTTTTCACTAAGTCTGAATCTGTTAACGATAATTTCTATGTCCACATGGTTGCCATTGTATTTTCTTATCCCTTTTGGCTTATGGTCAGTAAGGGACTTTTGTTGTATGCTTTGAGTAGCTTAATGCCATGCCTTTCTTTGCCATGATATGTTTCTGTAGCATGTAGTTATCTTGCTCTAAACACTGCTTCCTGATGTTAAATTCCTGACATGTTATTTCCACTAAGTCTGTAACCTGATATCTTTTGCACTTTTGCCATGCTTGTTTGAACATGCTATTGAGTGAATTAGCCGTAGCTCAGTGTTCATCTTTTGTCAAGCATCATGAGTGGATCCCTGCCATGTATTTTGTTGTGGTGTTAGAGTGATGTAGCTTGTTGTTCTTGATGCATTTAGATGGTCTCGTGCTGTTAATCGAAGATCCGTGACATATTTGTTTTGCTTGTCATTTCCAAACCGTGCATCCGATTCCGGTGATCTGTATATCGATTTTGACCGAAATCAACTCCTCTTTCCAGTGGCACTCTTGGTTTTCCATGTTGAGGCCAGGTTCAATCTTTCCTTTCCAATACATGCATATGCATCGCATATCACATCCCGCATATCATGCCATGTTTTGCATCATGTTGCTTGTGCATTGCACGTGGTTGATTGTGTCTCTCTTTACTTGTTGTTCTTGCTTGGGTAGAGCCGGGAGACGAGTACATGATCCAGGAGCCCGTTTAGTACGCTTACGAGGATCAAGCTAACGTCAACTCGGAGAACTTTGCAGGCAAAATGACCATACCCTCGAAATCACTTCTATCTTTGCTTGCTCGATGCTCGCTCTTTTGCTATGCCTATGCTACAATACCTACCACTTGCTTATCATGCCTCCCGTATTGCCATGTCAAACCTCTAACCCACCTTGTCCTAGCAAACCGTTGCTTGGCTATGTTACCGCTTTGCTCAGCGCCTCTTATAGCGTTGCTAGTTGCAGGTGAAGATTGGAGTTTGTTCCTTGTTGGAACATGTTTATTGTTGGGATACCATTATTATATCTTGTCTATTTTAATGCACCTATATACTTGGTAAAGGGTGGAAGGCTCGGCATTATGCCTGGTGTTTTTTTCCACTCTTGCCGCCCAAGTTTCCGTCATACCGGTGTTATGTTCCTTGATTTTTGTGTTCCTTACACGGTTGGGTTATAATGGGAACCCCTTGATAGTTCGCCTTGAATAAAACTCTTCCAGCAATGCCCAACATTTGTTTTACCATTGGCCACCTAGCCTTTTCCCTTGGGTTTTGCGAACTCAAGGGTCATCTTTATTTTAAACCCCCGGGCCAGTGCTCCTCTGAGTGTTGGTCCAAACTGAGCTCCTGTAGGGCCACCTCGGGGAAACTTGAGGGTTGGTTTTACTCGTAGCTAGTCTCATCCGTTGTGCCCTGAGAACAAGATATGTGCAGCTCCTATCAGGATTTGTCAGCACATTCGGGTGGTTTTGCTTGTTTATTTTACCATTGTCGAGATGTCTTGTAACCGGGATTCCGAGTCTGATCGGATTGTCTTGGGAGAAGGAATATCCTTCGTTGACCGTGAGAGCTTGTGATGGGCTAAGTTGGGACACCCCTGCAGGGATTTGATCTTTCGAAAGCCGTGCCCGCAGTTATGGGCAGATGGGAATTTGTTAATGTCCGGTTGTAGATAACCTTAAACTTAACTTAATTAAAATGAATCAACGGAGTGTGTGGCCGTGATGGTCTCTTTTCGGCGGAGTCCGGGAAGAGTACACGGTCTCGAGTTATGCTTGAATGTAGTTGTTCTAGGATCACTTCTTGATCATAGTTCACCGACCGTGCCTTTGCTTTCTCTTCTCGCTCTCTTTTGCGTATGTTAGCCACCATATATGCTAGTACTTGTTGTAGCTCCACCTCATACCTTTTACCCTTCCTATAAGCTTAAATAGTCTTGATCGCGAGGGTGTGAGATTGCTGAGTCCCCGTGACTCATAGATTACTTCCAAAACCAGATGCAGGGATCGATGATACCGCTCCAGGAGATTCGACTGAGCTCAAGTGGGAGTTCGATGAGGACTCAGGACGATACTACGTTTCCTTTCTAGACGATCAGTAGTGGTGCCCAGTTGGGGCGATCGGGGACTTTGTTGCATTTGGGGTTGTTCTTTATTTTGGTTCCGTAGTTGGACCTTGATTGTATCTGGATGAATGTAATGATATTTATGCTATTGTGTGACGTGGCGAGTGTAAGCCAACTATGTATCTCTTTCCCTTATTTATTACATGGGTTTAGTGAAGATTACCTCACTTGTGACATTGCTTACAATGCGGTTATGCCTCTAAGTCGTGCTTCGACATGTGGGAGATATAGCCGCATCGAGGGCATTACAAAACATCTACAAAACATCACCGTTTTCTCATTTGGTTTTCCTAACCCATTTATTCTCGGCAGTCGGATTTCAATCAGATGATGAAAACTCCCCTCTTTCCATATATATATATAGTGTTACTATTCATCACCAGGGTGTAGAATAAGTTATTCTTCACACGAGGTAATCTTACGATCATTTCATAATTAAATTACGTTTGGAATTCAAATAGTTACATTTCGATTGATTCACTACGTAAAATTTGACATAAGAAAATAAAAATATAGGTCATAAGACAAGAAAATTTATAGTTTATGTGTATTTTAGACTATGTTTTTACGTTTGTAATTTTACATAACATAAAATATTTTGTACGGCGACTATATATTTTCTTACGATCTCTTTTTGCGTCGGAAATAAGACAAAACTTACAGAACGTAAAATTACGGTGCATTGATGGTAAAATAGAGGGGGGTGAAGAATAACTATTCCTCACCCAGGGTGACGAATAGCGCGACCCTATATATATAGACTCCCTAGTCTAATTTAGGACCAAAACCTAAAATCTAGCCAGTTGTCCCATCGCGCTGCCACTCCACCCAAATCCTCTCGGGATCCCCTCCCTTGACCCCGCAGCCCAATCCCCTACCTTCCTCGGATCCGATCCACCAACCACAGCCAAACTCCTCTCCTCCTCGTTTTTTCCCCTCCTCTACTCGTTCGTCTCCGGGCAGTGCCTCCACCGTCGCCGGCGACCGCGTCACCAGGACCCTCGCGCACATACTCCTCCCTCCTCATGCGCCTGAGATTAGCATCTCTCCTTGAGCCGGCCGTAGCAGCAGCCCCAAGCCGACCACGCGCCCTCTCCCTCGGTCCTTCCTACTCTTCTTTCTTTCTCCTGCTCTCTCAACTCTGTCTCTCTCTCGCTGTGTCTCACAGGACGCCATGGATGCCCGCAGCGTGCCTGCCTTCCCGAGTTCCTCCGCAGGAGACCAGGAACCAGAGCTCCTGCTCGACCCTCCGCCGCACGTCGCCGGCCAGTGACCCAGAGAGCCACCGTGGCCATGGATGTCGTCTGCCGCCTCCATCCCAAGCTGTAGTGCGCCCAAGGCTCGGACGCGACCGGTTCCGGCTTGAATCGACCTCCCCAAGCCCAATCGCCGCCCAGATCTATTCCTGACCAGCACCACGCCGTGCTAAGGCCGTCTTCGCCCGGATCCACTCCCGCATCTCGCCGACGTGCCCTGTCATCACCGTCTTCATCCGTTCCTGGAGAGGAGTGCGCTGCCTCCTGTTTGTCGTGAATGCGTCTTCCTCTGTTCGCTCGGTTTGCCCACGCGTTGACCGGCCCAGCAACCGGCCTCTACCCCGACTGGGCCTCAGCCCAAAGTGAGCAGGGCCCTTTGTTTTCCCCCCCTGTTGGGTCCAGCCAGTTTCGACCCATGTTGTATTTTTTCCCTGAACGATTTCTCCATTTATCCAGAGAGCGCCAGTTTTACAGTTTGGTCCCTAAACTTCATGCATTTAATAAATAATCAACCATGCATCGGTTTAAAATAATTTATATATGTAAACTGCTTAGTTTTTCCATCTAGTTTCATAATATGTCATTTTCATCCATGTTTAAAATGTTTAAAATGTTGTTTGATTAATTTTTGCTCTATGCCATGCTAAAATGATTTAATTCATAACTATTTAACCGTAGCTCCAAGTTTAATAATCTTTATATGTAGATGGGGTAGAAAAATGCCTAGTTTAACATGGTGGCTTTACTTTGCATGTTTAACAACTCTAAAATATGCTTTAGGTCAGAACAGTACCAAATCCATAAATATGCACATGAGGATTTTTCGGACTTGTTGCTTCTTGTTCCGGCCTCATTTAAATTTGCCTAGATAGGTAGTTTTATTAAGCTTCACCTCTTGCCATGCTAACCAACATTTAATATTGTTGAGTACATAAACGGGAGAGAACTAAATAAGCCATGTGGTGTTCCGTCAATATGCAACTCGTTGCATATTGAGCTCCACTTAACTTGTAGTTTTGTTTGTGCACTTTGCCATGCCATGCCTCATTAAACCGGACATGCATCATACTTGGATGTGCATCATGCCATGCTTATGTGATGGTTGTTTACTTTGTTGCTTGCTTTTTTCCGGGTTGCTTCTCCTGTTAGCTTCGATTTCGTTCCGGAGTTGTGAGGATCTGTTCGACTACGTCCGTTTGTCTTCTTCATGGACTCGTTCTTCTTCCTTGTGGGATCTCAGGTTGAAATCACTTCTATCTTTTCTTGCTAGTTGCTCGCTCTTTTGCTATGCCGCGAGACCTACCACTTGCTATATCTTGCCTCCCATATTGCCATATCAAGCCTCTAACCCACCTTGTCCTAGCAAATCATTGTTTGGCTATGTTACCGCTTTGCTCAGCCCCTCTTATAGCGTTGCTAGTTGCAGGTGAAGCTGGAGTTTGTTCCACGTTGGAACATGGTTATTGTTGGGATATCACAATATCTCTTATTTTAATTAGTGCATCTATATACTTGGTAAAGGGTGGAAGGCTCGGCCTTATGCCTGGTGTTTTGTTCCACTCTTGCCGCCCTAGTTTCCGTTATACCGGTGCTATGTTCATTGATTTTGCGTTCTACACGGTTGGGTGTTATGGGAACTCCTTGACAGTTCACTTTGAATAAAACTCCTCCAGCAAGGCCCAACCTTGGATTTACCATTTGCCTCACCTAGCCTTTTTCCCTTGGGTTTCTGGAGCCCGAGGGTCATCTTTATTTTAAGCACCCCGGGCCAGTGCTTCTCTAAGTGTTGGTCCAACCTGAGCGATGTCCGGCGCCCGCTGGGCAACCAGGGTCTTGTTGGAAATATGCCCTAGAGGCAATAATAAAAGGATTATTATTATATTTCCTTGTTCATGATAATTGTCTTTTATTCATGCTATAATTGTGTTATCCGGAAATCGTAATACATGTGTGAATACATAGACACCAACATGTCCCTAGTAAGCCTCTAGTTGACTATCTCGTTGATCAACAGATAGTCATGGTTTCCTGACTATGGACATTGGATGTCATTGATAACTAGATCACGTCATTAGGAGAATGATGTGATGGACAAGACCCAATCCTAAACATAGCACAAGATCGTATAGTTTGTTTGCTAGAGTTTTTCCAATATCAAGTATCTTTTCCTTAGACCATGAGATCGTGTAACTCCCGGATACCGTAGGAGTGCTTTGGGTGTACCAAACGTCACAACGTAACTGGGTGACTATAAAGGTATACTACGGGTATCTCCGAAAGTGTCTGTTGGGTTGACACGGATCAAGACTGGGATTTGTCACTCCGTATGACGGAGAGGTATCTCTGGGCCCACTCGGTAATGCATCATCATAATGAGCTCAAAGTGACCAAGTGTCTGGTCACGGGATAATGCATTATGGTACGAGTAAAGTGACTTGCCGGTAACAAGATTGAATGAGGTGTTGGGATACCGACGATCGAATCTCGGGCAAGTAACGTACCGATTGACAAAGGGAATTGTATACGGGGTTGCTTGAATCCTCGACATCGTGGTTCATCCGATGAGATAATCGAGGATCATGTGGGAGCCAACATGGGTATCCAGATCCCGCTGTTGGTTATTGACTGGAGAGTCGTCTCGGTCATGTCTACATGTCTCCCGAACCCGTAGGGTCTACACACTTAAGGTTCGGTGACGCTAGGGTTGTAGAGATATGAATATGCAGTCACCCGAAAGTTGTTCGGAGTCCCGAATGAGATCCCGGACGTCATGAGGAGTTCCGGAATGGTCCGGAGGTGAAGAATTATATATAGGAAGTGTAGTTTCGGCCATCGGGAGAATTTCGGGGTCACCGGTATTGTACCGGGACCACCGGAAGGGTCCCGGGGGTCCACCGGGTGGGGCCAGCCGTCCCGGAGGGCCCCATGGGCTAAAGTGGGGAGGGGAACCAGCCCATAGTGGGCTTGTGCGCCCCCTTGGCCCACCCCATGCGCCTAGGGTTGGGAACCCTAGGGTGGGGGGGTGCCCCACCTGGCTTGGGGGGCACTCCACCCCTTGGCCACCGCCCCCCTAGGAGATCCCATCTCCTAGAGCCGGCGCACCCCCTAGGGGGCCTATATAAAGGGGGGAGGGAGGGGCAGCTGCACCCTTGAGTCTTGGCGCCTCCCTCTCCCCTGATACACCTCTCCCTCTCGTAGTAGAACGGCGAAGCCCTGCTGCGGTGACCCTTGCATCCACCACCACGCCGTCGTGCTACTGGATATTCATCAACCTCTCCTTCCCCCTTGCTGGATCAAGAAGGAGAAGACGTCACGCTGACCCTACGTGTGTTGAACGCGGAGGTGCCGTCCCTTCGGTGCTAGGATATCCGGTGATTTGGATCACGTCGAGTACGACTTCCTCATCCCCGTTCTTTGAACGCTTCTGCACGTGATCTACAAAGGTATGTAGATGCAATCTGATCACTCGTTGCTAGATGAACTCATAGATGGATCTTGGTGAAACCGTAGGAATTTTTTTGTTTTCTGCAACATTCCCCAACAGTGGCATCATGAGCTAGGTCTATGCGTAGTTCTCTTTGCACGAGTAGAACACAATTTGTTGTGGGCGTAGATGTTGTCAACTTTCTTGCCGCTACTAGTCTTATTTTGCTTTAGCGGTATTGTGGGATGAAGCGGCCCGGACCAACCTTCCACGTACGCTTATGTGAGACCGGTTCCACCGACTAACATGCACTAGTTGCATAAGGTGGCTGGCGGGTGGCTGTCTCTCCCACTTTAGTGGGAGCGGATTCGATGAAAAGGGTCCTTATGAAGGGTAAATAGAAGTTGACAAATCACGTTGTGGCTTTCACGTAGGTAAGAAAACGTTCTTGCTAGAACCCTATTGCAGCCACGTAAAACTTGCAACAACAATTAGAGGACGTCTAACTTGTTTTTGCAGCAAGTGTTTTGTGATGTGATATGGCCAAAGTTGTGATGAATGATGAATGATATATATGTGATGTACGAGATGTTCATGCTATTGTAATAGGAATCACGACTTGCATGTCGATGAGTATGAAAACCGACAGGAGCCATAGGAGTTGTCTTTATTTTTTGTATGACCTGCGTTTCATTGAGAAACGCCATGTAAATTACTTTACTTTATTGCTAAACGTGTTAGCCATAGTAGTAGAAGTAATAGTTGGCAAGCAGCTTCATGGAGACACGATGATGGAGATCATGATGATGGAAATCATGGGGTCATGCCAGTGAGAAGATGATCATGGAGCCCTAAGATGGAGATCAAAGGAGCTATGTGATATTGGCCATATCATGTCACTATTATTATTTGATTTCATGTGATGTTTATCATGTTTTTGCATCTTGTTTACTTAGAATGACGGTAGTAAATAAGATGAACCCTCATAATAATTTCAAGAAAGTGTTCCCCCTAACTGTGCACCATTGCGACAGTTCGTCGTTTCGAAGCACCACGTGATGATCGAGTGTGATAGATTCCAACGTTCACATACAACAGGTGTAAGACAGATTTACACATGCAAACACTTAGGTTGACTTGACGAGCCTAGCATGTACAGACATGGCCTCGGAACACAGAAGACCGAAAGGTCGAGCATGATTCGTATAGAAGATACGATCAACATGAAGATGTTCACCGATGTTGACTAGTCCGTCTCACGTGATGATCGGACATGGCCTAGTTAACTCGGATCATGTTATACTTAGATGACTGGAGGGATGTCTATCTGAGTGGGAGTTCATTGAATAATTTGATTTAGATGAACTTAATTATCATGAACTTAGTCTAAAATCTTTACAACATGTATTGTAGATCAAATGGCCAACGTTGTCCTCAACTTCAACGTGTTCCTAGAGAAAACCAAGCTGAAAGACGATGGCAGCAACTATACGGACTGGGTCCGGAACTTGAGGATCATCCTCATAGCTGCCAAGAAATATTATGTCCTACAAGCACCGCTAGGTGAAGCACCTGCTCTCCCTGCAGAACAAGATGTTATGAACGCTTGGCAGACATGTACCGATGATTACTCCCTTGTTCAGTGCGGCATGCTTTACAACTTAGAACCGGGGCTCCAAAAACATTTTGAGAGACACGGAGCATATGAGATGTTCGAAGAGCTGAAAATGGTTTTTCAAGCTCATGCCCGGGTCAAGAGATATGAAGTCTCCAACAAGTTCTTCAGCTGTAAGATGGAGGAAAATAATTCTGTCAGTGAGCACATACTCACTATGTCAGGGTTACATAACCGCTTGACTCAGCTGGGAGTTAATCTCCCGGATGACACGGTCATTGACAGAATCCTTCAGTCGCTTCCACCGAGCTACAAGAGCTTTGTGATGAACTTCAATATGCAGGGGATGGAAAAGACCATTCCTGAAGTATTTGCAATGCTGAAATCAGCAGAGGTAGAAGTCAAAAAGGAACATCAAGTGTTGATGGTGAATAAAACCACTAAGTTCAAGAAAGGCAAGGGTAAGAAGAACTTCAAGAAGGACGGCAAGGGAGTTGCCGCGCCCGGCAAGCAAGCCGCCAGGAAGAAGCCAAAGAATGGACCCAAGCCCGAGACTGAGTGCTTTTATTGCAAGGAAAGTGGTCACTAGAAGCGGAACTGCCCCAAATACTTAGCGGACAAGAAGGCCGGCAAAACGAAAGGTATATGTGATATACATGTAATTGATGTGTACCTTACCAGTACTCGTAGTAGCTCCTGGGTATTTGATACCTGTGCAGTTGCTCACATTTGTAACTCAAAGAAGGAGCTGCGGAATAAGCGGAGACTGGCGAAGGACGAGGTGACGATGCGCGTCGGGAATGGTTCCAAGGTCGATGTGATCGCCGTCGGCATGCTACCTCTACATTTACCTACGGGATTAGTTTTGAACCTCAATAATTGTTATTTAGTGCCAAGTTTGAGCATGAACATTGTATCAGGATCTCGTTTAATACGAGATGGCTACTCATTTAAATCCGAGAATAATGGTTGTTCTATTTATATGAGAGATATGTTTTATGGTCATGCTCCGATGGTGAATGGTTTATTCTTAATGAATCTCGAGCGTAATGCTACACATATCCATAGTGTGAGTACCAAAAGATGTAAGGTTGATAATGATAGTCCCACATACTTGTGGCACTACCGCCTTGGTCACATAGGTGTCAAACGCATGAAGAAGCTCCATGTAGATGGACTTTTAGAGTCTCTTGATTACGAATCATTTGACACGTGCGAACCATGCCTCATGGGTAAAATGACCAAGACTCCGTTCTCAGGAACAATGGAGCGAGCAACCAACTTATTGGAAATCATACATACTGATGTATGCGGTCCAATGAGTGTTGAGGCTCGCGGTGGTTATCGTTATGTTCTCACCCTCACTAATGACTTGAGTAGATATGGGTATGTCTATTTAATGAAACACAAGTCTGAGACCTTTGAAAAGTTCAAGGAATTTCAGAGTGAGGTTGAGAATCAACGTGATAGGAAAATCAAGTTCTTGTGATCAGATCGTGGAAGAGAATACTTGAGTCACGAATTTGGCACACACTTAAGAAAAAGTGGAATAGTTTCACAACTCACGCCGCCTGGAACACCTCAGCATAATGGTGTGTCCGAACGTCGTAATCGCACTCTATTAGATATGGTGCGATCTATGATGTCTCTTACCGATTTACCACTATCATTTTGGGGCTATGCTTTAGAGACTGCCGCATTCACTTTAAATAGGGCTCCGTCGAAATCCATTGAGACGACACCGTATGAATTATGGTTTGGGAAGAAACCTAAGCTATCGTTTCTAAAAGTTTGGGGATGCGATGCGTATGTCAAGAAACTTCAACCTGAAAAGCTCGAACCCAAGTCGGAAAAATGCGTCTTCATAAGATACCCTAAAAAAACTATTGAGTATACCTTCTACCTCAGATCCGAAGGCAAGATCTTTGTTGCCAAGAATGGATCCTTTCTAGAGAAGGAGTTTCTCTCGAAAGAAGTAAGTGGGAGGAAACTAGAACTTGATGAAGTATTACCTCTTGAACCGGAAAATGGCGCAACTCAGGAAAATGTTCCTGAGGTGCCTACACCGACTAGAGAGGAAGTTAATGATGATGATCATGAAACTTCAGATCAAGTTGCTACTGAACTTCGTAGGTCCACAAGGACACGTTCCGCACCAGAGTGGTACAGCAACCCTGTCTTGGAAATCATGTTGTTAGATAACGGTGAACCTTCGAACTATGAAGAAGCGATGGCGGGCCCGGATTCCGACAAATGGCTGGAAGCCATGAAATCCGAGATAGGATCCATGTATGAAAATGAAGTATGGACTTTGACTGACTTGCCCGTTGAGCAGCGAGCCATAGAAAATAAATGGATCTTTAAGAAGAAGACAGACACGGATGGTAATGTGACCATCTATAAAGCTCGGCTTGTCGCTAAGGGTTATCGACAAGTTCAAGGGGTTGACTACGATGAGACTTTCTCACCGGTAGCGAAGCTGAAGTCCGTCCGAATCATGTTAGCAATTGCCGCATTCTATGATTATGAGATATGGCAAATGGACGTCAAAACGGCATTCCTTAATGGTTTCCTTAAGGAAGAATTGTATATGATGCAGCCGGAAGGTTTTGTCGATCCTAAGAATGCTGACAAGGTGTGCAAGCTCCAACGCTCGATTTATGGGCTGGTGCAAGCATCTCAGAGTTGGAACATTCGCTTTGATGAGATGATCAAAGCGTTTGGGTTTATGCAGACTTATGGAGAAGCCTGCGTTTGCAAGAAAGTGAGTGGGAGCTCTGTAGAATTTCTCATATTATATGTAGATGACATACTTTTGATGGGAAATGATATAGAGCTTTTGGACAACATTAAGGCCTACTTGAATAAGAGTTTTTCAATGAAGGACCTTGGAGAAGCTGCTTATATATTAGGCATCAAGATCTATAGAGATAGATCAAGACGCCTCATAGGTATTTCACAAAGCACATACCTTGATAAGATATTGAAGAAGTTCAATATGGATCAGTCTAAGAAGGGGTTCTTGCCTGTGTTGCAAGGTGTGAAATTGAGCTCAGCTCAATGTCCGACCACGATAGAAGATATAGAAGAGATGAGTGTCATCCCCTATGCCTCAGCCATAGGTTCTATTATGTATGCCATGCTGTGTACCAGACCTGATGTAAACCTTGTCGTAAGTTTGGTAGGTAGGTACCAAAGTAATCCCGGCAAGGAACACTGGACAGCGGTCAAGAATATCCTGAAGTACCTGAAAAGGACTAAGGAAATGTTTCTCGTTTATGGAGGTGACGAAGAGCTCATCGTAAAGGGTTACGTCGATGCTACCTTCGACACAGATCTGGATGACTCTAAGTCACAGACCGAATACGTGTATATTTTGAATGGTGGGGCAGTAAGCTGGTGCAGTTGCAAGCAGAGCGTCGTGGCGGGATCTACATGTGAAGCGGAGTACATGGCAGACTCGGAGGCAGTGCATGAAGCGATTTGGGTGAAGGAGTTCATCACCGACCTAGGAGTCATACCCAATGCGTCGGGGCCAATCAAACTCTTCTGTGACAACACTGGAGCTATTGCACTTGCCAAGGAGCCCAGGTTTCACAAGAAGACCAGGCACATCAAGCGTCGCTTCAACTCCATTCGTGAAAATGTTCAAGATGGAGACATAGATATTTGTAAAGTACATACGGACCTGAATGTAGCAGATCCGTTGACTAAACCTCTCCCTAGAGCAAAACATGATCAACACCAGAATTCCATGGGTGTTCAATTCATCACAATGTAACTAGATTATTGACTCTAGTGCAAGTGGGAGACTGTTGGAAATATGCCCTAGAGGCAATAATAAAAGGATTATTATTATATTTCCTTGTTCATGATAATTGTCTTTTATTCATGCTATAATTGTGTTATCCGGAAATCGTAATACATGTGTGAATACATAGACACCAACATGTCCCTAGTAAGCCTCTAGTTGACTAGCTCGTTGATCAACAGATAGTCATGGTTTCCTGATTATGGACATTGGATGTCATTGATAACGAGATCACATCATTAGGAGAATGATGTGATGGACAAGACCGAATCCTAAACATAGCACAAGATCGTATAGTTCGTTTGCTAGAGTTTTTCCAATGTCATGTATCTTTTCCTTAGACCATGAGATCGTTTAACTCCCGGATACCGTAGGAGTGCTTTGGGTGTACCAAACGTCACAACGTAACTGGGTGACTATAAAGGTATACTACGGGTATCTCCGAAAGTGTCTGTTGGGTTGACACGGATCAAGAATGGGATTTGTCACTCCGTATGACGGAGAGGTATCTCTGGGCCCACTCGGTAATGCATCATCATAATGAGCTCAAAGTGACCAAGTGTCTGGTCACGGGATAATGCATTATGGTACGAGTAAAGTGACTTGCCGGTAACAAGATTGAATGAGGTGTTGGGATACCGACGATCGAATCTCGGGCAAGTAACGTACCGATTGACAAAGGGAATTGTATACGGGGTTGCTTGAATCCTCGACATCGTGGTTCATCCGATGAGATCATCGAGGAGCATGTGGGAGCCAACATGGGTATCCAGATCCGCTGTTGGTTATTGACCGGAGAGTCGTCTCGGTCATGTCTACATGTCTCCCGAACCCGTAGGGTCTACACACTTAAGGTTCGGTGACGCTAGGGTTGTAGAGATATGAATATGCAGTAACCCGAAAGTTGTTCGGAGTCCCGGATGAGATCCCGGACGTCACGAGGAGTTCCGGAATGGTCCGGAGGTGAACGATTATATATAGGAAGTGCAGTTTCGGCCATCGGGAGAATTTCGGGGTCACCGGTATTGTACCGGGACCACCGGAAGGGTCCCGGGGGTCCACCGGGTGGGGCCACCCATCCCGGAGGGCCCCATGGGCTAAAGTGGTGAGGGGAACCAGCCCATAGTGGGCTGGTGCGCCCCCCTTGGCCCACCCCATGCGCCTAGGGTTGGGAACCCTAGGGTGGGGGGCGCCCCACCTAGCTTGGGGGGCACTCCACCCCTTGGCCGCCGCCCCCCTAGGAGATCCCATCTCCTAGGGCCGGCGCACCCCCTAGGGGGCCTATATAAAGGGGGGAGGGAGGGGCAGACGCACCCTTGAGTCTTGGCGCCTCCCTCTCCCCTGATACACCTCTCCCTCTCGTAGTAGAACGGCGAAGCCCTGCTGCGGTGACCCCTGCATCCACCACCATGCCGTCGTGCTGCTGGATGTTCATCAACCTCTCCTTCCCCCTTGCTGGATCAAGAAGGAGGAGACGTCACGCTGACCGTACGTGTGTTGAACGCGGAGGTGCCGTCCATTCGGCGCTAGGATCTTCGGTGATTTGGATCACGTCAAGTACGACTTCCTCATCCCCGTTCTTTGAACGCTTCCGCGCGTGATCTACAAAGGTATGTAGATGCAGTCCGATCACTCGTTGCTAGATGAACTCATAGATGGATCTTGGTGAAACTGTAGGAAAATTTTTGTTTTCTACAACATTCCCCAACAGGTCTATGCCAACCCGACGTCTTGCTCATCTGGTGTGCCTTGAGAATGAGATATGTGCAGCTCATATCGGGATTTGTCGGCACATTCGGGTGGCTTTGCTGGTCTTGTTTCACCATTGTCGAAATGTCTTGTAACCAGGATTCCGAGTCTGATCGGGTCTTCCTGGGAGAAGGAATATCCTTCGTTGACCGTGAGAGCTTGTGATGGGTTAAGTTGGGACACCCCTGCAGGGTTTTGAACTTTCGAAAGTCGTGCCCGCGGTTATGGTAGATGGGAAATTGTTGATGTCCGGTTGTAGAGAACTTGACACTTTACTTTACCTAAAATGCATCAACCGTGTGTGTAGTCGTGATGGTCTCTTTCCGTCGGAGTCCGGGAAGTGAACACGGTTATTGTGTTATGCTTGAACGTAAGTAGTTTCAGGATCACTTCTTGATCATTTCTAGTTCACGACCGTGCTTTGCTTCTCTTCTCGCTCTCATTTGCGTAAGTTAGCCACCATATATGCTAGTGCTTGCTGCAGCTCCACCTCACTACCTTTTCCTACACATAAGCTTAAATAGTCTTGATCGCGAGGTTGTGAGATTGCTGAGTCCTCGTGGCTCACAGATTACTTCCAAAACCAGTTGTAGGTGTCGATGATACCAGTGTAGATGACGCAGTTGAGCTCAAGTGGGAGCTCGATGAAGATCGTGTTCGTTGTGTTGTTTTCGTTTGCAGTTGATCAGTAGTGGAGCCTAGTCGGGGCGATCGGGGATCTAGCATTAGGGGTTGTCTTCTTTTATTTTGGTTTCGTAGTCGGACCTTGTGTAACGCCCTCGATGTGGCTATATCTCCTACGTGTGGAAGCACAACTTAGAGGCATAACCGCATTGAAAGCAATGTCGCAAGTGAGGTAATCTTCAAACAACCCATGTAATACATAAAGGGAAAGAGATATATAGTTGGCTTACAATCGCCACTTCACACAATATAAGAATAAAGCATTACAACATCCAGATACAGACAAGGTCCTACTACGGAACCAAAATAAAAGAAGACTACCCCAAATGCTACATAGATCCCCGATCGACCCCTACTGGGCTCCACTACTGATCGACTAGGACGAAACAACACAAAGGACAAGATCTTCATCGAGCTCCTCCTTGAGCTTGGTTACGTCACCTGCTCGGTAACATCGGCACCTGCAAACTGGTTTTGGAAGTATCTGTGAGTCACAGGGACTCAGCAATCTTACACCCTCGCGATCAAAACTATTTAAGCTTATAGGTAGGTAAAAGGTATGAGGTGGAGCTGCAGCAAACGACTAGCATATATAGTGGCTAACATACGCAAAAGAGAGCGAGAAGAGAAGGCAAAGCACGGTCGAGAAACTATGATCAAGAAGTGATCCTAGAACAACCTACGTCAAACATAACTCCAACACCATGTTCACTTCCCGGACTCCGCCGAGAAGAGACCATCACGGTTACACACGCGGTTGATGTATTTTAATTAAGTGAAGTTTCATGTTATCTACAACCAGACATTAACAAATTCCCATCTGCCCATAACCGCGTGCACGGCTTTTGAAAGTTCAAATCCCAGCAGGGGTGTCCCAACATAGCCCATCACAAGCTCTCACGGTCAACGAAGGATATTCCTTCTCCCAAGACAATCCGATCAGGCTCGGCATCCAGGTTACAAGACATCCTCGACAATGGTAAAACAAGTCCAGCAACACCGCCTGAATGTGCCGACAAATCCCGATAGGAGCTGCACATATCTCGTTCTCAGGGCACACTCAGATGAGACTAGCTACAAGTAAAACCAACCCTCAAGTTTCCCCGAGGTGGCCCCGCAGGCAGCTCAGTTTGGACCAACACTCAGAGGAGCACTGGCCCAGGGGGGTGTTAAAATAAAGATGACCCTTGGGCAGGCCTACCCAAGGGAAAGAAAAGGCTAGGTGGCGAATGGTAAAACCAATGTTGGGAATTGCCGCAGGAGTTTTATTCAAGGCGAACTGTCAAGGGGTTCCCATTATAACCCAACCGCGTAAGGAACGCAAAATCCGGGAACATAACACCGATATGATGGAAACTAGGGCGGCAAGAGTGGAACAAAACACCAGGCATAAGGCCGAGCCTTCCACCCTTTACCAAGTATATAGATGCATTAATTAAATAAAAGATATTGTGATATCCCAACAAGATATCCATGTCCCAAACGTGGAACAAACTCCAATCTTCACCTGCAACTAACAATGCTATAAGAGGGGCTGAGCAAAGAGGTAACATAGCCAAACAATGGTTTGCTAGGACAAGGTGGGTTAGAGGCTTGGCTTAACAATATGGGAGGCATGATAAGCATGTGGTAGGTATCGCAGCATAGCCATAGCAAAAGAGCGAGCAATTAGCAAGCAAAGATAGAAGTGATTTCGAGGGCATATATGGTCATCTTGCCTGAAATCCCGCAAGGAAGAAGAACGAGTCCATGAAGACGACATACGGACGTAGACGAACGGGTCCTCACAAATGCGACGTTATCAGAACCAACCAGAAGAAGCAAACACCGGAAAGAAGCACACAACATAGTAAAGGCCTCAACATGGAAATCCAAGAGTGCCACTGGAAAGGTGAGGTGATGTCGGTTGAAATCGATATAAAGATCACCGGAATCGGATGCACGGTTTGGAAATGGCAAGCAAAACATATATGGCACCGGTCTGCGATAATCAGCAAGTGACCAACTAAATGCATCAAGATAAATATGCTACAGCACTCAAACATGGCAACAAAGTACATGGCAGGGATCCACTCATGAAGCTTAACAAAAGATGAACACTGAGCTATGGCTAATTCATCCATTAACAGGTTCAAACAAGCATGGCAAAAGAGCAAATGATAACAGGTTTCAGACTTAGTGAAATTAACACAAGCCTGGAATTTATCAGGAGGAAGCAATCTTTAGAGCATGAAAACTACATGCTACAAGAACTTAACATGGCAAATCAAGGCATGGCATGAAGCTACTCAAAGCACTTAACAAAAGTCCCTTAGTGACCTTGAGCCAAAAGGGATTAGAAAATACAATTGCAAGCATGTGAACATAGCAAAAATATAAACAGATTCAGACTTAGTGAAAAACTGGAGCATGGCAAAACAGTTAACGAGTAGGCATGTTTACGAGCTCGATGCACTCACTACAAAGCATGGCATGAAAAACTAAGCATACACCCATGAAGAAGACATGGCATAGAAGCTAGGAATGGCAAGAACAACAACATAGCATGCACGGATCAATAGCAACATCCTCGGCAAAATCGCTAAACATGTCAACAATCTGCCAGGATCATTTTTATAGCAAAAGTATAGACTAATTGACTCAAGCTAGGGTGCTCCATAAATGCAAACAAAGACATGGATGCATAGAGCACCACAATGTTAACAAAACATCCTTACTGATCATCCTCAAAAGAGGCACGGATCACTAGGAAACAACATGAACATATGGCATAACAACAAAATCAGGACAAGGACTTAGAGAAATTCTAAGTCCCTGAAATCAGCATTACCGATTACGCTACTTTGCAAGCTTGTGATAGTCACCACAAATATCACAAAAACACATGGAATACACCCTGTAAAGATGGCATGGCATGTAACAAAACACATGTAGAGCTCAACATCATAGCATGCACACATTAATCATGGCAAAAATGACAAAATGTCATTTGCCGAAACAGATCTGACAAATTCATCACATAGCCCTCTTCCAACAGAATTTCGGGCATCAAGATGAGCTCAAATGAAACTGATGCAATGAGATGAAATGATGTACTCATCGAGACAAACATTTTGATATGCTACACGCACGAATCGGAGCTACGGAGGCAGAGTTATGACATGCGGGAAAATGCTAAAAATATCTGGGAGAGAGGGAAAAAGTCAACCCCGGTTAGATCTAGGGTTTACTATAGCCGTAGGCGCACGCGAACCGGTGTTTCCGGCGAGGTCGAAACTGCTCTGGCGAGGCCGAAGGAGACGACGGGGAGGCGAACCCGGCCTCTCCCTGATCGGATCTTGAGGCGGGCAGCAGGTCCGGGCCCCTTGGGCGGATCTGGAGGCGTGGGAGGCCGCGCGAGCCGCCCTGCGGCGAGCTCCGGCCGGCGAGCGGGAGCTGCGCGGCGGAGGCGGCGCCCTGGCGACGGAGGTGCAATGGCAGGAGGGCGGTGATGCGCTAGGGCAGCAGCGCAGCGAGCTTGGATGTCGGCGCGGGGGAAGCACAGCCTCTGCGGCGGCGGCGGGCGTCGTTCGGTGGTAGGCGGCAGTGGCCGGCGCATCTCCAGCGGCCGGAAGCAGAGAAGACGGCGGCGGCACGCGCGGGGTCCTCTGCAGGTGGCGGCGGCGGTTAGGCCCCGCGGGCCGGCTGCGGGCCGCGCGGGCCAGCGGCGGCGAAAGGCGCGGAGAGGACGCGTGGCAGATCCGGATTGGCTACGGGGTCGGCTGGACGTGTCCGGCCACCGGGCGGACATGTCCGGCGGCACGGGGAAGATGGATCTAGGGTTTCGTCCGCGAAATTTCGGGGGAGGCCACATATTTATAAGTAGAGGGAGCCAGGAGAGTCCAAATGAGGTTAGGTTTTCGACCACGCGATCGTGATCGAACGAACGAGATGATGGATGAGGTTTTGGTGGGTTTTGGGCCAAATTGGAAGGGTGTTGGGCTGCAACACGCACGAGGCCTTTTCGGTCCCTCGGTTAACCGTTGGAGTATCAAACGAAGTCCAAATGGCACGGATATTGATAGGCAGTCTACCGGTAGTAAACCAAGGCCGCATGACAAGTCTCTGTCCAAACCGAGAATGTTTAACACCCGCACATGAAAAGAGGTAGAAAGGGACACCGGATGACATAGGAGCGCCGGATTGCAAAACGGACAACGGGGAAAATGCTCAGATGCATGAGACGAACACGTATGCAAATGAAATGCACATGATGACATGATATGAGTAGCATGACACGCAAGCAATGACAAGGAAACAACAGCGAATAACTGGAGGAGACCTGGCACATCGGTCTCGGGGCGTTACAACACTCCACCACTATGAGAGGATCTCGTCCCGAGATCTGGAATGGCACCGGAGGGAAAACGGAAGAGAAAGAGAAGAGGTAAAACTAAGTTGCTCCTTTGACAAACGAGTGAAACCAAATAACCTTGAAATGGTTAACCCATCTCGAGAAAAGAAATACAACGGAGATAAATGAAGTTGAAAGCACTCCGTTAGCAAAGAGGAACAAGGAAGAACAACTTTGGGCAGTACTCCTGTTGAGAAGGAATGCAAGGCCTGATAAGATGAAAAGAACTTGAGCCGAGGGCACAAATCTCCGGTTAAATGGATAGGCATGAAAAGAATATGATCTTTGAAAAAACGAGATGATGGGTGAAAAGAACAAGGTCGCAATGCCTCCAGAAGAGAGAAATATAATATAGATCATTGAAATAAAAGAATGGAGAAGAAAAGCCAACTTCTGCCACAAAAGAGTTTGAAAAGGTATCCTTAGGAGAAGGGTCGAACGGAGTTGTTGTAAAACCAACAACAAAAGGATAAGCTTGATATGGTCTTATGGAATACGTCTCAAATTATGAGGTGACAACCTGCCACTCACGGGAAAAAGAATTGGATTGGTAAGAACAAGGAGACGAGAAGCTATCTCACCAGGAGGATAAAAGAAGAACTTGGATCATTGATAAATACCATAAGAGCGACAATCCTTAAAGGAAAGCTTTATGTGAAATATAGCCCAAGATAACTCCAATGAAGAGATTGGTGGATATAAAATACCTCATCTTGATAACTTGTGACACACGAAGCACGAAGGGAAATTATCAATAATGACATAACACCACCTCAAAATATATGCGTGAACGAATTGCACTCCGAATTGCAAGATGAAGAAAACTTGAGCTCCTCTTAAAAGAATCTTGATGAACACTTCAAGAAGGAATTAAATCATTGGTGAACCATCATGTAGAACCTTCATGAAGAACTCCGGTAGTAAAAGAATGATCAAGCAAGAGGAAAGACAAGTTGAAAACACAAGGTGAAGACTTGCAATGATTAGATGGATCTTCATGATGAAACAAATTGAGAGAGCTTGGAACTCTGGAACAGAAAAGATGAAACAATTGAAACCGAGAATTTGGTGAGCCTCCGGAATAAGGAATTAATCGCTTGGATGAACAAGAATAAGAATTATGTTATGCTTATCCTTCACCAATTAAATTGATGACAATGAATGGATTTGGCATATTGCTTATTCTCGTAGAAAGGATTAAGATAGATATAGCGCAAAATTAAGAAGGTCTTCGACGAACCACCGGTAGAATTAGGAAACAACGAATGAATTGATATGATAAGAAAGAAGAAAAAATCTTGAACGAACCACCGTAAGCATTGACAAAGAACGAAGTAAAGGGATAAATCACCGGAATGGATTAGAGAACGAATGAAAATACTTGAGGGAAATTAGATCCACGAGAAGAAAAGATCACGAGCTGATTAGAGAATATACTTGAATGATGCACCGGTAAAATTGGAGAACGAGAGCTGAAAGCTGAGAAATGAATAATATTTGAAAAGATGGCCTTTAGGGAAAAGAAATGGAAAAACAAGTCATGAAATGCTCCAGATGGTTGAAAAGAATTCTCACAATCGAAAACAATTTTGAGAGGATAGCATTAAGCTAGAATCATGAATCTCTGAGAGAACAAATAAAATATGGAGGGAAAACTCTTCTTCGGTCTTCAAATGTAGAGGATGACGACGAGAAAAAAACACCACCATGAATTGTTGAGATACTCCGGAATGAAGAATGGAAAGGTTGAGCCAACGATGAAATCTTTTTTGAAAGATCTTGGAGAAATACATATGACTGATGATGAATCATTCTTACGTCAAACTTTAAAAGATTTGAGAATAGCTCCGGTAAAATTAGAAGAGTGAGGTAAGATCCTGGAAAAAGACCTGTGGGTTAGGGCCCACTCAAAAGAAACACCATAGAACGATTACTTGAAAGGGAGATTGCCCCGGTTGAATTAAATGACTTGAATGAGATAACATCCTCGCAAGAGCTGGAACGAAAGCAGAGTGGAAACACGAATCTTCGAGATATCTTGAGCACTCCGGAACAAAAGAATAGCAAGAAGTGGATGATTAAGAGGTGCACCGGCATGAGAAAACATTTGGAATGAGGAAAAGATATGATTGACAAGGCTTGACTTGAATCCACCAGGGAAGAAAAAGAACGAAGAATGATGAACTTGAAGCTCCGTTAGAATCTTCATGAGAAATCATCGGATAAGACATTGACGGAAAAGAATGGAAAGACTTCACAACAATAAAAGGATACTTGAATAAGAAATCTGGTTCCTTGAAGAAAAGGGTGGGAGGGAGGGAAAACAAAGGGAATTTGGGACGAATGAAATGAACACCATTGAAAAGAACTGAGATTGGATCTTCCAAATGTTGAAGTGATCGGATCCACATGAAGAGAAACACGCCGGTAGAGAAGGAATTTAGATGACAATCTCGATGATCAAGAAGGATTTGTATTCCCATAGAAATATGAGAACACCGCTTGGAAAAGGTATGGAATCAACATTTGACTTCGAAGCAACTCGAATACCACAACTCAAAACAAAACAAGGATTGGCTTGCCGAATAAGCCGGAACAAACATATGATAGAGATTTCATCTGAAATTTTCGTGGTGGGGCCTACGCGGGCTCGATCGTACAACACCATCATGTACAAGGTAGTGCAGATGACATACGAAGCGTCCCCGAGTCGGCATAACCAAGGACTCTTTAAGACAGAACGAGACCACTGTAAAACCAACCGTGAATAGGCGGACCACTAGACATCGAACCCCAATTTCATATCATATATCCGTCGGAAAGATATCCTAAGAGCTACTTGAATTCCCACTTATAAACTCCCGAAACTTTCCGGTTATGCAATCAGGTGTTGGGGATATAGGGGAAGCATAATATCTCACCCAAACTAAAAAATCCTACATCCAGCTGTATCCATCCTTCAACACATAACCAAGAAACCTTCGGAAATCATCTACCTCAACCTTCGAAAAGCATCCGTTATACGATGTATGGCAATACTCCCGAACTCCCGCCCAGTACAGGGTGGCGTCGAGGTTATCTCACCAACAACTGCATAAAAGAGATTTTCGATGTCGGCAAAACTAATCTCAGGTATTCTAGAACTGCAACGATAAAATTGTGACGACAACACCTCGGAGCTCAACTCCCCGGGACACTTCCACAACCCCTAAATGACAGGAGGCACCAAGAACAATGTTCTCGTCACAAAACCATCGGAACAATTCCAAGATACCCGCGTGATCCTAAATATTTTGTTAGTGAAATTTGAGAAGAGAAGAGTCAAAAATCTACATCAGGATGCCTCACCAGAGCGACGAAGGGACTGAGGAGTAAAAACAATCCTACTCTCCGATATATATATAAATGCTAAATGACTCAAAACATTTCTAGACTCAATAACGCCAGCGATTCGATCAAGCAGGGGGCTCCTAAGGTCGGGGAAGGCTCTGATTACCAACTTGTAACGCCCTCGATGCGGCTATATCTCCTACGTGTCGAAGCACGACTTAGAGGCATAACCACATTGAAAGCAATGTCGCAAGTGAGGTAATCTTCACACAACCCATGTAATACATAAAGGGAAAGAGATATATAATTGGCTTACAATCGCCACTTCACACAATACAAGAATAAAGCATTACAACATCCATATACACACAAGGTCCGACTACGGAACCAAAATAAAATAAGACTACCCCAAATGCTACACAGATCCCCGATCGACCCCAACGTGGCTCCACTACTGATCGACTAGGACGGAACAACACAAAGGACAAGATCTTCATCGAGCTCCTCCTTGAGCTTGGTTACGTCACCTGTTCGGTAACATCGACACCTGCAAACTGGTTTTGGAAGTATCTGTGAGTCACGGGGACTCAGCAATCTCACACCCTCGCGATCAAAACTATTTAAGCTTATAGGTAGGTAAAAGGTATGAGGTGGAGCTGCAGCAAGCGACTAGCATATATAGTGGCTAACATACGCAAAAGAGAGCGAGAAGAGAAGGCAAAGCACGGTCGAGAAACTATGATCAAGTAGTGATCCTAGAACAACCTACGTCAAACATAACTCCAACGCCATGTTCACTTCCCGGACTCCGCCGAGAAGAGACCATCACGGTTACACATGCGGGTGATGCATTTTAATTAAGTTAAGTTTCATGTTATCTACAACCGGACATTAACAAATTCCCATCTGCCCATAACCATGGGCACGGCTTTCAAAAGTTCAAATCCCTGCAGGGGTGTCCCAACTTAGCCCATCACAAGCTCTCACGGTCAACGAAGGATATTCCTTCTCCCAAGATAATCCGATCAGGCTCGGCATCCAGGTTACAAGACATACTTGACAATGGTAAAACAAGTCCAGCAACACCGCCCGAATGTGCCAACAAATCCTGATAGGAGCTGCACATATCTCGTTCTTAGGGCACACTCAGATGAGACTAGCTACGAGTAAAACCAACCCTCAAGTTTGCCCGAGGTGGCCCCGCAGGCAGCTCAGTTTGGACCAACACTCAGAGGAGCACTGACCCAGGGGGGGTTAAAACAAAGATGACCCTTGGGCAGGCCTACCCAAGGGAAAGAAAAGGCTAGGTGGCGAATGGTAAAACCAATGTTGGGCATTGCTGGAGGAGTTTTATTCAAGGCGAACTGTCAAGGGGTTCCCATTATAACCCAACCGCATAAGGAACGCAAAATCCGGGAACATAACACTGATATGACGGAAACTAGGGCGGCAAGAGTGGAACAAAACACCAGGCATAAGGCCGAGCCTTCCACACTTTACCAAGTATATAGATGCATTAATTAAATAAGAGATATTGTGATATCCCAACAAAATATCCATGTTCCAAATGTGTAACAAACTCCAATCTTCACCTGCAACTAACAATGTTATAGGAGGGGCTGAGCAAAGCGGTAACATAGCCAAACAATGGTTTGCTAGGACAAGGTGGATTAGAGGCTTGGCTTAACAATATGGGAGGCATGATAAGCAAGTGGTAGGTATCGCAGCATAGGCATAGCAAAAGAGCGAGCAATTAGCAAGCAAAGATAGAAGTGATTTCGAGGGTATATATGGTCATCTTGCCTGAAATCCCGCAAGGAAGAAGAACGAGCCATGAAGACGACATACGGACGTAGACGAACGGGTCCTCACAAACGCGACGTTATCAAAACCGACCCGAAGAAGCAAACACCGGAAAGAAGCACACAACATAGTAAACAACATGAACATGGTATGATATGTGGGATGCGGTATGCGATGCATATGCAAGATTTGGAAAGTAATGATTGAACCTGTCCTCAACATGGAAATCCAAGAGTGCCACTGGAAAGGTGAGGTGATTTCGGTTGAAATCGATATAAAGATCACCGGAATCGGATGCACGGTTTGGAAATGGCAAGCAAAACAAATATGGCACCGGTCTGCGATAATCAGCAAGTGACCAACTAAATGCATCATGATAAATATGCTCCGGCACTCAAACATGGCAACAAAGTACATGGCAGGGATTCACTCATGAAGCTTAACAAAAGATGAACACTGAGCTACGGCTAATTCATCCATTAACAGGTTCAAACAAGCATGGCAAAAGAGCAAATGATAACAGGTTTCAGACTTGGTGAAATTAACACAAGCCTGGAATTTATCAGCAGGAAGCAATCTTTAGAGCATGAAAACTACATGCTACAAGAACTTAACATGGCAAAGCAAGGCATAGCATGAAGCTACTCAAAGCACTTAACAAAAGTCCCTTAGCGACCTTGAGCCAAAAGGGATTAGAAAATACAATTGCAAGCATGTGAACATAGCAAAAACATAAACAGATTCAGACTTAGTGAAAAACTGGAGGATGGCAAAACAATTAACGAGGAGGCATGTTTACGAGCTCGATGCACTCACTACAAAGCATGGCATGACAAACTAAGCATACACCCATAAAGAAGACATGGCATAGAAGCTAGGAATGGCAAGAACAACAACATAGCATGCATGGATCAATAGCAACATCCTCGGCAAAATCGCTAAACATGTCAACAATCCGCCAGGATCATTTTTATAGCAAAAGTAGAGCTCGATTGACTCAAGCTAGGTTGCTCCATAAATGCAAAAAAAGACATGGATGGATAGAGCACCACAATTTTAACAAAGCATCCTTACTAATCATCCTCAAAAGAGGCATGGATCACTAGGAAACAACATGAACATATGGCATAACTACAAAATCAGGACAAGGACTTAGAGAAATGCAAAAATATCTAGGGGAGAGGGAAAAAGTCAACCCCGGTTAGATCTAGGGTTTACTGTAGCCGTCGGCGCACGCGAACCGGTGTCTCCGACGAGGTCAAAACTGCTCCGGTGAGGCCGAAGAAGACGGCAGGGAGGCGAACCCGGCCTCTCCCCGACCGGATCTTGAGGCGGGTGGCGGGTCCGGGCCCCTCGGTCAGATCTGGAGGCGTGGGAGGCCGCGGGAGCCGGCCTGCGGAGAGCTCCGGCCAGCGAGCGGGAGCTGCGAGGCGGATGCGGCGCCCTAGCGAAGGAGGCGCAATGGCAGGAGGGCGGCAAAGGCGGCGATGCGCTAGGGCGGCGGCGCGGTGAGCTTGGATGGCGGCGCAGGGGAGGCACAGCCTCGGCGGCGGCGGCGTGCGTCGTCCGGTGGTAGGCGGCGGTGGCCGGCGCGTCTCCGGCGGCCGGAAGCGGAGAAGACGGCGGCGGCGCGCGCGGGGTCCTCCGCGGGTGGCGGCGGCGGCGGTTGGGCCCCGCGGGCCGGCTGCGGGCCGCGCGGGCCGGCTACGTGCCGCGCAGGCCGGCGGCGGCGAAGGGCGTAGAGAGGATGCGTGGCAGATCCGAATTGGTTGCGGGGTCAGCTGGACGTGTCCGGCGGCGTGGGGAAGATGGATCTAGGGTTTCGTCCGTGAAATTTCGGGGGAGGCCACATATTTATAGGTAGAGGGAGCTAGGAGAGTCCAAATGAGGTGCGGTTTTCGGCCACGCGATCGTGATCGAACGACCGAGATGATGGAGCAGGTTTAGGTGAGTTTTGGGCCAAATTGGAAGGGTGTTAGGCTGCACCACGGACGAGGCCTTTTCGGTCCCTCGGTTAACCGTTGGAGTATCAAACGAAGTCCAAATGGCACGAAAATTGACAGGCGGTCTACCGGTATTAAACCTAGGCCGCATGACAAGTCTCGGTCCAAACTGAGAACGTTTAACACCCGAACACGAAAAGAGGTAGAAAGGGACACCAGATGACATAGGAGCGCCGGATTGCAAAACGGACAACGGGGAAAATGCTCGGATGCATAAGACGAACACGTATGCAAATGAAATGCACATGATGACATGATATGAGATGCATGACACGCAAGCAATGACAAGGAAACAACAGCGAATAACTGGAGGACACCTGGCACACCGGTCTGAGGGCGTTACACCTTGATTGTTTTCTGGATGATGTAATGCTATATTTATGTATGGTGTGAAGTGGCGATTGTGAGCCAACTCTTTTATCCCTTTCTTATTCAGTACATGGGATGTGTAAAGTTTACCCCTCTTGCGACATGCCTACAATGCGGTTATGCCTCTAAGTCGTGCTCTGACACGTGGGAGATATAGCCGCATCGTGGGTGTTACAAGTTGGTATCAGAGCCTTCCCCGACTTAGGAGCCCCCTTCTTGATCGAGTCGCTGACGTTGTTGAGTCTAGAAATTTTTTTGAGTCTTATAGGATTATATATATCGGAGAGTAGGATTCTTTTTACTTCTCAGTCCCTTCGTCGCTCTGGTGAGGCCTCTTGACGTAGAAGTTTTGACTCTTCTCTTCTCAATTTTCATGAAAATTTTTTTAGGATCACGCAGGTATCTTGGAATCGTTCCGATGGTTTTGTGACGAGAACATTGTTCTTGTTGCCTCCTAACATTTAGGGGTTGTGATAGTGTCCCGGGGAGTTGAGCTCCGAGGTGTTGTCATCACAATTTTATCGTTGCAGTTCTGGAATACCTGAGTTTCGCCAACATCGAAAATCTCTTTTACGTAGTTGTTGGTGAGATAACCTCGACGCCACCCAGTACTGGGGCAGGAGTTCAGGAGTATTGCCATAACTCGTATAACAGATGCTTTTCGAAGGTTGAGGTAAACGATTTCCTAAGGTTTCTTGGTTATGTGTTGAAGGATGGATACAGCTCGATGTAGGATTTGTTAGTTTGAGTGAGATATTATTCTTCCCCTGTATCCCCAACACCTGATTGCATAACTAGAAAGTTTCAGGAGTTTATAAGTGGGAATTCAAGTATATCGTAGGATATCTTTCCAACAGACACATGATACGATATGGGATCTATCATATGTTTGTTTCCGGCTTATTTTGCAAGCCAATCCTTGTTTTGTTTTTAGTTGTGGTATTTGAGTTGCTTCGAAGTCAAGTGTTGATTCCATACCTTTCCTAAGCGGTGTTCTCATACTTCTATGTGAATACCCATCCTTCATGATAATCGAGATTGTCTTGTCAATCCTTTTCAACCGATGTCTTTCTCTTCAAGTGGATCCAATCATTTTCAACATCCGCAAGATCCAATCTCAGTTTTCTCAACAGTGTTTGTTTCATCTGTTCCCAAGGTGCCTTTGTTTTCCCGCCCTCCCACCCTTGTTTCTTCAAGGACTCAGATTTGTTAATCAAGTTTCCACCTTTCTGTCAGTTTTCTTATCCGGTGATTCTCATGAAGATACTAACGGAGCCTCTCGTTCATCATTCTCCATTCTTTTCCTTCTCCGGTGGATTCAATTCAAGCTTTGGTATTGAGCATAGTCCTTTTTTTGCCCAATGCTTTTATTATGCCGGTGCACCTCTTAATCATTCCCCTCTTATTATTCATTTGTTTCGGAGTGCTGAAGATATCACAGAAGATTCGTGTTTCCACTCTGCATTTGTTCAAGCTCTTTTGAGGACGTTATCTCATTCAAGCCATTTAATTCAACTGGTGCAACGTCCTTTTTAAGTAATCTTTCAACCACGTTTCTTTTGAGTGGGCCCTAATCCATAGGTCTTTTCCCAGGATCTTACCTGACTCTTCTAATTTTTGCGGAGTTATTCTCAAATTCATTTCAATGTTTGATGTAAGAATGATTTGTCATCAGTCATATGTATTTCTCCAAGATCTGTCAAATTCTTTTCATCGTTGGTTCAACCTTTCTAATTTTCATACCAGAGTATCTCAACAATTCATGGTGGTATTTTTCATCGTCATTCTCTGCTTTTGAAGACCGAAGAATAGTTTTCCCTTGAATCTTGTCTCGTTCTATCAAAGATTCATGGTTCTAGCGTTATGCCATCCTCTCATAATTGTTTTCGATTGTGAGATTTCTTTTCACCTATCCGGAGCAATTAAAGATTCTTTTCAGGTTGATTCTCCGGAGCCATCATCTTAGAATTATTCTCTCTAGCTTTCAGCTCTCGTTCTCTAAATCTTACCGGTGCATCATTCAAATTTCTCTAATAAGCTCGGGATCTCTTCGTTCACTTGTATCTAAATTCTCTCAAGCATCTTCATTCATTTGCTAATTCTTCCCGGTGTTTCGCTATCTTTCCTTTGATCGTTTTCAATTATTTCGGTGGTTTGTTCAAGATTCCTCTTTATACGTTATCATATCAATTCATTCGTTCTTTCCAATCCTACCGGTGGATCGTTGAAGACCTTCCCAAGTTTGACGCTATATCTATCTTAATCCTTTCTACGAGAATAAGTGGCATGCCAAATCCAATGTGGGTCATCAATTTAATTGGTAAAGGACACGCATAACGTAATTCTTATTCTTCTTTCATCCAAGTGATTAATTCCTTATTCCGGAGGCTCATCAAGTTCTCGGTTTCAATTGTTTCATCTTTTCTTTTGCCAGAGTTCCAAGCTCTCGTCATCACGAAGATCCATCTAAATCATTGCAAGGTTTCACCTTGTGTTTTCAACTTCTCTTTCCTTTCGTTGGATCATCCTTTTGTTACCGGAGTTCTTCTTGGAGGCTCTACATGGTGGTTCATCAAGGATTCTTTTCATTCTTCAATTGTGTTTTTTCAAGATTTCTCTCGGAGCTATGATCCGCCAAGCGTTATACTCAAAATTAAACGTGGTGCAAAACACATGTTTTGTTTTGAGGAGATCAAGTATTCCTATTCTTGCATTCCGAATTGCAATTCTTTCTACCTTATCATTTGAGGTGGTGTTATGTCATTCTTGATAATTTGAGTTCATGTTTCATGATTCACATGTTGTTAAGAATGAGGTATTTTAAATCCATCAATCTCTTCATTGGAGTTATATTGGGTTATGTTTCACCTAAAGCCTTCCCTAAGGATTGTTGCTATCTATGGTGCTCATAAATGACCCAAGTTCGTCATTTATCCTCCCGGTGAAATAAGTTTCTTGTCTCCTTGTTCATATCAATCCAATCTATTGTTCCCATTAGTGGCAGAATTTCACCTCATAGTTTTGAGAAGTCTTCCATAAGCCCACAACAAGCTTATTCTTTTCGTTGTTGATTTCCCAACAACTCCGTTCAATCCTTCCTTCCAAGCATGCTTTTCAAATTCAATTGTGGGAGAAGTTGTCATTTCTTTTTCTGTTCTCTTATGCTAACGATCTACCTTCTTTTCTTTCGTTCCGGAGGCATTGTGACGTTGCTCTCTTCGTCCTATCATCTCGTTTTGCCAAGATCATGTTCTTTCCTTTTTTCTTATCCTTTCAACTGGAGTGTCATGCCCTCTTTTCAAGTTCTTCCCATTTTATCAACTTTTGCACCCTTTTTCTTATGTTTTTCAACCTACAAGGTTCTCGTAACATTCCTTGTTCCTTTTCTCTAATGGAGTGATTTCAACTTCGTTCATCTTTGTTGTATTCTTTCTTTAAAATTGTTTAACCTCTCAAGGTTCATGATTTCACTCGTTTGTCAAAGAAGCAACTTTGTTTTACCTCTTCATTTTCCGTTTCTCTCCGGTGCCATCCTAGATCTCGGGACGAGATCCTCTCATAGTGGTGGAGTGTTGTGACGCCCCGAGACCGATGTGCCAGGTGTCTTCTAGTTATTCGATGGTGTTGCCATGCCATTCACTTGCGTGTTGCATCTTGCCATGTCATCATGGCATTGCATCATCCTGTTTTCAAAATTTGCATCGTCTGGGTTCCCCAGTTCCGTCCGTTGTCCGTTTCGAGCCCAACCACACTTGCACGTGCCCGCAGCATGTCCGAAATATTATTTTTTAAGTGGCCTCAAAATGTTCTCAGAATGGGATGAAAGTTGGCATGCGGTGTTGTTATGTTGTTAGTAGGTCGCCTGCCAAGTTTCATCGCATTCGGAGTCCGTTTGACGCCCCAACGGATAACTATAGCGGCAGTATAGCCGGTCTAACGTCAGCCGTTTTCGGTCTCCGAAAACTGTTGCTGGGTTTTCCCTCCCTTTCCTCTCTAGTCCGTCTACACAGTCCACTACCTACCGTCGGGCCCAACCTAACCTCTCTCGGTTATGCCCGCGGCCCTCCCCTCGCGCGTGCCCGGAAGTTGTCCCGAACCCGACCCGGGGAGTCGTCACCGTTGGGTCCCGATCATCCCCAAACATCTACAAAACATCACCGTTTTCTCATTTGGTTTTCCTAACCCATTTATTCTCAACCGTCGGATTTCAATCAGATGATCAAAAATCCCCTCTTTGCATATATATATATATATATATATATATATATATATACTCCCTAGTCTAATTTAGGACCAAACCATAAAATCTAGCCAGTTGTCCCATCGCGTCGCCACTCCACCCAAATCCTCTCGGGATCCCCTCCCTCGACCCCGCAGCCCAATCCCCTACCTTCCTCGGATCCGATCCACCAACCACAACCAAACTCCTCTCCTCCTCGTTTTCCCCTCCTCTGCTCGTTCATCTTCGGGCAGCACCTCCACTGTCGCCGGTGACCGCGTCACCAGGACCCTTGCGCACATACTCCTCCCTCCTCACGTGCTTGAGATCAGCATCTCTCCTTGAGCCGGCCGCAGCAGCAGTCCCAGGCCGACCACGCGCCCTCTCCCTCGGTCCTTCCTACTCTTCTTTCTTTCTCCTGTCTCTCAACTCTCTCTCTCTCTTGCTGTGTCTCGCAGGACGCCATGGATGCCCGCAGCGCGCCTGCCTTCCCGAGTTCCTCCGCAGGAGACCAGGAACCAGAGCTCCCGCTCGACCCTCTGCCGCATGTCGCCGGCCAGTGACCCAGAGAGCCACCGTGGCCATGGATGTCGTCTGCCGCCTCCATCCTGAGCTGCAGTGCGCCCAAGCCTCAGACGCGACCGGTTCTGGCTCGAATCGACCTCTCCAAGCCCAATCGCCGCCCAGATCCGTTCCTGACCAGCTCTGTGCCGCGCCAAGGCCCTCTTCGCCCGGATTCGCTCCCGCATCTTGCCGGCGTGCCCTGTCGTTGCCTTCTTCATCCGTTCCTGACGAGGAGTGCGCTGCCTCCAGTTCGTCTCAAACGCGTCTTCCTCTGTTTGCTCGGTTCGCCCACGCGTTGACCGGCCCAGCAACCGGCCTCTACCCTAACTAGGCCTCAGCCCAAAGTGAGCAGCGCCCTTTGTTTTTCCCCCATGTTGGGTCCAGCCTGTTTCGGCCCATGTTTTATTTTTTCCCCTGAACGATTTGTCCATTTATCCAGAGAGCGCCAGTTTTACAGCTTGGTCCCTAAACTTCATGCATTTAATAAATAATGAACCGTGCATCGGTTTAAAATAATTTATATATGTAAAGTGCTTAGTTTTTCATCTAGTTTCATAATATGTCATTTTCATCCATGTTTAAAATGTTTAAAACGTTGTTTGATTAATTTTTGCTCTATGCCATGCTAAAATGATTTAATTCATAACTATTTAACTGTAGCTCCAAGTTTAATAATCTTTATATGTAGATGGGGTATAAAAATGCCTAGTTTAACATCGTGGCTTTACTTTGCATGTTTAACAACTCTAAAATATGCTTTAGGTCAGAACAGTACCAAATCCATAAATATGCACATGAGGATTTTCCAGACTTGTTGCTTGTTGTTCCTGCCTCATTTAAATTTGCCTAGATAGGTAGTTTTATTATGCTTCACCTCTTGCCATGCTAACCAACATTTAATATTGTTGAGTACATAAACGGGAGAGAACTAAATAAGCCATGTGGTGTTCCGTCAATATGCAACTCGTTGCATATTGAGCTCCACTTAACTTGTAGTTTTGTTTGTGCACTTTGCCATGCCATGCCTCATTAAGCCGGACATGCATCATACTTGGATGTGCATCATGCCATGCTTATGTGATGGTTGTTTACTTTTTTGCTTGCTTTTTTCCAGGTTTCGTTCCGGAGTTGTGAGGATCTGTTCGACTACGTCCGTTTGTCTTCTTCATGGACTCGTTCTTCTTCCTTGTGGGATCTCAGGTTGAAATCACTTCTATCTTTGCTTGCTAGTTGCTCGCTCTTTTGCTATGCCGCGAGACCTACCACTTTCTATATCTTGCCTCCCATATTGCCATATCAAGCCTCTAACCCACCTTGTCCTAGCAAATCGTTGTTTGGCTATGTTACCGCTTTGCTCAGCCCCTCTTATAGCGTTGCTAGTTGCAGGTGAAGCTGGAGTTTGTTCCATGTTGGACCATGGTTAGTTTGGTTTTTTAGGACGAGTAATGCTACACCTACGTAATCCCAGTTACGTAATTAACATAATGTGAAACGTGTGAGCTGTTGATTGTAGATTGGGGGGAGGGAGGGGCCCACCACCATGAAAATCAGGGGAGGAGAGAGAGAGGCAATTTACGTTAACCCTTTCGTAGGTTCCCGTAGATGTAGAAAGATGTGAAATGCGTGAATGTGTAGTGGACGTACTATTGGAATGCCTAAGATAATTTGTGTATGTATAGACCACTAGTAGAAAAACCCCCATTCGTCCCGGTTGATAAGGGCCTTTTGTCTCGGTTTGTGAACCGGCACTAAAGGGTCGTTACTAATGCCCTAACCCTTTAGTCCTGGTTCTTACACGAACCGGGATAGATGGGCCTCCACATGGCCGGTGCGTCGAGCCCAGGCAGGAGGGCCTTTGGTCCTGGTTGGTGGCACCAACCGGGACCAATAGGCATCCACGCGTCAGCATTTCAGGGGCTGGGGTTTTTGTTTTTTTAAGGGGGGGGGGGTTGGGGGTTTTGGGGGTTTAATTTAGGTGTTTCATATATTGTGTTAGCTAGCTAATTAATAGAGAGAAGTGTCATCTCTTATGTCCGTGCTTGGACGACGCTATATATACGTATATATAGAGAGGACTAGACACGCTAACTAGTAAGCAAATAAAGGAAACAGAAGATCGTCATGAACATATGAATACAGAGAGAAGTGATATCGACCACCTGTCCTTCTCCGGGAGATCGGTCGAACAACAAGTTCTCGTATATCTATCCGACACTACCGGCTACATATATACAATAATTATCTCTTACAATATAATCTCCTAATTTTATATGAACACAGGGTCCACATAGTATTCTCCGTCTTCAGCGATTACGTGGTCAAGGAAGAATGCCGCCAATTCCTCTTGAATTGCTCGCATACGATCTGGTGCTAGGAGTTCATCCCGCATCCGAAACATCTAATTTGAACAAGGGGGTCAATACATATATATATATATATATGAATAAATGAAACTCAACACAAATGATGGTAATAAAATAAAATTGTGAATATTATTGCTTACGCACTTCATATTGTTCGTCAGAGTACCCTCGTTCACAGGTCGTGTGGCGGATGGACTCGCAAGCGTAGTATCCATAGAAATCATTCCCTTGTTCCTGCCACAACCACTTTACAAGAAATAGAGGTCAATCAAACTGATAAGCAAGCATTCCAAATGGTATTGATGAAACTAGCGCTTGAATCACTAGGAGATGCGCGGAACATGTTACTATAGTACTTACTTTTGGGCAATGTTAGGAATATCGCTTATCGGGAACTTATCGGTCGACCCATGATAAGGGGTAAATCGGCCAGTTTATCGGCATATTGGTCGATTTATCGCCATATCGGCTAATTTATCGGCCGATTTATCTTATCGGTCAGACACCGATAAGCGATAAATCGGTCGATTTATCGGAATATCGGAAGATATCTTGAACAGTGCTTTCGGGTGTCTAAATTGCAGGTTCTTCGGCGGTCCCAGAGCTTTTTTGGTGAATTTTCTCCAAACCCTGCCAGACAAAGAAAACAATTACTTGATATATGAGGAAATGAACAAAGTTGCTGATATGGTGGATAATGATCGATTTAACTTACTACTCGAGCATTTGAGTCATGTCCGCATAGTCCTAGGGATCTTTTCGTCTCGAGTCTAAGACGGTTACTAGTCCCTGCTCAAGCTTAATCTCTAGGAGAATATAGTGGAAACTGTGCATGCATGCATAACTCATCAATTACATTACTATAACCTGGACTAATAAGGGAAACCGAATATGCACAAGACAGTAACACTCACTTGAAGTTGTAACGAAAGAGTATTATATCTTTGTTTTCATTTATTACCAACATCGTAGCAAGTTGGCCTCGGTATCTTCGGCACGATATTTCACCTCAGTTGCATCTATGATATTTGTGTTAATGAACCCAATATCACCGATTTGTCTTTTCTTCAATTCGGCGATCTTCAATCTGCATAATATAGTGAGGATAATTATAAATACATGCAATGAAAGAGCTGACCTATATAGAGAGACTTAATGACAGAAGTAGTACTACTTATAGACAGTAGCAAGTGACCGTTGCTTTATCGAGGGCCTTTTGATTGAAAAACTGGAAGAACTCCTCAAATGGAACATTCAACAGTTCAATTCCAACGAGGTCATGCTCCTCTCTAACTCTCAGCATCAAAGTATTCCTCCCCCAGACTCTCTACAGGTTTTCATGTACCAATCATGGAATCTTCGCATCATCGTTGTTAGAGATCTTTCATCTTTGACGAGAGGCTTCTCGTACTCGTATTTGTGTTCCTCCACCTCCAAGAACTCATAATGTACATCGTCGGGCAGGTAATCTCCAAGATTTCTATAACCAGGCACCATCCTCGGATCATTAGTAGGCACCTTGAGCGGGGGGCACGATTGGTTCGCTTGTTCGCCGAGCTGGGGAATTTTTTCCTAGCTCGTCGTTCTTTTAACCTTTGATCCCTGACAGTACTTCCCGACCGCTCCGCTTCGACAAATGACTTTGCAATAATGCGGTCATAGTTGCCTTTCGGCAGAGACTTTGCTGGTTTTTTTAGGGCAACCAGAGTGCGCTTCACTTTCACCGGATCTACCTTCTCCTCCGGAGGTGCATGTTTCTTTGCTTTCACCCCTTCAAAGAAGTTCCTCACTTCGGCTCGCGCGTTCTTGGCATTCTCCTCCGAGGTCCTCTCGTATGGTAACTTCTCTGGAGTCTTCAAAGAAGGACCGAATCTGTATTACCTCCCGCCTCTGGATGTACTGCTAGACGCCGGCAGAGCAGATGGAGCGGCAGCGGCTGTCTTCTTTCCTTGCTTACGAGGCGGAGGAGAAGGACTACGACGCACCGGAGTAGCCGGAGCGGCGGCGGGTCTCTTCCGCCCTTGCTGACGAGGCGGACAAGGAGGAGGCTGGCTGCTCGGGCGTGCTGGCGCAGGTGGAGAAGGAGACGGAGTGCCACCATGCGCCGGAGAAGGAGGCTGAGTGCCCTGATCAACCACGTCAGAGAAATTTGTGTGAATCACAAGTTTGTGATTAACTTTACTAAAAAATGAGCATAGATACTCTTATAGAGAAAATTCAACCTAAATTCATAGTAAATTCTATGAATTTCAGAGAAATTCACTCTGAATTTAGGTTAAATTTCCTATATAAAGGCATCTATTTTTACTTTGAGAGGATCTCAACAAGGCAGAGAGGGAAGGGCTTATAAACCGGTGTGAGCCCCCTTCGGTTGGTGAGGTGGGACTAAACTCTGACTGCAACGAGGACCAACCCTTTAGTCCCGGTTTGTGGCACAAACCGGGACTAATGGTCATGGGACAGGGGCAAGGAGCATTGGTCCTGGTTGGTGCCACGAACCGGGACCAATGCCCCCTTTAGTCCTGGTTGGTGGTACCAACCGGGACCAAAGGCCTTGTGCTGCCCCGCGTCAAAAGTTTAGTACCACCTCGCTAGCTGAGAGAGCTTGAGAGTGGTTTATATGCGCTGCCGCGCCCACCTCTCGAGCTCCTCTCAATTGTAGGCTTTCGAGCCTAACCATACGCTGTGTGCCAGTGGGCCTATTGGGCCACCTGCGGGCCTAAATCCTGGCCCATGGTAGGGTTTCTAGTCGTATTCAGGCCGTGGGGGGCCAGTAGGTGGCACTTTTTTGTTTTCTTTGTTGCTTTAGTTATTTTATTTTGTTTCTACTTACAACAAAATACTTACTGTTTTTATTTTCATTTATTTTTAATTATTTTTCTTTTAGGTCACAAAAATTATAAACTTTCTGTTAGTTCCATTAGTTTTCAAATTTCAATAGTTAAAATTTGAATTCTTCGATATTTGTGTGCCTCACAAGTTTGTGATTAATTTTACTATAAAAATAGTTTTTTTTCCTGTTTTTTTGTTTTGTTTTTTGCATTATTTATTTTCTTTTATTTTTTGCTTTATTTTTTAATACCTTTTGCTTTTAGGTTAGAAAAATTATAAACTTTCTGTTAGTGCCATTAGTTTTAGAAAAATTATAAACTTTCTCTTAGTGCCATTAGTTTTCAAATTTGAGTAGTTAAAATTTGAATTCTTTGAAATTTGTGTGAATCACAAGTTTGTGATTAACTTTACTATAAAAATATTTTTTTCCAGTTTTTTTTTGTTTTTTGCATTATTTATTTTCTTTTGTTTTTTGCTTTATTTTTTAATTCTTTTTGCTTTTAGGTCCGAAAAAATATAAACTTTCTGTTAGTGTCATTAGTTTCAAAAAAACTTATAAACTTTTTGTTAGTGCCATTAATTTTCAAATTTGAGTAGTTAAAATTTGAATTCTTTGAAATTTGTGTGAATCACAAGTTTGTGATTAACTTTACTATAAAAATAGTTTTTTCCAGTTTTTTTGTTTTGTTTTTTGCATTATTTATTTTCTTTTGTTTTTTGCTTTATTTTTAATTCTTTTTTCTTTTAGGTCAGAAAAATTATAAACTTTCTGTTAGTGGCATTAGTTTTAGAAAAATTATAAACTTTCTATTAGTGCCATTAATTTTCAAAATTGAATAGTTAAAATCTGAATAATGTTAATACGAGGGCCGAACCATAAGACATTAAAGCATTTCAAATGAACTCTGAAAAAGTTGAAAGTTGGCATGGTATCATAATTTCACCCACATAGCATGTGCATGTACAAAACAGACAGTGGTATCATACTCGTCTGTTACAAAGTTGGCATGGTATCATCATAATTGTTGCGGGAGAAAGTCTTCACTTTTTCTTCTCTTGTGTCATTTGCTTATTGCACCGTAAGCATGGATAATCTTCATCGTTTATCAGGATGCTTGGGTCAGCCTTGACTTTGAAGGGAGGAATTTCATGAAACTTTTCATAATCTTCAGACATGTCTGTCTTGTCCTCCACTCGCACGATGTCCCTTTTTCCTGAAAGAACTATGTGGCGCATTGGCTCATCGTATGATGTATTCACTTCCTTATCTTTTCTTTTTCTCGCTTTGGTAGACATGTCCTTCACATAGATAACCTGTGCCACATCATTGGCTAGGACGAACGGTTCGTCAGTGTACCCAAGATTTTTCAGATCCACTGTTGCCATTCTGTACTGTGGGTCTACCTGTACCCCGCCTCCTGACAGATTGACCCATTTGCACTTAAACAAAGGGACCATAAAATCGTGTCCGTAGTCAAGTTCCCATATGTCCACTATGTAACCATAATATGTGTCCTTTCCCCTCTCGGTTGCTGCATCAAAGCGAACACCGCTGTTTTGGTTGGTGCTCTTTTGATCTTGGGCGATCGTGTAAAATGTATTCCCATTTATCTCGTATCCTTTGTAAGTCAATACAGTCAAAGATGGTCCCCTGGACAACAAGTACAGCTCATCACAAACAGTGTTGTCACCTCTGAGACGTGTTTCCAATCAACTACTGAAAGTCCTGATGTGTTCACATGTAATCCACTCATCGCACTCTCCGGGTGTTTGGAGCGCAGACTATTCTTGTGTTCATCGACATACGGGGTCACCAAGGTAGAGTTCTCTAGAACTGTGTAGTGTGCTTGAGACCAAGAATATCCGTCCCTGCATATTATTGAGTCCCCTCCCAGCGTGCCTTTTCCAGTCAGTCTCCCCTCATACCGCGATTTAGGGAGACCTATCTTCTTAAGGCCAGGAATGAAGCCAACACAAAACCCAATGACATCCTCTATTTGATGGCCCATGGAGATGCTTCCTTCTGGCCTAGCGCGGTTACGGACATATTTCTTTAGGACTCCCATAAACCTCTCAAAGGGGAACATATTGTGTAGAAATACAGGCCCCAGAATGACAATCTCGTCGACTAGATGAACTAGGACGTGCGTCATGATATTGAAGAAGGATGGTGGGAACACCAGCTCGAAACTGACAAGACATTGCGCCACATCACTCCTTAGCCTTGGTACGATTTCTAGATCGATCACCTTCTGAGAGATTGCATTAAGGAATGCACATAGCTTCACAATGGCTAATCGGACATTTTTCGGTAGAAGCCCCCTCAATGCAACCGGAAGCAGTTGCGTCATAATCACGTGGCAGTCATGAGACTTTAGGTTCTGGAACTTTTTCTCTGGCATATTTATTATTCCCTATATATTCGACGAGAAGCCAGTCGTGACCTTCATACTGAGCATGCATTCAAAGAAGATTTCTTTCTCTTCTTTCGTAAGAGCGTAGCTGGCAGGACCTTCATACTGCTTCAGAGGCATGCCGTATTTTTCGTGCAAACGTTGCAGGTCCTCCCGTGCCTCAGGTGTATCTTTTGTCTTCCCACACACACCCAAGAAGCCTAGCAGGTTCACGCAAAGGTTCTTCGTCACGTGCATCACGTCGATTGAAGAGCGGACCTCTAGGTCTTTCCAGTAGGGTGGGTCCCAAAATATAGATTTCTTCTTCCACATGGGTGTGTGTCCCTCAGCGTCATTCGGAAAAGCTAGTCCACCAGGACCCTTTCCAAAGATTACGTGTAAATCATTGACCATAGCAAGTACGTGATCAGCGGTACGCATGGCAGGCTTCTTCCGGTGATCTGCCTCGCTTTTGAAATGCTTGCCTTTCTTTCGACATTGATGGTTGGTCGGAAGAAATCGACGATGGCCCAGGTACACATTCTTCTTGCATTTGTCCAGGTATATACTTTCAGTTTCATCTAAACAGTGCGTGCATGCGTGGTAGTCCTTGTTTGTCTGTCCTGAAAGGTTACTGAGAGCGGGCCAATCGTTGATGGTTACAAACAGCAACGCGTGCAAGTTAAATTCCTCCTGTTTGTGCTCATCCCACGTATGTACACCGTTTCCATTCCACAGCTGTAAAAGTTCTTCAACTAATGGCCTTAGGAACACATCAATGTCGTTGCCGGGTTGCTTAGGGACTTGGATGAGAATTGGCATCATAATGAACATCGGCTTCATGCACATCCAAGGAGGAATACATACATAGAGTCACGGGCCAGGTGCTGTGATTGCTGCTCTGCTCCCTGAAAGGATTAATGCCATACGTTCCTTGGGTCACTTGCAAACTCAGGCCAGTACTTTCTCTCGATTTTTCTCCACTTCGACCCGTCAGCGGGTGATCTTAACTTCCCATCTTTCTTACGGTCCTCACTGTGCCATCGCATCAACTTGGCATGCTCTTCGTTTCTGAACACACGTTTCAACCGTTCTATTATAGGAGCATACCACATCACCTTCGTAGGAACCCTCTTCCTAGGCGGCTCGCCGTCAACATCACCAGGGTCATCTCGTCTGATCTTATACCGCAATGCACTGCATACCGGGCATGCGTTCAGATCCTTGTATGCACCGCGGTAGAGGATGCAGTCATTATGGCATGCATGTATCTTCTGCACCTCCAATCCTAGAGGGCATACGACCTTCTTTGTTGTGTATGTACTATCGGGCAATTCGTTATACTTTGGAAGCTTCTTCTTCAATATTTTCAGTAGCTTCTCAAATCCTTTGTCAAGAGCAACATTCTCTGCCTTCCACTGCAGCAATTCCAATATGGTACCGAGCTTTGTGTTGCCATCTTCGCAATTGGGGTACAACCCTTTTTTGTGATCCTCTAACATGTGATCGAACTTCAGCTTCTCCTGTTGACTTTCGCATTGCGTCCTTGCATCGACAATGACCCGGCGGAGATCATCATTATCGGGCACATCGTCTGGTTCCTCATGATCTTCAGCAGCTTCCCCTGTTGCCGCATCATTGGGCACATCGTCTGGATCCTCTTGATCTTCAGCAGCTTCCCCCGTTGTAGCATCACTGTATTCAGGGGGCACATAGTTGTCATCGTCCTCTTCTTCTTCGCCGTCTTCCATCATAACCCCTATTTCTCCGTGCCTCGTCCAAACATTATAGTGTGGCATGAAACCATTGTAAAGCAGGTGGGTGTGAAGGATTTTCCGGTCAGAGTAAGACTTCGTATTCCCACATTTAGGGCATGGACAACACATAAAACCATTCTGCTAGTTTGCCTCAGCCACTTCGAGAAAATCATGCATGCCCTTAATGTACTCGGAGGTGTGTCTGTCACCGTACATCCATTGCCGGTTCATCTGCATGCATTATATATAATTAAGTGTGTCAAAAACCATTACAGAACATCATGAATAGGTAATTATGTGACCAAATTAATAGAAGTTCATCATCACATTAAAACCAAAGTATATACATAGTTCTAATCTAACAACATATAGCACTCCAGAGCATCTAATTAATTAAACCATACATTGAAACTATGTAAAACATTTCAATGCGAAAACAAATGTGATCATAATCGCAACCAAGGTAACAATTGATCCAACGGCATAATGATACCAAGCCTCGGTATGAATGGCATATTTTCTAATCTTTCTCATCTTCAACCGCATTGCATCCATCTTGATCTTGTGATCATAGATGACATCCGCAACATGCAACCCCAATATCATCTTCTCCTCCTCAATTTTTTTATTTTTTCCTTCAAGTAATTGTTTTCTTCCTAAACTAAATTTAACCTCTCGACAATAGGTCGGTTGGAATTTCCGGTTCAACTACCTCCTACATAAATAAAATCTATGTCACGTTGGTCGGCATAATTGTCATAAACAATAAATGAACCAAATAGTTATAAAAAGCTAATATATACCACATCCAAATCATAGCCAGGACGAGGGCCGACGGGGGCGGATACCAAAACCATCGCACTATATAATAACAAGCAATAATAAAAGTAAGAAAATTAGAAAAGTATCTATCTAAAGTAAGAATTTTTTCTTTCAGAAAGAAGATAAGAACAAGAGGCTCACCACGGTGGTGTCGGCGACGAGATCGACGCGGGCGATCGACGGCGGTGAAGACGGGAATGGGACGTGACGGGCCACTAAACCTAGACAAATCTCGAGGAAAATTGAGCTTTGAGGTCGAGCTTCGAGAGGAGAAAGCTTAACTAGTGTGGCTCGGGCATTTCATCGAACACCTCATGTGCATAGGAGGTGAGCTAGAGCACCACAAAGCCCTCCCCTCGCCGGCCAGAGAAAAACAGAGCACTGGAGTGCTCTGCCCGCAGGAGAGGGGTATATATAGGCACCTCATTGGTCCCGGTTCATGCCATGAACCGGGACTAAAGGGAAGCCTGTGGTCCCGGTTCAAGCCACCAACCGGGACCAATGGTGGTGGGCCAGGAGCGAGGCCCATTGGTCCCGGTTCGTCCCACCAACCAAGACCAAAGGGGCCTGACGAACCAGGACGAATGCCCCCACGAGGCCCGGCAGGCCCCTGGCCTCACGAACCGGGACCAATGCCCCCATGGGTCCCGGTTCTGGACTGAACCGGGACTAATGGGCTGACCCGGCCTGAACCAAAGCCCTCTTTTCTACTAGTGGACCCTATGTGTTTATTTTACTTCACATGTTAGATTTGTCTCGGTTCAATAAAAAGCAGAGTTGGTGATGATGGTGTGCCTGTCATCCTGCAATATAGGCCGTCTGATCTATATCTAATGGATAGGAAGGAAACTATGACAATTTACCCGCACTCCTCTCCACATTTGCAGATAAGGCTTTCCCTCGTCCATCCTTTTCTCCCACAAGATCTTGATCTTCCGTGCAATGCACGGGCATCTTGCTAGTACCCCTACAATATGTATATTATTGTGAAAGTTCATATACACCGGCCGAGATTAATGCAAACACGGAAGATTTTCATTACATTTCAAACTTTTATAGGATACAAAAATAAAAGAAACCCGACCCTAAACCTATTCTATGGTGGCGAACGGCGTCCTCCATCTACAATCTCTATGTACGGGGGCGGGGTTCAAGACCCGTGAAGTGAAGGTGCGGTCTTAGGCGGGGAAGAGTAGAACATGGGATACGGACCGGCCAGTTGGCACACCATGCCCTGCCGCCTCCAATGCCCTACTCATCCTCGGAGGAGTCCCCAACCTCGACGGTGCCGAACGTTGGACGGCGGCAAGTAGGACGCGTGGCTGACGGTGCTCCTGTCGTCGGCCGCCAACGTGGCCACCGCTTGTGCGGTCGCGTCCGCGTCCAGCTACGCCGCTATTGTGTCGCGAGAGGCGACTTGAGCGAGGGCGGCGAGCTCGAGCTTCATCCCCGAAGACAAGCTCTCCCGCAGAGCGTTCGCACTTGTGTTCATGGCGGATGTGGTGCCAGGTAGGTGGACGATGCGCTATAGTGTGGAGGTTAGCTGGGTGTTGCCGCTTTAAGTAGCGCATTCCAGTGAGGCAAAGCGTCCAGGTGCGTCATTAAGTCGCCGGAGTTGGTTCCTCGGGCACCGAGCCTCTTAACAACGACATACGAATGGACGGGATGAATTCGGGCAGCTGGCGCCGGCTGGGAACGCACCGCGTGACGACGCGACAGACGAGGGTTTTGGTGTGCCAGGGTAGTCAGCTGCGGTCATGGCAACGTTGGCGATGCCCTTTGCTCACATGCGATCCCGGCATGTCATTGAAAAAGCAAGACGACCCGGCATGGTCTCAGGTCCAGAGGATGCAGTTGGCCTTGCTACACCACTCCATGGATGCGTCGCGACGCCCCCGTGCATCCTCGACGAGCCAGGTGTTGGGGTGTGTTTGGATTGTGGCCAAAGTGGACCTTACCAAAATTTTGGTCATGACCGAAAGATTGGTCTTTGTTTGGATGGTTGCCATTTTTTGGCATGCCAATGAACTCTAGCCAACTCTAGTTCATTTTTCTTGCCAATGTCGGCCAAATCATGGGCAACCAATACCTCAACCAAAATTTTGTTCATGACCCAAAGATTGGTCTTTGTTTGTATGGTTGCCATTTCTTTGGCATGCCAATGAACTCTAGCCAACTCTAGTTCATTTTTCTTGCCAATGTCGGCCAAATCATGGGCAACCAATACCTCAACCAAAATTTTGGCTACCCAATGCTTTGATGGGGCAACCTTGGGCACAAACCAAACATACTCTTGGTCATGCCACAGCACTAACGCCACCCTCGGCACACTGAAACCGACCGTGTCTAGCAATGATATGAGCGTGTCGCTCACCGCAGTCGCCGTGTCCAGAGGCGGTGCTGGAGCTGCGCCCCGTTGTTGGCCCCAACGACCCACATGAACGGTTGTCAGTGGCGAGGAGGTCATGGGCCAACTCCTCCATTGGACTAGTCTGCGCTACGTCGTCCTGACGGGTGTGCCCATATGTCGGTTTCCCAATTTTCCCGGCCATATTCGAGCGTCAGTGCTCCGCATTGCGCATTAGGCCTTTCACTATGTAGGCCAAGCGAGACAACTTATTGTTTATTTGATCCGTTCAAGTATAATCATGTGGCGTTTGCTTATTTCTCATTCCTCTCCAACCCTCTTCTCCATCGATCATGTCGCCCTCCAGTCGAGTCCATCCTCCCGCATGCCTCATTTGAACATTCTGCCGAGTATCATTCGCATGTACCCACCCTAGTCCTCTTTCCATAGATCTCCGGACCCCGAGATGAAATCGAGAGGGAACGAGTTGGGGCACGTGATACCTAAGGCGGATTCAAAATTTTGAACCGGTGATCATAGCATCCGCAAATCATATATAAAGGGCATTCAATGTTTGTTTTGTTTTTGAACTTACAATATATTCCCTCCTATCCTTTCTAGTTTACATATAAGTTTTATGTGTAGTCAAAGTATCTCTACTTTGATCAAAAAGGTATAAACATTCAACAACGCCCAATCAATATTGTTAGATTCGTACGTACTCGTAGATTTGTACTCAAGATGGTTATCAATTTGACTATTTACAAGATTAATAGGACATGAGATGTATAATGTGAAAATTATATCATTGGAAACTCCTTTCACATACGAATTTGACCGTATGCTTTGTGTAAGTTGCATGCCATATATTATTACTCTAACATTTGGTCAAAGTTAGCCTCAAAAAATGCATTAGACCCTGTATGCTTTGTATAAGTTGCATGTCATATATTATTACTCTAACATTTGTGTAAGTTGCATTTCATATATTATTACTCTAACATTTGGTCAAAGTAGTATAGTGGAAGTGGATCCTCTGACATAGGTATCCTTGCCTTACCCTCCCTTTTGGCCACTTACTGGCGGACCCCATGCTTGCTAGGCCCCGCATGTCAGTTACTCAATGGATTTGGCCACGTTAGGGGATCCTCATCTGTAGTATACTCCCTCTGTATTTATTTACTCCGCATAAAATGGAGGGAGTGGTGGTATAATAAATGATGCGGGCGGGGGAGGGGGAGGGACGTAGGTTTGCTCTCAACTGCGGTCCCACAAGCGAGCGAAAACGCAAGACAAAGCGCGTTCCATTCGGTGAGCGACATGGAGGGTCCAGCGTGCCAGGCTGCAACGCGAACGTGACAAGAGCGATGCACAGTCAAAACCGATTGACCGGTTGTCACCGGAACCACTATTCACACCAGAACCTTAGCTGCTCGGCCTACTCCTGCCACTAACCTAAAACCACACCAAATCTCTAGCCCATTCCCCCACCTTTTGATCCCCTAGCCCGAATCAAGCATCCCCTAGTTCACTGGAATGCCATGGTGCGCCGCAAGGTCACTTACCACAAGATGTTGACGCCGAAGCGCCGCGCAGAAATCGCAGCGGCGGTCGGCGCCACAGACCTCCGTTCCCAAGCTCGCTTTGCGGCGGGCCAATCCCCAAGTTCTCTGGAGCCAAGCTACGAGGAGGAGGAAGCCGATCCAATGTTCATGGCGGAGGTCGCGGCGCAGAAGGCCCCCGATGGGTATGAGACGATGGACGTCGACTTCGTGCCGGCGTCCGAGTCCCCCATGGTGCAGGCGGACCAGCGGTTCAACATGGCGATACTAAATGAGGACCGGGAGGCAGAGGCTCAACTCGACGCGGAGCGTGCGTATGCCACTGCCATCGAGGCTCTCCTGCTGGCAGAACCGGATGTCGTGGATGTGAACCAGGCGGCAGAGGCTCAACTTGAGGCGGAGCGCACTGATGCCGCTGCCATCGAGGCCCTCCTGTAGGCGGAACCAGACGTCTTGGACTTGAACCGGGCGGCAGAGGCTCGACTCGACGCAGAGTGCGCGGATGCCGCTCTCATCGACGCCCTCCTTCAGGCCGAACCGGACATCCTGGACTTGAACCGGGCGGCGGAGGCCCGACTCTACGCGGAGTGCGTGGATGCCGCTGCCATCGAGGCCCTCCTACAGGCGGAACCGGATGTCCTCGACTTGAACCGGGCTGTGCTCTCGTCCATGCAGAGCACCCGCATGCTCTGCTTGAACGAGTAGCTGGAGGCCGAGGACAACCACGGTGCGGAGACACACGTCGGCAGCGACGGCTGGTTCGCGCCAGCAGCCAACCACGGTGCGGAGACACACGTCGGCAGTGATAGTTTTTCTTTATGTTGTTGTTTTTATGGATCTTTTGATGTGTAAAAACATATATTTGTTATGCAAGTTGCCTGACTTGGGTCAGTCTACCATTTCAAGCGGTTGGATGAATATCCTACGTCTACTAACCCTTCTTTCCTTCTTCCTCACCTCTTCTTCTTCCCCAACAGGCCACCGCACGGGCCGTACGGATACTCCCCAACATGCGGTTGGATAAACATACTCTACGAACGAAAATTATGTGTCAGTGATAGGATGGCTGAGTTTGGTTTGTTCACATGCGACAACACGTGTTAGTGAGGGTGCGTTCCCTTGGTTGGGTTTGCGGCGTGCAGGAGCGACTGTGTGAGGGTGCGGTGTGACCGCGGCATGCAGGAGCGACCGTCTGAGGGTGCGGTGCGACCGCGACAGCCGTGCGCATGTGTACCTCCTTCTCATTTTGAAAACTTTAGGCAAGCTTGGAAAAAATGTGTGGCAAAGTTTGGCAATGCAAGGCCTAGACCCAAACAGGATAAGTACGTATGTACTAGGAGTACCAGTGTTAAAAAAGAAAGGCGGGGTTTTCCTTCGCGGGATTTAATCGATACAAATCGTCGTTTCACGTGTCAATTAATGCGAATTTTTTCCCCCAAAGACCAAATAGCTAACCATCTCACTCCTCATCGCTTGATTAATGCAGCGCCATGCAAACCAACCTTCTCACTTCCGCATGCATGCAGGGGATATTAATGTCCTTGGTTGCTAACCCCATCAATTTTGCCTCGATTAGTATTAGTTGCCCTTTGCGAATTGTAATTTTGATATACTGGCCTTGTGTACAAAAAAATGGAGGTAGTAACTATATTTGAATTCCTTCCCCATTGCGGTGATGTCGACGATATGTTTTTTTGGTGGTTTGGCGAAGTGCGTTCGACGAACACCATTGAGGGAGACCACGGTAAGTCGTTCGCAAGTGCCGCCTGCAAGCCGAGACAACCGCCTTATTTGCATCCAGGAAGTCCTTTACTAGTACTACTAGGAGTACTAGTGCGGTGAGATAGTTTCCCAAAGAAGACGATGGAGAAGTGGAGTCAGCGAAGAGTGAAATGATGGTTGCTTCGGCCGTGCTTTTGTGATTTGATGCCTCACTGCTTTGCGATTTGTGATAGAAGGGACGGGGGAGTAGACTCTGTGCTCTATACTGTACTACATGTGTCCAAGCATGGGAGAAAGAGGAGAGACATTGCATTTTTCTATTCCTTCAATCAATCAATCAGGGATCTTCGGTTCCATCTTTTTGGCTTTGGCAACACCGTCCACAATGGTTCCCACGATGCCAAAAGCTATTTTTCACATTTGGCTACACATTGTGGATGCCCTTAACCGTACCACTTGGTTTTGCTTCTGTGTGCTATCTATACAAATCTCAATTATATTAATCTAAAAAATTATAGAATCAAGATTAGTAAAAAGGAGGTGATTTTGCCGCGCGGATGGCGGGGGAGGTTTCTTATTTGAGCAATGCTACATCCACGTAATGGTTTACGTAAAGTTACGAACTGATGTGATGTGGGACTATTTGATTGGATTAAAGGAGAGCATTAGGCCCACCCCACCTGAAAATCAGGGGGTATATATAGATTAGATGGAAAGTATACGTAGCAGCTATGTAGCCCTTTGTAAGTCTAGGATTAGGCTTCTTATTTTCAGAGGACATTGTCCTGGCGGTTTGCTAACATGCGGTCCCACGTGTCAGTGCTTTACCAAGCCAATCCGCGTCCCACATGAGGCAGAACAACGGCAGAAGCAACACGTGGTTAAGTTGAAGAAGATGAGGGAGAAGCAAATTTAGCAACGAGTGAAATGATGGTTGCTTCGTCCCTCCAACTTAACTGCGGGAAAGGTGCAGCTTTGTGATTTGACGCCTCATTGCTCATTACTACGCCGGCGCCATGACTGGGGTGCTTCACCCCGGCTGCTCTGCATTGTATTCCGGTATGGCACGTGGACCCGGTAGCTTGATGTCCCACATGTCGGCGGAAGGGACTAGAAGATTTATGAAAGCGAGCGCTCCACTCTTACGACGGAGGAGTAGACGACACGACGACCCAGTGAACTGTCACTTGTACTGTATAGTACTATAGTTTTGCTGTTTCGCACGATCCATTGATCCAAACCCGATTAAATAGGAAAGGGCGGGATTTTTCTCGCGCGGTAGATGATACTGGCCATACATTTCAAAGGAAATTTTAATGTATGCAAACTGAATAATTATAAGTAACAATATGATATCTAGTAAAACTAAAAACACATATGATTTTTTGTTTTAGAGTGTAGTAGTAGTGATGTATTGCATAGTTGTTAGATGTAACATGCGAGAACGTGTAGAGATGTATTTTTGGAGGGCCTACAGAGAGAAAAGCGTAATACGGTCACCGAACTTCAGATTAAGCTGATTACGGTCACTATATACGTTTTGCGGTGATTATACGGTCACTTGCTCACAGTTCAGCATTGGATTGCACTCTGTTGACCGGCCAAATAGTCTGCGTGGGGCCATGTTGACTAGTTAAATTGACCACGTTCTTTGTGGGTCCCACCTGTCAGTTTGCATAGGCAAAAGGTCAGATAAACACAAATTTACACAGGCACAATAAGGCTCCAACCCGTGCGCGAGAATCACCTGGTTGTGTATGTGTCTGTCAGGGCCTGATGTGTGCGCATGCACGTGTAGGTTGAGCACTTGAGCGTGAGAGTGTGTGTTGGTCGTGTGGTGTACTGGTGCATGCATGCATGCGTGCGTGTGTGCGTGTGAGTGTTGCGTGCGTGCGTGTGAGTGTTGCGTGCGTGCATGGCTGCGTGTGTACGTGTGAGTGTTGCGTGCGTGCGTGGGTGCATGTGTTTGTGTGAGTGTTGCGTGGATGCAGTTCGTGTGCATGCGTGCGTGTGTGTATAATCACCACAACAGCTCCTGTGTGTTAAAACAGATGGCTCAACATACCAATACAAGGCCACCTTGTCCGCTGTGCCCGCGGTCATGACTTCGAACCACCGTCCAAATATTTTTTTGTCGTTTGTTTTCATTCTTACTAGAAAGATGCCCGTGCGTTGCACGTAAAATCAAGATGCATTTGTATGACTTGTTTATCTTGTGAGAGAAAAGGATGAACGAGGGAAGGCCTTATTTGCAAATGTGGAGAGGTGTGTGGGTACCTTTTTGCAAAATTGCCATAGTTTCTTTCCTATCCGTCAGATATAAAACGGATGGCCTATACTGCGGGATGGCAGGCACACCATCATCACCAACTCTGTTTTTATAAGAGTGTATTTTATGTATTTTATAAGAGTGTAGATGTAGAGTAGATACAAGTCGACAAGTGGGCACGATGGTAGTGAGATAATGTGATGCAACACTAGAGGTGCCACGTGGAGCGTTTAACTGGTCAACTAGTCATGTCATGAGCAAATACAGAGTTGTACGGTGAGCCCGTGACTGTATAATAACCACTAAACATAAATGGTGACCGTAATGAGTGGATTCTGAAGTCCAATGTACGTATCGTGCTTTCGCTTCAAATACAATGATCGTCATTGCATATATCGCGAGAGAAAGATGAAACATGCGTGAATTTTCTGGGGGATTACTTTTAGAGGACCTGGAGATAGTTTTGTGTGCATACGTGAAAGGGGCGTACAGGGGGGTATGCGATGGAGAGAGAGATGCTCTTTGTTTCTCTTTATTATGACTAACTTTGTATATAGTATAAAAATATACAAATTCATAGTGCGGAATAAATATCATTGTGGGCAACATGAATGCAAATTACCGTTCGTACTCCTCCATAAAACTTTGTAATGTTGTATATATGCATAAACTCTAAAATAATTTTTTGGCCACACTTTATTCAAAAGGAATGTTGTATGCGAAATAAACGTGAAGAGAGGGCTTTTTAGATCAATGGGGTACGTGATGTAACATGTGTGAATGTGTAGTTGATGTATTTGGCGGGGCCTAGAGAGGTATGTGTGTGTATTACGTATTCGAGAGAGGCATGGATAGAGGGGCCGATAGGGGTGGGCATGGGAGAGATAGCATGAGAAATGAGAGTGGTCTAGAGAGAGAGACGAATATGACGTCACGACAAGAGATTCCATTCCCTTGAGTGTGTATATGCAAGGGGGAGGGAATAGAGGCACCAAGAGAAATTTTCTGTGTGTGTGGTGTTTGTGTTGGTATGTGTGGGTGTGAGAAGATAATGAGACGTGGGGGCAGAGGGTGTGTCACCGCGTGAGGTCCAGTGGGTCGAGGTGAGGCCCTTCGTTCGGTTCCGTCCTGCGCCACATTGGTCGGCCCATGACGCATTTAGGAAGACCCATGGATGACTAGTCATACAAGACAAAGATAGAAGAATTGTGAAGGACTCTGTGTCCACTGAAAAAGCCAGCTACGATTTGTATCCGTAGGTTCTCGGACTAAGGTTACCCCTTTATCTCTGATATTACTATTCATCCAACCTAACTTTGAGGGGCATCCTACAGAATGCTCTGCTAGAATCATACTTGTCGATTAGGAAGAGAGGTGTGAGACAATGCGTGAGAGACATGCGTAAATATAATGTGCATACATGAGACACTTAGGCAGGTCCATGTATATAGAAAGGGTCGATGAGGATTGTGCATGTGTAGGCTTGCGAGAGGAAGAGTGCTTGTGATAAAGGTTAGTGAAAACAGTTGTAAATGGTTACGAGAGGGAGGGAGAGTTATATCTAGAGCATGTGTGCGAGAAAGACACCTCGGGAGAGAGTGTGTGAGCATGTGTGAGAGACCACCGATGGAGAGTGAAACTACACATAAAAAACTGCTCTACACATTGATTAAAGATATAAATTGTATCCAAATATTAGGACGGGATCATGATATTTGCAATTCGCGTAAGGAGCGGTCATTGATCCAAAGGTCTAAACTGGGGTAGGTTTGTAGCTTCATCTAGACGCCACGCAACCGCATCCGAAAAACATTCATACACAATGGCTGCCTAAGCACACATGCGCGCGACCGAAATCGCTCCCGCCCACTATTTGGGACACGTAGGATTACCATCCTACCCCCGACCTGCAGTAGGTCCGAAATTTAAGAGGGGGGCAAAGTTTGTACTTTCCCCAAATTTCAAACAAGCGCGTCCCATCTTCTGTGCAAAAAAGCCAAAAACAAGCGTGTCCCAGACCGAAACATGGTCCCCCCACCCGTCCGATTCCCCATTCGTACTCCGTGGGTGCCAAAACTACCTCTCCACCAGCCGCGAAACCTCGGCGTCCTTCGTCCACCACCCCATCCCACCCATCAACCGCCGCCCTCCTCCATCACGCCGGAGCTGATACCCCGACGTCGTCGTCCACCGCAACCTCAACCGCAATGCCCTCCACGGCTAGTAGTTGAAGCCGAGGCCGAGCCATCCGTACCCGAGCCAGTTCAACCACGCCGTCCTACGCCTCATCGCTACCGCTCCAACTTCGCCACCCTCCACCGCACCGGAGCTGTTCCTGCTACGCCGTCCTTCGCCGCCTCGGATCTGCTTCCCCTCCGCCAACATACGGCCATGACAACATAGTCAACAATTTGGCCATGGTTTCGTCCAAGCCTGCACCCTCCAGAACATCGGTTTCCCTGGTAAAAAGAAGAAGATCAGCGCGACATGTGGAGGTGACCACACCGACAACCGAAAAAGGTACTCATCTTCCCTTATTTGTGCAAATCTTACGTCTCTGCTTGCACATTATTCATCCCACAGAAGACACTAGTTGACCGCTTCTTCTTGATACTAGATGTTCCTAGTAACTCGCGATGCACAAGGTTTCTCCTCATATACTATTTCACCTCAGATAGAGGTCCGTCGCCCCCTGAATTTCAATTCCTGGCCAATTGATTCCCAATTAATGGAAGCATTCCCCGGCATAACAGGCGCTAGTACGCCTATTACGCTGGGGAAGCAGCGCCTTGGTGTTTATTGATACGTCTCCAACGTATCTATAATTTTTGATTGCTCCATGCTATATTATCTACTGTTTAGGACTATATTGGGCTTTATTTTCCACTTTTATATTATTTTTGGGACTAACCTATTAACCGAAGGCCCAGCCCAGAATTGATGTTTTTTTTGCCTATTTTAGTGTTTTGGATAAATGGAATATCAAACGGAGTACAAACGGAATAAAATCTTCGGAAACGTGATTTTCTAACCGAACGTGATCCAGGAGACTTGGACCCTACTACAAGGGATCAAAGAGGTGGTCACGAGGGTGGGGGGCGCCCCCCTAGGGCGCGCCCCCCTGCCTCGTGGGCCCCTCGGTGCTCCACTGACGTACTCCTTCCTCCTATATATACACACGTACCCCCAAACGATCAGAACAGGAGCCAAAAACCTAATTCCACCACCGCAACTTTCTGTATCCACGAGATCCCATCTTGGGGCATCTTCCGGAGCTCCGCCGGAAGAGGGCCGTCATCACGGGGGGCTTCTACATCATCCTAGCCCCTCCGATGAAGTGTGAGTAGTTTACCTCAGACCTTCGGGTCCATAGTTAGTAGCTAGATGGCTTCTTCTCTCTCTTTGAATCTCAATACAAAGTTCTCCCCCTCTCTCGTGGAGATCTATTCGATGTAATCTTCTTTTTACGGTGTGTTTGTTGAGACCGATGAATTGTGGGTTTATGATAAAGTCTATCTATGAATAATATTTGAATCTTCTCTCAATTCTTTTATGCATGATTGGTTATCTTTGCAAGTCTCTTCGAATTATCCGTTTGGTTTGGCCAACTAGATTGGTAGTTCTTGCCATGGGAGAAGTGCTTAGCTTTGGGTTCGATCTTACGGTGTCCTTACCCAGTGATAGAAGGGGCATCAAGGCACGTATTGTATCATTGCCATCAAGGATAACAAGATGGGCTTTATTTCATATTGCATGAATTTATCTCTCTACATCATGTCATCTTGCTTAAGGCGTTACTCTGTTTTTAACTTAATACTCTAGATGCATGTTGGATAGCGGTCGATGAGTGGAGTAATAGTAGTAGATGCAGAATCGTTTCAATCTGCTTGTCACGGACGTGATGCCTATATACATGATCATGCCTAGATATTCTCATAATTATGCTCAGTTCTATCAATTGCTCAACAGTAATTTGTTCACCCACCGTAGAATACTTATGCTCTTGAGAGAAGCCACTAGTGAAACCTATGGCCCCCGGGTCTATTCTCATCATATCAATCTCCATCACTTTTATATTGTTTTGCTATTTACTTTGCTTTTAATTTTTACTTTGCATCTTTATATCAAAAATACCAAAAATATTCTATGTATCAGATCTCACTCTCATAAGTGACCGTGAAGGGCTTGACAACCCCTAATCGCGTTGGTTGCGAGTAGCTATCACTTTGTGCATGTACGAGGGACTTGAGCGTGGGCTCCTACTGGATTGATACCTCGGTTCTCAAAAAACTGAGGGAAATACTTATGCTACTCTGCTGCATCGTCCCTTCCTCTTCGGGGAAAACCAACGCAAGCTCAATATGTAGCATTTATCTTAGGGGCGTGTGCGGCCTAGAGCTACTAGCGCCCGATCTGGAGGTCGGCTGGGACTAAAGGGATGGCTTGGAGGCGCTGCCAAGCACGGCGGTGGTGTGAGGTCTATGGGAGGGAGGGGAGGCAGAGTCAGGGGTCTTGGATGGTGGTTGCTGGCGGTTCAAGAAAGATCGTCAACAGTGACTGGCGGGAGGTAGACGAAGGCCATCTGCTCGTTCCTTATAGATCGGACGGTTCATTAAAAAAATCGACTGACCTATTTATTTTTAGTCGACTGTTATCTTAGATATGACCACATGTGGTGGTGTGCTGGAGGAGTACCTGCATTTCTTGTGCTCATATATTACAAAATCATACGGAGTAGAATCTAATTTTGTTTGCCATGCAATGTTGTAGAGCTACCGTATGTCTCCTGTCATTTATTTTTCAGCTATCTGCCACTTTTACAGTGCACTAGTTCTGCACACACTTCACCCTTACTCTCACTATTGTGTTTTTATGCAAGGGTATTTCAGACTCTGCTGCCATGAGAGAAGCCAAAAAGAAAAGAGAGAAGTCTCTCCAGCTTCGTATGCGGGTAGGCAAGACCCGTTACAGTGCTATAAAGGGTGCAGTGTCAGCAGATGGAGACGGTAAACATAGCTCTGGAGTTGATGACCTCACTCGCAATGAACCACCATCCCAGGTGCTTACTTTAACTTGGCGGTGTCATATGTGGTTGCATGTTCCATATGGTGTCTAGCTTGTATTCGAAAGGCCGAAGTCGGTAAGATAAGGAAAGATATTTTATTTACATGAACCACCATCCCGTGAGCACTAGAAGACAAATAGCTAGTCAGGGCACTGGCCGAGCCAGTGACAAGCCCAGCAAAGATAGGCATCACCTAGAAGCCAACTAAAAAGCTGCGATGGTAGCGAAGCAGCCCGCCTCCCACCAGGCTCTCAGGTCCTAGATGATCATGCTCACCACTCCAGCCGGATATCTAGCTTGTATTGCTTCCAATTTGGTTAAATTGCATCTGCCTAGCTTACACATTATATGTATGAATATGACATGCCTTTCTGTTTGGTACATACTAGTACATCTTTGTATTAACCATGTTCTTATATCAAACTAATGTTCTTGTGTATCCCTCATCAATCACTTATGACGAGGCAGGCAGGCAAGGGGACTACTCCTCATTTAAAGAATGCAACGTCAGCCTCCTGACATGATTCTCAAGAAACAGAAATGCTAGATGAAGATAGTGAACGTAGCTCTATAGTTGATTACAACATTTCCCCTACACTAGCATCGCAGGTGCTTGCTCTAACTTGGCAGCGTGATGTGGTTGCATGTTGCATATGGTGTCTAGATTCTAATTCTTCAAATCTGGTTAAACTGCATGCTAGTCTGCTTAGCTTATACATTATAGCTGTTAATGTGACATGCCTTCCTGTATTTAGTACATAGTACATCTGCCTATTAAGCATGTCCTTACATACCACTATTGTTTTTTTGTATCCCGCGTCAATCAACATGACGAGACACCTTTAGTATATGCAGTGCGATATTAGTTGCATCTTTCATATGATTTATAGCATGCACTGCTTCTAATTTGTTAAAATTCCATTTATGATGGGACGCTTTTAACTTGGCAGAGTCATATTGGTTGCATCTTTCATGTGGTGTCCAGCTTGCATTGCTTCTTATTTGCTGGAATGGTTTCTGCTTAGTTTACACAAACAGTTGTGAACATGCCATGCCATCCTGTTTTTCGTACATATTCCATCCTGGTATCATGTGTTTGCCTTACATCAAAGCAGTGATTGTCAGTATCATGCATGAATGAGTTCTGGAGAGAGAATTTTATTGCTTTTTCTTGTCGGTTTTACTTGACAATTCAAAATCAATAAAGCGGAAGGAAGTTAGCAAGGCAGTGGATAAAGGTGCTCCTTCTGAACGGAGGGCATCTACAGTTTCTACTCCTCCACACCCCCAAGATGATTTCCAAGACAACACATGCATAGACACTCAACAAAGTTGTGTTTATGTTGAGCACGTCTCCCCTAGTGCAGCATCACTGGTGCTCCCTCTAACTTGGCACTGTTATATGTGGTTGCATGTTATGTGTGATGTCTAGCATGTATTGCTTCTAATTTTGTTGAATTCCATCTGCTTACTTTACACATTATACTTGAATAAGACACGTGTTCCTGTTTCTAGAACATACAATATCTGTCTATCACACCATGTTCTTACATCAAATTACTACTATTGTGTAACCTGCAACAATCACTTATCATAAGACACGTTTGACTTCGGAGTGTGATATAGGTTACATCTCACATTCTTTTCTAGCTTGTACTACTAATTTGTTGAAATGGCACTTATGACGAGACAGTTTTAACTTGGTAGAGTGATATTCGTTGCATCTTTCATATGATGTCTAGCTTTCATTGCTTCTAATTTGTTGAAATGCCTTCTCCTTAGTTTACACATCATAAGTGGTGAATATGCAATGTTGTGAGTATGCAATGGCACTAATGACAAGAGACCTCTAACATGGTAGTGTGATGTTGTTTGCATCTTGCATATCATTTATTTCTTGTACTGCTTCACATTTGTTTAAACGCCATTTATGATGAGACACTGTTAACTTGGCAGAGCGATATTTGTAGCATCTTTCATATGGTGTCTACCTTCCATTGCATTGCTTCTAATTTGGTAAAATGTCTTCTTCTTAGTTTACACATCATAGTTCTGGTTATCTCTTCCGTCCTGTTTTTCATACATATTACATCCTCCTATCATGTGGTTGTCTAACATCAAAGTTCAGTTCGTCTGCATCACACATCAATTTGTTCTTAAGAACTAAATTGTTATTCGTTTTTCTTGTCGGCTTGACTTAACATGGCACAGAGAAAGAGGAAGAAACACTGAATGGCGGGGAAGGAGAAGCGGATGAATCCTGTAGATTCTGCTGGTACAGATGGTGCAATAGAAGGTCAAAGTCCAGCAGAAAATTCTACAAACACGACATCCCATGCTAGACGAGTTGCAGAAAAAGACAAACAGAAACAAATAGCTATCACCAAACAAGCAGAGACAACCCTAGTTCTTGCAACACCTACCACAGTACTACCAGCTGCATGACTTACTCGTGCGTCAATTGAGCTAGCAGCACATTCCCAAGCTCCCTTGCCACCTGACACTACTTCCCAAGCACTCTTGACACAAGACGAGTTGGCAATATCAGATGAACCTTGTGAGCTTCAACAGTAAGAAGGTAGTTGCAGGAGTCAAGTTATAGTTGCATGCTTCTTTATATGTAGTCTCACAGTATGACGTACACTAACACTTCCTATGTTCGTTGTTGGACTAGCACCTAGGCGCAAGAGGAAACAAACATCAGGGATAATGCTCGATAGGTTAACTGAATCTAGAGGAGGAAGAATGGAGATCCGTTTTCAGGCAGGTTTAAAATGGCCATGTGATGCTACAGAATCAGCCAAGTTAGTATCAGAGGCAGCGGTTGCCGTTAGGTGTCATGTACGTATCTTCCAACATGGATTCAGTACAGGAATGACAAATACGAAACCCAGTTCAACACCTTCCTCGACCATTTATCTGTAAGTATGGTTATGTATGGAAACTAGTAATATCGTCTTGCTCTGTCCCATACTTTCTAGGTTGCTGATAATGAGACTCCCATAATTTTCAACAGATGAGGTTCAAGTTGGATAGCCAAGATGATGCAACCAGACAAGCTTACACCCATGTTTTCAAGTCTGCTCTGCGACAGTATCAGTATAACTTGAGGAAAACTCACTTTGAAGGCAAGGCTAACAGTGAACTTTCCCAAACATCTCCCGTGGAAAATATATCGGATGAAGACTGGAGGGGCCTTCTTAAACACTGATCTGATCCGAAGTATTAGGTACATTATATATATGTGATCAGATCACATGTTGAAGTCCTATTTACGCATGTGCCACACAAATCTATCTTCTTGTAGGTGAAATGTTCAAAGAACAAGGCCAACCGCACGAAAGTGAAATTCCAACAGACGACATGATCTCATAGCTATATTGCACACTGCGAGGCTCTTGTAATTAGCTGTCGTTTCACTCTTTTCGCTGTACCATATTATCAGATCTATATTGACTTGTTCGAAATGCAGAGGAAAGCCCGCAAGGACCAAAAAGTACCTGAACCAAATGTTGTGGAAATCTTCAAGGACTGTCACACCAGCAAGAAGAAGGGCATGACTACACCAGTCAAAGCTGCTGTTGTAATGTGACGCCCCGAGACCGATGTGCCAGGTGTCCGCCAGTTATTCGCTATTGTTTCCTTGTCATTTGCTTGCGTGTTGCATCTTATCATGTCATCATGTGCATTGCATCATCATGTTTTAAAACTTGCATTCGTCCGGGTTCTCCGAGTTCTCTCTGTTGTTCGTTCTGAGTCCAACCACACTTGCACGCGCCCGCGGCATGTCTGAAATATTATTTTATAAGTGGCCGAAAAATGTTCTCGGAATGGGATGAAAGTTGGCATGCGGTGTTTTTATGTTGTAGGTAGGCCACCTGCCAAGTTTCATCGCGTTCGGAGTCCGTTTGACGCCCCAACGGATAACTATAGCGGCAGTATAGCCGGTCTAACGTAGGACGTTTTCGGTCTCCGGAAATCGTGCCGGGCTGCTTCTCTCCCCTCTTCTCTCAGACCAACCCGCTCTACACAATCCACCTAGGCCCATGCCTACCCCTCTTTGCTCAGTGCATCGACCCCTCGCCTCGCTGTCCAAAACTATCTCGGACCCGACCCGAGCAGTCGTGACCGATGGGTCCAGAACATCCCCAAACATCTACAAAACATCACCGTTTACTTATTTGGACTCCCTACCTATTTTATTCTCGTGCGTCGGATTTCGATCCAATGATCCAAATCCCTCTCCTTTAATACTTTTGCTATATATATCAGACAAACCTTAAAAACTAGGTCGCTTGTCCCCCTCAGCCGCCACCCACTCCAAATTCCCCTCGGGATCCATCCCCTCGGTAGCCGCCGCATCTTCCTCGTATCTGCAGCGATCCAACCAGAAACCCCCACCTCTCCCTCTCAGATCGACCCCGCGCTCGATCCCAATTGGGTCGAGGCCTCTCCTCCTCCCTCGTCTCAGCAGGTGCCCAAGGCCTACCCTGCCCGCACCGGCCCTCCTCGACCAGCAGCAACCAGGAGCTCGAGCTCCTTCTCCCACGCCCGATGGCCTCCGCCCGTGCCGGTGCTTGCTGTCGGTGACAGCAGCAGCAACACCTGATCCCCTGCCTCTCTTTCTCCTGTTTTCTCTCCTTCCTCCGCGTACTCCTCTCTAAGACCCCGGTCTCTCTCGCAGGAACACCCGTGTCTCCAGATGATGCTCCCGAGCTCCGCCGGCCCTCAAGCTCGCTGCTTCCCCGCGCCACCATTCGGGTACTGCCGGAGACCGCCGCGCCCGTTCCCTACCTCCACGAACATCTCTAGCCTCCTCTGCATCCGCATTGCGCCCGAGCCACTCGAAGCTCCAAGCTCCCTTGCTGGTGCATCCCGCATCCATTCCAGCGCCGAGAATGGAACCCCCACCGTCGGATCCGCACCCGCGCCCTGTTCCTGGTCGCCTCCACCTGGATCAGCCCCATCCTCATCGCCGGGAGATGCCAACGCCAGGTCCTCCGCTGCCTGCGTCCTCTGCTTCCAGGGCGAGAGCAGCGCGCCTCGTCCCGCCCGCGTTGACCTTTCCCCGAGCGCCAAGGCCCAGCGTGCCCTGCCAGGCCGGCCTGCTTCCCCTCCGAATTGGGCCTGACCCATGAGTGAGGCCGCCCCCCGAGCGCCCTCCTTTTTTTTCTTTGTTTGTTTGGCCAGCCAATTTTGGCCCAGATCATTTTTTTTCCTACCTGTGATTTTAGCCTTTATTCCAGAGATGACTATTTTACAGAAACCCCCCTGTTGTTCATGCATATTTTATCTCTCAAACGGTGCATCATATTAAAACAATTTATATATGAAACTTGCTTAGAATTTTGTCTAGATTCATAATTTCCAACTTTCATCTATGTTTGAAATGTTTAATACGTTATTTGACTAAATTTGCTTAAATAACTTGCTAAAATGCTTTATTTCATAACTTAATAACCGTAGCTCCAAACCTAACAAACTTTATATGTAAATGGGGTAGAATTTTGCATAGTTTAACTTGGTGGCATCACTTTGCATGTTTAACAACTACAAAATATGGTTTAGGGCAAAACAGTACCAAACCAAATATATGCATGAGGGTTTTCCGGACTTGTTGTTTGTTGTTCCGGCCTCATTTAAACTTGCCTAGATAGGTAGTTTTCATTTACTTCACCCTCTTGCCATTTTTAACAACATTTAATATTGTTGGGTACATAAACAAGATCGAACTAAATAAACGAATGTGGTGCTTCGTCAATATGCAACTCGTTGCATATTGAGCTCCACTTAATCTGTAGGACTTCTTGTGTACTTTGCCATGCCATGCCTCATTAAACCGGACATGCATCATACTTGTTTTGCGCATCATGCCATGTTTATGTGTTGGTTTTTACTATGTTGTGTGCTTCTTTCCGGTGTTGCTTCTTTGGGTTGGGTCCGATAACGTTGCGTTTGTGAGGATCCGTTCGACTATGTCCGTTTGTCTTCTTCATGGACTCGTTCTTCTTCCTTGTGGGATTTCAGGCAAGATGACCATACCCTCGAAATCACTTCTATCTTTGCTTGCTAGATGCTCGCTCTTTTGCTATGCCTATGTCGCGATACCTACCACTTGATTATCATGCCTCCCATATTGTTGAACCAAGCCTCTAACCCACCTTGTCCTAGCAAACCGTTGTTTGGCTATGTTACTGCTTTGCTCAGCCCCTCTTATAGCGTTGTTAGTTGTAGGTGAAGATTGAAGTTTGTTCCCTGTTGGAACATGGAGATGTTGTTCCTTGTTGGAACATGTTTACTTGTTGGGATATCACAATATATCTTATTTAATTAATGCATCTATATACTTGGTAAAGGGTGGAAGGCTCGGGCTTATGCCTGGTGTTTTGTTCCACTCTTGCCGCCCTAGTTTCCGTCATATCGGTGTTATGTTCCTGGATTTTGCGTTCCTTACGTGGTTGGGTTATAATGGGAACCCCTTGACAGTTTGCTTTGAATATAACTCCTCCAGCAAGGCCCAACATTGGTTTTACCATTTGCCACCTAGCCTTTTCTTTCCCTTGGGTCGGCCAGCCCAAGGGTCATCTTTATTAAAACCCCCGCGCTAGTGCTTGTCTAAGTGTTGGTCCAACCCAGAGCACCGTGCGGGGCCGTCCCTTGGCAACTTGGGTTACGTTGGCTCCCGTACGCTTAGCTTATCCGGTGTGCCCTGAGAACGAGATATGTGCAGCTCCTATCGGGATTGTCGGCACAGCGGGTGGTCTTGCTGGACTTGTTTTACCATTGTCGAGGATGTCTTGTAACTGGGATTTCGAGTCTGATTGGGTCTTCCCGCTAGAAGGAATATCCTTCGTTGACCGTGAGAACTTGTGATGGGCTAAGTTGGGTCACCCCTGTAGGATTTTGAACTTTCAAAAGCCGTGCCCACGGTTATGGGCAGATGGGAATTTGTTAATGTCCGGTTGTAGAAAACCTGAAGTTGACCTTAATTAAAATACATCAACCGCGTGCATAACCGTGATGGTCTCTTCTCGGTGGAGTCTGGGAAGTGAACACGGTGTTGGAGTAATGCTTGACGTAGGTTGTTCTAGGATCACTTCTTGATCATAGTTGTTCAATCGTGCTTTTTCCTTCTCTTCTCGCACTCATTTGCATATGTTTAGCCACCATATATGCTAGTCGCTTGCTACAGCTCCACCTCATACCTTTACCTTACCTATAAGCTTAAATAGTCTTGATCGTGAGGGTGTGAGATTGCTGAGTCCCCGTGACTCATAGATACTTTCAAAACCAGCTTGCAGGTGCCGTTGAATCGTGCAGATGACGCAACCAAGCTCAAGGAGGAGCTCGATGAAGATCTTTTCCTTTGTGTTGTTTCGTTCTAGTTGATCAGTACTGGAGCCCAGTTGGGGTCGATCGGGGATCTGTGTAGCATTTGAGGTAATCTTCTTTTATTTTGGGTTCCGTAGTCGGACCTTGATTGTATATGATTGATGTAATGCTTTATTCATGTAATTGTGTGGAGTGGCGATTGTAAGCCAACTATGTATCTCTTTCCCTTATGTATTACATGGGTTGTGTGAAGATTACCTCACTTGTGACATTGCTTTCAATGCGGTTATGCCTCTAAGTCGTGCTTCGACACGTGGGAGATATAGCCGCATCGAGGGCGTTACAAGTTGGTAATCAGAGCCTTCCCCGACCTTAGGAGCCCCCTGCTTGATCGAATAGCTGACGTTGTTGAGTCTAGAAAAATGTTTTGAGTCCTTTAGGATTATATATATCGGAGAGCTAGGAATTCTTTTTACTCCTCAGTCCCTTCGTCGCTCTAGTGAGGCATCCTGACGTAGAGTTTTGACTCTTCTCTTCTCAAATTTCACTAAAAATATTTTTAGGATCACGCGGGTATCTTGGAATCGTTCCGATGGTTTTGTGATGAGAACTTTGTTCTTAGTGCCTCCTGACATTTAGTGGTTGTGGCAGTGTCCCGGGGAGTTGAGCTCCGAGGTGTTGTCGTCACAATTTTATCGTTGCAGTTCTGGAATACCTGAGTTTAGTTTCGCCGACATCGAAAATCTCTTTTATGCAGTTGTTGGTGAGATAACCTCGATGCCACCAAGTACTGGGGCGGGAGTTCGGGAGTATTGCCATAACTTGTATAACGGATGCTTTTCAAAGGTTGAGGTAGACGATTTCCGAAGGTTTCTTGGTTATGTGTTGAAGGATGGATACAGCTGGATGTAGGATTTGCTAGTTTTGGGCGAGATATTATGCTTCCCCTGTATCCCCAACACCTGATTGCATAACCGGAAAATTTTGGGAGTTTATAAGTGGGAATTCAAGTAGCTCTTAGGATATCTTTCCGACGAATGTATGATATGAAATTGGGGTTCGACGTCTAGTGGTCCGCCTATCCACGGTTGGTTTTACAGTGGTCTCGTTGTGTCTTAAAGAGTCCTTGGCTATGCCGACTCGGGGACGCTTCGTATGTCATGTGCACTAACTTGTACATGATGGAGTTGTACGATCGAGCCCGTGTAGGCCCCACCACGAAAACTTCAGAGAAAATCTCTATCATATGTTTGTTCTGGCTTATTTTGCAAGCCAATCCTTGTTTTATTTTGAGTTGTGGTATTCGAGTTGCTTCAATGTCAAGTGTTGATTCCATACCTTTCCTAAACAGTGTTCTCATATTCCTATGTGAATACCAAACCCCTTCATATTAATCGAGATTGTCATGCCAATCCTTTTCACCAGTGTGTTTCTCTTAAGTGGATCCGATCACTTCAACATTCGCAAGATCAATTATCAGTTCTTCTCAACGGTGTTTGTTTCATCCGTCTCCAAGTTACCTTTGTTTTTCCGCCCACCCACCCTTTTTCCTCAAGGACTCAAATTCTTAATCAAGTATCCATCTTTTGGTTATGAAGTCTCTCCATTCTTTTCCATCAATATTCTTATCCGGTGATTCTCATGAAGATTCTAACGGAGATTCAAGTTCATCATTCTTCGTGCTTTTTCTTCTCCGGTGGATTTCAATTCAAGCCATGTTGATCATATCCTTTTTCCTCGTTTCAAATACCTTCTCATGCCGGTACACCTCTTCATCATCCACTTCTCGCTATTCAATTGTCCCGGAGTGTTCAAGATATCTCGAAGATTCGTGTTTCCACTCTGCTTTCGTTCCAGCTCTTTCGAGGATGTTATCTAATTCTAGCCATTTAATTCAACCGGTGCTTTCTCTCTTTTGAATCGTTCTACGGTGTATCTTTTCAGTGGGCCCTAACCCACAGGTCTTTTTCCAGGATCTTACCTGACTCTTCTTATTCTCCCGGAGTTATTCTCAAATCTTCTAAAGTTGACGTAAGAATGGATTGTCATCAGTCAAATGTCTTTCTCCAAGATCTTTCATTTCTTTTCATCGTCGGTGCAACCTTTCTATTTGTCATTCCAGAGTGCCTCAACAATTCATGGTGGTGTTTCTCATCGTCATTCTCGGATTTTGAAGACCGAAGAAGAGTTTCTCTTAAATCTTGCTCCATTCTTGTTGTCACCCTCTCATAATTGTTTTCGGTTGTGGGAATTCTTTTCACCCATCCGGAGCAATTCAGGAGTCTTTTTAGTTTGATTCTCCGGAGCCCATCATCTCAGAATTATTCATTCCCAGCTTTCAGCTCTCTTTCTCTAAATCTTACCGGTGCATCATTCAATATTCTCTAATCAGTTCGTGATCTCTTCGTTCTATTTTATCTAAATTCCCCTCAAGCATCTTCATTTGTTCTCTAATTCTTCCCGGTGCTTCTTTATTTTTCTTCTTCATTCATTTTCAATTCTTACGGTGGTTCATTCAAGATTCTTCTTACCTTGTTATCATATCAATTCATTTGTTGTTTTCAATCCTACCGGTGGATTCGTCGAAGACCTTCCCAAGTTTGCGATATATCTCGCTTAATCATTTCTACAAGAGTAAGTAATATGTATAATCCGTTGCTTGTCATCAATCTAAATTGGTGAAGGATACGCATAATGTAATTCTTATTCTTGTTCATCCAAGTGATTAATTCCTTATTCCGGAGCCTCATCAAATTCTCGGTTTCAATTGTTTCATCTTTCTTTTCCCGGAGTTCCAAGTTTTTTCTCAATTATTTCATCGCGAAGATCCATCTAATCATCACAAGGATTCACCTTGTGTTTTCAACGTCTTTTTCCTTTCGTTTGATCATTCTTTTGTCACCGAAGTCTTCATGGAGGTTCTACATGATGGTTCATCAAGGATTTAATTCTTTCTCCAAGTTTTTCATCGAGATTCTCTTCTAAGAAGCTCAAGCTTTCTTCTTCTTGCAATCTGGAGTGCATTTGTTCTCTCTTATCTTCTTGAGATGGTATTATGTCATTCTTGATAAGTTGAGTTCATGTTTCATGATTCACAGGTTGTTAAGAATGGGGTACTTTAAATCCATCAACCTCTTCGTTGGAGCTATCTTGGGTTATATTTCACCTAAAGCTTTCCCTAAGGATTGTTACTATTTACGATGCTTATCAATGATCCAAGTTCTTCATTTATCCTCCCGGTGAGATAGCTTCTCGTCTATTTGTTCTTATCAATCCAATTCTTTTTCCCGTGAGTGGCAGGTTGTCACCTCATAATTTTGAGATGTATTCCTTAAGACCATATCAAGCTTATTCTTTTCGTTGTTGGTGTTCCAACAACTCCGGTCGACCCTTCTCCTAAGAATGCCTTCTCAAACTCTTTTGTGACATAAGTTGCCATTTTCTTCTCCATTCTTTTATTTAAATTATCTATATTCTATTCTTTTGTTCCGGAAGCTTTGTGATGTTGCTCTCTTCACTCATCGTCTCGGATTGTGAAGATCATGTTCTTTCCTTGCTTATCCCATTTAACTGGAGTGCCGTGCCCTCTTTTCAAGTTCTTCCCATTCTGTCAAATTTTGGGCTCCCTTCTCAACCGGAGTGCCGTCTGAAATCGTTCTTACCCTTTGTGCCATTTTTTCAATAATTCCGGAGGTAGTGTGTTGTTGATTTCATCAAGTATCCTCTCATCTTGTCAAGTTCTTGTTAATTCCTTCCATTTTCAGTCGGAGTGCAGTCCAAATTATATCATTCTTAATCCTTCTCTATCTTGACTTAACCGGAGTGGTTTCAATATATATCTTGCCCTTCATCCTCAAGGTTTTTCGCAATGTTCTTTGTCCCTCTTTTCTAACGGAGTGTTTTTGACTTTGTTCACCTTCGTTGTATTCTTTTCTCGAATTTGTTCAACCTCGCAAGGTTCTTTGGTTTCACTAGTTTGTCAAAGAAGCAACTTAGTTTTACCTCTTCTCTTTCTGTTTCGTTTTCTCTATGGTACCATTCTAGATCTCGGGACGAGATCCTCTTGTAGTGGTGGAGAGTTGTGATGCCCCGAGACCGATGTGCCAGGTGTCCGCCAGTAATTCGCTGTTGTTGCCTTGTCATTTGCTTGCGTGTTGCATCTTATCATGTCATCATGTGCATTGCATCATCATGTTTTAAAACTTGCATTTGTCCGGGTTCTCCGAGTTCTCTCCGTTGTCTGTTCTGAGTCCAACCACACTTGCACGCGCCCGCGGCATGTCCAAAATATTATTTTATAAGTGGCCGGAAAATGTTCTCGGAATGGGATGAAAGTTGGCATGCGGTGTTTTTATGTTGTAGGTAGGCCGCTTGCCAAGTTTCATCGCGTTCGGAGTCCGTTTGACGCCCCAACGGAAAACTGTAGCGGCGGTATAGCCGGTCTAACATAGGATGTTTTCGGTCTCCGGAAATCGTGCTGGGCTGCTTCTCTCCCCTCTTCTCTCAGACCAACCCGCTCTACACAATCCACCTAGGCCCATGCCTACCCCTATTTACTCAGTGCATTGACCCCTCGCCTCGCTGTCCGAAACTGTCCCGGACCCGACCCGAGCAGTCGTGACCGATGGGTCCGGAACATCCCCAAACATCTACAAAACATCACCGTTTTCTTATTTGGACTCCCTACCTATTTTATTCTTGTCCGTCGGATTTCGATCCAATGATCCAAATCCCTCTCCTTTAATCCTTTTGCTATATATGTCAGACAAACCCTAAAAACTAGGTCGCTTGTCCCCCTCAGCCGCCACCCACTCCAAATTCCCCTCGGGATCCCTCCCCTCGGTAGCCGCCGCATCTTCCTCGTATCTGCAGCGATCCAACCAGCAACCCCCACCTCTCCCTCTCAGATCGACCCCGCGCTCGATCCCGATTGGGTCGAGGCCTCTCCTCCTCCCTTGTCTCAGCAGGTGCCCGAGGCCTACCCTGCCCGCGCCGGCCCTCCTCGACTAGCAACAACCAGGAGCTCGAGCTCCTTCTCCCACGCCCGATGGCCTCCGCCCGTGCCGGTGTTTGCTGCCGGTGACAGCAGCAGCAGCACTTGATCCCCTGCCTCTCTTTCTCCTGTTTTTCTCCTTCCTCCGTGTGCTCCTCTCTAATACCCCGGTCTCTCTCGCAGGAACACCCGCGCCTCCAGATGATGCTCTAGAGCTCCGTCGGCCCTCAAGCTCGCTCCTTCCCCGCGCCACCATTCGGGTACTGCCAGAGATCGCCGCGCCCGTTCCCGACCTCCACGAACATCTCCAGCCTCCTCTGCATCCGCATCGTGCCCGAGCCACTCGAAGCTCCAAGCTCCCCTGCCGGTGCATCCCTCCTCCATTCCAGCGCCGAGAATGGAACCACCGTCGTCGGATCCGCGCCCGCGCCCTGTTCCTGGTCGCCTCCACCTGGATCCGCCCCATCCTCGTTGTCGGGAGACGCCAGCGCCAGGTCCTCCGCCGCCTGCGCCCTCTGCTTCCAGGACAAGAGCAGCGCGCCTCGTCCCGCCCGTGTTGACCTTTCCCCGAGCACCAAGGCCCAGCATGCCCTGCCAGGCCGGCCTGCTTCCCCTCCGAACTGGGCCTGGCCCATGAGTGAGGCCGGCCCCGAGTGCCCTCCTTTTTTTTATTTCTCTATTGGGCCAGCCAGTTTTGGCCCAGATCATTTTTTCCTGCCTGTGATTTTAGTCTTTATTCCAGAGACGACTATTTTACAGAAATCCCCCTGTTGTTCATGCATATTTTATCTCTCAAACCTTGCATCATATTAAAACAAGTTATATATGAAACTTGCTTAGAATTTTGTCTAGATTCATAATTTCCAACTTTCATCTATGTTTGAAATGTTTAATATGCTGTTTGATTAAATTTGCTTAAATAACTTGCTAAAATGCTTTATTTCATAACTTAATAACTGTAGCTCCAAATCTAACAAACTTTATATGTAAATGGGGTAGAATTTTGAACAGTTTAACTTGGTGGCATCACTTTGCATGTTTAACAACTACAAAATATGGTTTAGGGCAGAACAGTACCAAACCAAATATATGCATATGAGGGTTTTCCGGACTTGTTGTTTGTTGTTCCAGCCTCATTTAAACTTGCCTAGATAGGTAGTTTTCATTTAATTCACCCTCTTGCCATGTTTAACAACATTTAGTATTGTTGGGTACATAAACAAGATCGACCTAAATAAACGAATGTGGTGCTTCGTCAATATGCAACTCATTGCATATTGAGCTCCACTTAATCTGTTCGACTGCTTGTGCACTTTGCCATGCCATGCCTCATTAAACCGGACATGCATCATACTTGTTTTGCGCATCATGCCATGTTTATGTGTTGGTTTTTACTATGTTGTGTGCTTCTTTCCGGTGTTGCTTCTTCGGGTTGGGTCCGATAACGTTGCGTTTGTGAGGATCCGTTCGACTATGTCCGTTTGTCTTCTTCATGGACTCGTTCTTCTTCCTTGTGGGATTTCAGGCAAGATGACCATACCCTCGAAATCACTTCTATCTTTGCTTGCTAGATGCTCGCTCTTTTGCTATGCCTATGTCGCGATACCTACCACTTGATTATCATGCCTCCCATATTGTTGAACCAAGCCTCTAACCCACCTTGTCCTAGCAAACCGTTGTTTGGCTATGTTACTGCTTTGCTCAGCCCCTCTTATAGCGTTGTTAGTTGTAGGTGAAGATTGAAGTTTGTTCCCTGTTGGAACATGGAGATGTTGTTCCTTGTTGGAACATGTTTACTTGTTGGGATATCACAATATATCTTATTTAATTAATGCATCTATATTCTTGGTAAAGGGTGGAGGGCTCGGGCTTATGCCTGGTGTTTTGTTCCACTCTTGCCGCCCTAGTTTCCGTCATATCGGTGTTATGTTCCCGGATTTTGCGTTCCTTACGTGGTTGGGTTATAATGGGAACCCCTTGACAGTTTGCTTTGAATATAACTCCTCCAGCAAGGCCCAACATTGGTTTTACCATTTGCCACCTAGCCTTTTCTTTCCCTTGGGTCGGCCAGCCCAAGGGTCATCTTTATTAAAACCCCCGGGCTAGTGCTTGTCTAAGTGTTGGTCCAACCCAGAGCACCGTGCGGGGCTGTCCCTTGGAAACTTGGGTTACGTTGGCTCCCGTACGCTTAGCTTATCCGGTGTGCCCTGAGAACGAGATATGTGCAGCTCCTATCGGGATTGTCGGCACAGCGGGTGGTCTTGCTGGACTTGTTTTACCATTGTCGAGGATGTCTTGTAACTGGGATTTCGAGTCTGGTCGGGTCTTCCCGCTAGAAGGAATATCCTTCGTTGACCGTGAGAACTTGTGATGGGCTAAGTTGGGACACCCCTGTAGGATTTTGAACTTTCAAAAGCCGTGCCCACGGTTATGGGCAGAATGGAATTTGTTAATGTCCGGTTGTAGAAAACCTGAAGTTGACCTTAATTAAAATACATCAACCGCGTGCATAACCGTGATGGTCTCTTCTCGGTGGAGTCCGGGAAGTGAACACGGTGTTGGAGTAATGCTTGACGTAGGTTGTTCTAGGATCACTTCTTGATCATAGTTGTTCGATCGTGCTTTTGCCTTCTCTTCTCGTACTCATTTGCATATGTTTAGCCACCATATATGCTAGTCGCTTGCTACAGCTCCACCTCATACCTTTACCTTACCTATAAGCTTAAATAGTCTTGATCGCGAGGGTGTGAGATTGCTGAGTCCCCGTGACTCATAGATACTTTCAAAACCAGCTTGCAGGTGCCGTTGAATCGTGCAGATGACGCAACCAAGCTCAAGGAGGAGCTCGATGAAGATCTTTTCCTTTGTGTTGTTTCGTTCTAGTTGATCAGTAGTGGAGCCCAGTTGGGGTCGATCGGGGATCTGTGTAGCATTTGGGGTAATCTTCTTTTATTTTGGGTTCCGTAGTCGGACCTTGATTGTATATGATTGATGTAATGCTTTATTCATGTAATTGTGTGGAGTGGCGATTGTAAGCCAACTATGTATCTCTTTCCCTTATGTATTACATGGGTTGTGTGAAGATTACCTCACTTGTGACATTGCTTTCAATGCGGTTATGCCTCTAAGTCGTGCTTCGACACGTGGGAGATATAGCCGCATCGAGGGCGTTACAAGTTGGTAATCAGAGCCTTCCCCGACCTTAGGAGCCCCCTGCTTGATCGAATAGCTGACGTTGTTGAGTCTAGAAAAATGTTTTGAGTCCTTTAGGATTATATATATCGGAGAGCTAGGAATTCTTTTTACTCCTCAGTCCCTTCGTCGCTCTAGTGAGGCATCCTGACGTAGAGTTTTGACTCTTCTCTTCTCAAATTTCACTAAAAATATTTTTAGGATCACGCGGGTATCTTGGAATCGTTCCGATGGTTTTGTGACGAGAACTTTGTTCTTAGTGCCTCCTGACATTTAGTGGTTGTGGCAGTGTTCCGGGGAGTTGAGCTCCGAGGTGTTGTCGTCACAATTTTATCGTTGCAGTTCTGGAATACCTGAGTTTAGTTTCGCCGACATCGAAAATCTCTTTTATGCAGTTGTTGGTGAGATAACCTCGATGCCACCAAGTACTGGGGCGGGAGTTCGGGAGTATTGCCATAACTTGTATAACGGATGCTTTTCAAAGGTTGAGGTAGACGATTTCTGAAGGTTTCTTGGTTATGTGTTGAAGGATGGATACAGCTGGATGTAGGATTTGCTAGTTTTGGGCGAGATATTATGCTTCCCCTGTATCCCCAACACCTGATTGCATAACCGGAAAATTTTGGGAGTTTATAAGTGGGAATTCAAGTAGCTCTTAGGATATCTTTCCGACGAATGTATGATATGAAATTGGGGTTCGACGTCTAGTGGTCCGCCTATCCACGGTTGGTTTTACAGTGGTCTCGTTGTGTCTTAAAGAGTCCTTGGCTATGCCGACTCGGGGACGCTTCGTATGTCATGTGCACTGACTTGTACATGATGGTGTTGTATGATCGAGCCCGTGTAGGCCCCACCACGAAAACTTCAGACAAAATCTCTATCATATGTTTGTTCTGGCTTATTTTGCAAGCCAATCCTTGTTTTATTTTGAGTTGTGGTATTCGAGTTGCTTCAATGTCAAGTGTTGATTCCATACCTTTCCTAAACAGTGTTCTCATATTCCTATGTGAATACCAAACCCCTTCATATTAATCGAGATTGTCATGCCAATCCTTTTCACCAGTGTGTTTCTCTTAAGTGGATCCGATCACTTCAACATTCGCAAGATCAATTATCAGTTCTTCTCAACGGTGTTTGTTTCATCCGTCTCCAAGTTACCTTTGTTATTCCGCCCACCCACCCTTTTTCCTCAAGGACTCAAATTCTTAATGAAGTATCCATCTTTTGGTTATGAAGTCTCTCCATTCTTTTCCATCAATATTCTTATCCGGTGATTCTCATGAAGATTCTAACGGAGATTCAAGTTCATCATTCTTCGTGCTTTTTCTTCTCCGGTGGATTTCAATTCAAGCCATGTTGATCATATCCTTTTTCCTCGTTTCAAATACCTTCTCATGCCGGTACACCTCTTCATCATCCACTTCTCGCTATTCAATTGTCCCCGAGTGTTCAAGATATCTCGAAGATTCGTGTTTCCACTCTGCTTTCGTTCCAGCTCTTTCTAGGATGTTATGTAATTCTAGCCATTTAATTCAACCGGTGCTTTCTCTCTTTTGAATCGTTCTACGGTGTATCTTTTCAGTGGGCCCTAACCCACAGGTCTTTTTCCAGGATCTTACCTGACTCTTCTTATTCTCCCGGAGTTATTCTCAAATCTTCTAAAGTTGACGTAAGAATGGATTGTCATCAGTCAAATGTCTTTCTCCAAGATCTTTCATTTCTTTTCATCGTCGGTGCAACCTTTCTATTTGTCATTCTAGAGTGCCTCAACAATTCATGGTGGTGTTTCTCATCGTCATTCTCGGATTTTGAAGACCGAAGAAGAGTTTCTCTTAAATCTTGCTCCATTCTTGTTGTCACCCTCTCATAATTGTTTTCGGTTGTGGGAATTCTTTTCACCCATCCGGAGCAATTCAGGAGTCTTTTTAGTTTGATTCTCCGGAGCCCATCATCTCAGAATTATTCATTCCCAGCTTTCAGCTCTCTTTCTCTAAATCTTACCGGTGCATCATTCAATATTCTCTAATCAGTTCGTGATCTCTTCGTTCTATTTTATCTAAATTCCCCTCAAGCATCTTCATTTGTTCTCTAATTCTTCCCGGTGCATCTTTATTTTTCTTCTTCATTCATTTTCAATTCTTACGGTGGTTCATTCAAGATTCTTCTTACCTTGTTATCATATCAATTCATTTGTTGTTTTCAATCCTACCGGTGGATTCGTCGAAGACCTTCCCAAGTTTGCGATATATCTCGCTTAATCCTTTCTACAAGAGTAAGTAATATTTATAATCCGTTGCTTGTCATCAATCTAAATTGGTGAAGGATACGCATAACGTAATTCTTATTCTTGTTCATCCAAGTGATTAATTCCTTATTCCGGAGCCTCATCAAATTCTCGGTTTCAATTGTTTCATCTTTCTTTTCCCGGAGTTCCAAGTTTTTTCTCAATTATTTCATCGCGAAGATCCATCTAATCATTACAAGGATTCACCTTGTGTTTTCAACGTCTTTTTCCTTTCGTTTGATCATTCTTTTGTCACCGAAGTCTTCATGGAGGTTCTACATGATGGTTCATCAAGGATTTAATTCTTTCTCCAAGTTTTTCATCGAGATTCTCTTCTAAGAAGCTCAAGCTTTCTTCTTCTTGCAATCTAGAGTGCATTTGTTCTCTCTTATCTTCTTGAGATGGTATTATGTCATTCTTGATAAGTTGAGTTCATGTTTCATGATTCACAGGTTGTTAAGAATGGGGTACTTTAAATCCATCAACCTCTTCGTTGGAGCTATCTTGGGTTATATTTCACCTAAAGCTTTCCCTAAGGATTGTTGCTATTTACGATGCTTATCAATGATCCAAGTTCTTCATTTATCCTCCCAGTGAGATAGCTTCTCGTCTATTTGTTCTTATCAATCCAATTCTTTTTCCCGTGAGTGGCAGGTTGTCACCTCATAATTTTGAGATGTATTCCTTAAGACCATATCAAGCTTATTCTTTTCGTTGTTGGTGTTCCAACAACTCTGGTCGACCCTTCTCCTAAGAATGCCTTCTCAAACTCTTTTGTGACATAAGTTGCCATTTTCTTCTCCATTCTTTTATTTAAATTATCTATATTCTATTCTTTTGTTCCGGAAGCTTTGTGATGTTGCTCTCTTCACTCATCGTCTCGGATTGTGAAGATCATGTTCTTTCCTTGCTTATCCCATTTAACTGGAGTGCCGTGCCCTCTTTTCAAGTTCTTCCCATTCTGTCAAATTTTGGGCTCCCTTCTCAACCGGAGTGCCGTCTGAAATCGTTCTTACCCTTTGTGCCATTCTTTCAATAATTCCGGAGGTAGTGTGTTGTTGATTTCATCAAGTATCCTCTCATCTTGTCAAGTTCTTCTTAATTCCTTCCATTTTCAGTCGGAGTGCAGTCCAAATTATATCATTCTTAATCCTTCTCTATCTTGACTTAACCGGAGTGGTTTCAATATATATCTTGCCCTTCATCCTCAAGGTTTTTCGCAATGTTCTTTGTCCCTCTTTTCTAATGGAGTGTTTTTGACTTTGTTCACCTTCGTTGTATTCTTTTCTCGAATTTGTTCAACCTCGCAAGGTTCTTTGGTTTCACTAGTTTGTCAAAGAAGCAACTTAGTTTTACCTCTTCTCTTTCTGTTCCGTTTTCTCTATGGTACCATTCTAGATCTCGGGACGAGATCCTCTTGTAGTGGTGGAGAGTTGTGATGCCCCGAGACCGATGTGCCAGGTGTCCGCCAGTAATTCGCTATTGTTGCCTTGTCATTTGCTTGCGTGTTGCATCTTATCATGTCATCATGTGCATTGCATCATTATGTTTTAAAACTTGCATTTGTCCGGGTTCTCCGAGTTCTCTCCGTTGTCTGTTCTGAGTCCAACCACACTTGCACGCGCCCGCGGCATGTCCAAAATATTATTTTATAAGTGGCCGGAAAATGTTCTCGGAATGGGATGAAAGTTGGCATGCGGTGTTTTTATGTTGTAGGTAGGCCGCCTGCCAAGTTTCATCGCGTTCGGAGTCCGTTTGACGCCCCAACGGAAAACTGTAGCGGCGGTATAGCCGGTCTAACGTAGGACGTTTTCGGTCTCCGGAAATCGTGCTGGGCTGCTTCTCTCCCCTCTTCTCTCAGACCAACCCGCTCTACACAATCCACCTAGGCCCATGCCTACCCCTATTTACTCAGTGCATTGACCCCTCGCCTCGCTGTCCGAAACTGTCCCGGACCCGACCCGAGCAGTCGTGACCGATGGGTCCGGAACATCCCCAAACATCTACAAAACATCACCGTTTTCTTATTTGGACTCCCTATCTATTTTATTCTTGTCCGTCGGATTTCGATCCAATGATCCAAATCCCTCTCCTTTAATCCTTTTGCTATATATGTCAGACAAACCCTAAAAACTAGGTCGCTTGTCCCCCTCAGCCGCCACCCACTCCAAATTCCCCTCGGGATCCCTCCCCTCGGTAGCCGCCGCATCTTCCTCGTATCTGCAGCGATCCAACCAGCAACCCCCACCTCTCCCTCTCAGATCGACCCCGCGCTCGATCCCGATTGGGTCGAGGCCTCTCCTCCTCCCTCGTCTCAGCAGGTGCCCGAGGCCTACCCTGCCCGCGCCGGCCCTCCTCGACTAGCAGCAACCAGGAGCTCGAGCTCCTTCTCCCACGCCCGATGGCCTCCGCCCGTGCCGGTGTTTGCTGCCGGTGACAGCAGCAGCAGCACTTGATCCCCTGCCTCTCTTTCTCCTGTTTTTTCTCCTTCCTCCGCATGCTCCTCTCTAAGACCCCGGTCTCTCTCGCAGGAACACCCGCGCCTCCAGATGATGCTCTAGAGCTCCGTCGGCCCTCAAGCTCGCTCCTTCCCCGCGCCACCATTCGGGTACTGCCAGAGATCGCCGCGCCCGTTCCCGACCTCCACGAACATCTCCAGCCTCCTCTGCATCCGCATCATGCCCGAGCCACTCGAAGCTCCAAGCTCCCCTGCCAGTGCATCCCTCCTCCATTCCAGCGCCGAGAATGGAACCACCGTCGTCGGATCCGCGCCCGCGCCCTGTTCCTGGTCGCCTCCACCTGGATCCGCCCCTTCCTCGTCGTCGGGAGACGCCAGCGCCAGGTCCTCCGCCGCATGCGCCCTCTGCTTCCAGGACAAGAGCAGCGCGCCTCGTCCCGCCCGCGTTGACCTTTCCCCGAGCACCAAGGCCCAGCATGCCCTGCCAGGCCGGCCTGCTTCCCCTCCGAACTGGGCCTGGCCCATGAGTGAGGCCGCCCCCGAGTGCCCTCCTTTTTTTTATTTCTCTGTTGAGCCAGCCAGTTTTGGCCCAGATCATTTTTTCCTGCCTGCGATTTTAGCCTTTATTCCAGAGACGACTATTTTACAGAAATCCCCCTGTTGTTCATGCATATTTTATCTCTCAAACGGTGCATCATATTAAAACAAGTTATATATGAAACTTGCTTAGAATTTTGTCTAGATTCATAATTTCCAACTTTCATCTATGTTTGAAATGTTTAATATGCTGTTTGATTAAATTTGCTTAAATAACTTGCTAAAATGCTTTATTTCATAACTTAATAACTGTAGCTCCAAATCTAACAAACTTTATATGTAAATGGGGTAGAATTTTGCACAGTTTAACTTGGTGGCATCACTTTGCATGTTTAACAACTACAAAATATGGTTTAGGGCAGAACAGTACCAAACCAAATATATGCATATGAGGGTTTTCCGGACTTGTTGTTTGTTGTTCCAGCCTCATTTAAACTTGCCTAGATAGGTAGTTTTCATTTAATTCACCCTCTTGCCATGTTTAACAACATTTAATATTGTTGGGTACATAAACAAGATCGACCTAAATAAACGAATGTGGTGCTTCGTCAATATGCAACTCATTGCATATTGAGCTCCACTTAATTTGTTCGACTGCTTGTGCACTTTGCCATGCCATGCCTCATTAAACCGGACATGCATCATACTTGTTTTGCGCATCATGCCATGTTTATGTGTTGGTTTTTACTATGTTGTGTGCTTCTTTCCGGTGTTGCTTCTTCGGGTTGGGTCCGATAACGTTGCGTTTGTGAGGATCCGTTCGACTATGTCCGTTTGTCTTCTTCATGGACTCGTTCTTCTTCCTTGTGGGATTTCAGGCAAGATGACCATACCCTCGAAATCACTTCTATCTTTGCTTGCTAGATGCTCGCTCTTTTGCTATGCCTATGTCACGATACCTACCACTTGATTATCATGCCTCCCATATTGTTGAACCAAGCCTCTAACCCACCTTGTCCTAGCAAACCGTTGTTTGGCTATGTTACTGCTTTGCTCAGCCCCTCTTATAGCGTTGTTAGTTGTAGGTGAAGATTGAAGTTTGTTCCCTGTTGGAACATGGAGATGTTGTTCCTTATTGGAACATGTTTACTTGTTGGGATATCACAATATATCTTATTTAATTAATGCATCTATATACTTGGTAAAGGGTGGAAGGCTCGGGCTTATGCCTGGTGTTTTGTTCCACTCTTGCCGCCCTAGTTTCCGTCATATCGGTGTTATGTTCCCGGATTTTGCGTTCCTTACGTGGTTGGGTTATAATGGGAACCCCTTGACAGTTTGCTTTGAATATAACTCCTCCAGCAAGGCCCAACATTGGTTTTACCATTTGCCACCTAGCCTTTTCTTTCCCTTGGGTCGGCCAGCCCAAGGGTCATCTTTATTAAAACCCCCGGGCTAGTGCTTGTCTAAGTGTTGGTCCAACCCAGAGCACCGTGCGGGGCCGTCCCTTGGCAACTTGGGTTACGTTGGCTCCCGTACGCTTAGCTTATCCGGTGTGCCCTGAGAACGAGATATGTGCAGCTCCTATCGGGATTGTCGGCACAGCGGGTGGTCTTGCTGGACTTGTTTTACCATTGTCGAGGATGTCTTGTAACTGGGATTTCGAGTCTGATCGGGTCTTCCCGCTAGAAGGAATATCCTTCGTTGACCGTGAGAACTTGTGATGGGCTAAGTTGGGACACCCCTATAGGATTTTGAACTTTCAAAAGTCGTGCCCACGGTTATGGGCAGATGGGATTTGTTAATGTCCGGTTGTAGAAAACCTGAAGTTGACCTTAATTAAAATACATCAACCGCGTGCGTAACCGTGATGGTCTCTTCTCGGTGGAGTCCGGGAAGTGAACACGGTGTTGGAGTAATGCTTGACGTAGGTTGTTCTAGGATCACTTCTTGATCATAGTTGTTCGACCGTGCTTTTGCCTTCTCTTCTCGCTCTCATTTGCGTATGTTTAGCCACGATATATGCTAGTCGCTTGCTGCAGCTCCACCTCATACCTTTACCTTACCTATAAGATTAAATAGTCTTGATCGCGAGAGTGTGAGATTGCTGAGTCCCCGTGACTCATAGATACTTTCAAAACCAGCTTGCAGGTGCCGTTGAATCGTGCAGATGACGCAACCAAGCTCAAGTAGGAGCTCGATGAAGATCTTTTCCTTTGTGTTGTTTCGTTCTAGTTGATCAGTAGTGGAGCCCAGTTGGGGTCGATCAGGGATCTGTGTAGCATTTGGGGTAATCTTATTTTATTTTGGGTTCCATAGTCGGACCTTGATTGTATCTGATTGATGTAATTCTTTATTCATGTAATTGTGTGAAGTGGCAATTGTAAGCCAACTATGTATCTCTTTCCCTTATGTATTACATGGGTTGTGAGAAGATTACCTCACTTGCGACATCGCTTTCAATGCGGTTATGCCTCTAAGTCGTGCTTCGACACGTGGGAGATATAGCCACATCGAGGGCGTTACATGTAAGTCCTTAATCCTCATGCATTTTAACTACTACTTACTCTGACTTGTGCCTTGAACTGCATGGTTTGCAGCCAATGTCTATTACTCTTTTCAATTTTATACACAATTGTTTTAGCGTATCATTTCACCTTACAAGGTTTAAAAGAGAGGAGTGATGTTCCTTTGATCTTGACCCGTAATCTAGTTCCGTGCTGGACTTGCCCACACAACGTTACAATTGCCTGTTTATGTGTTCTCAGTTGTTTTGTGATATGAATGATGTCAGTACAATGGTCTCTTTATCCTTAGCCCTCAGTACAATGTGAAGAAATAGACAATACATTAGCGATGGTACATGGTCATATGTTTGGAACCTGGTTTTATTATGTACTTTGCAATAAAATACAACTAATATTTTACATGGGTTCACCAAAATAAGTTCTGTATATAGACCAAAGCTATTTTGTTTGGTTTTGCTGCCTCCTTAATATCTTCTGTTCTGGTACTACTTATGTAAAACCTCAACTTTTCAGCGAGCTATGGAAAAAATGGTGGAACCGCCACCTTTTGAAGGTGGCGAGGAAACTATAACCACAACGTCAGCTCTTGCTGCAGTGGGTCAGTACCTGTCCACTAACAGTGCCAAAAGCACGTTCCTGCATAATACTGGGTTGGTTGTTAAGGCAATATCGTCCAAACTGCCTCATGATCAACATATGCAAGCTCAAAGCAATGTTGTATCTGCGCTCCAGACACAAGTCCATTCCCTAATAGAGACCCTTTCTGAAACAAGGAGAAACATTGCTCAGTGTCGTCAAGATATGCATGGTTTTGAATCCAGACTATCAGACATTTTCTATGTTGGTCAGGAGCCTAGGGGAAATGAAGGCGAGGGTTATGGTGCTCCTTTGGACAATACAACATGAAAACGTAACACTCAGGGCAAATGAACTGAGCTTCTGAACTTCTGGTGGTGAATTTATCTGCTAGACTGTTAAGTTTTCTGCCAACCTTCCTTTTGTTATATAGTTGTAATTTGTTTTGGTGCGATACAAAATTTATTCTTAACGTGCAGCCACCGGCTGAAGAAAACAGCAAGCCATTTTTGTATAGTGTAGGGTGTTCCCTATATTTGCACTGGTGACGATCTTTGATGCTGAGTGGATGTAATATGTGCAATCGCCTTAATAGCCTAGCGTTAGTTTCAGCCTTATCTATTTCCTAGTCTTCTATTTCCCTGGTTTGCTAGTGGCCGCAACTACCATGGGCCATATACGGGCCGTAGGATCCATGGGTTTCCTACGGGCCGTCGATAAATGGGCCTGTAATCGGTGGGCCTCGGGCCGTCGGATAAATGGGTCTACATGGGCCTTAATCGGGCGTCATTGGTATCGGCCCAGCACGGTAACAGGTCGTTAACAGGCCGTAGGACAACAAAGGCTTAATTATGTCACAGGCATAACGGGTCGTTAATGGGCCAGAATATAGGACGGGCTGGAAACGGCGCAACGGGTTAACAGGCCAGAAACGGGCCGACTCTTGCCATGGGCCAAATTTGGCCCATTACGGTAACAGGCCAGTAACGGTCCAACTCTTGCCATAGGCCGAATTTGGCCCATTAGGGGAATAGGCCAGTAACGGGCCGACTCTTGCCATGGGCCGAATTTGGCCCATTAGGGGAACAGGCCAGTAACGGGCTGAAAGTAATCGAGGGCCGAAAAGGAGCCGAAGAATGTATGGGCCGTCAATAGGCCGAAAGCTAACATGGGCTGGAAACGGCCCATGTAAATCACAGGCCGTTAACGGGTATAAAGAAAATTACTGTTCATTATGGGCTAGAGTCACTGTGGGCCTGTAAAGGGCCGAAAGATACGAAGGCCTCATATGGCCCGAAAGACGTCGTGGGCCATACATGGGCCGAAAGTGAAATGGGTTGGTGTTATATTCGACGGCCCACATGACGTTGTTGGGCCGATTTACTTTAGGGCCTAATGGGACGTGAGTTAACGGGCCGTAAAATGGGATATTTGCAAAGAGGCCGTTAATAGGCTTTTCATGGGCCAGCCGGTTAACTTTTGACCAAGTCAAACGGGCCGGCTTTGTAAGCTAAATGGGCCAGTGGTGGGCCGTGGCACGTGTCGACATATCATATGCGCCTATCTGACCCACTAACGAGCTGACACGTGTTTCAACTGGCCAATAAGAATTTTACACGTGGAAATTTCCCATTGGTCGGGACTGTTAACGGGTTATCGGATCCAAAACCCGACCCGATAGCTTAACGGCATTCCGTTACGGTGGATGCCATGTGTCGGACACCCTTGACGAAAGCACTTCTGTGACACACGATTTATCGTCATGGAAGTGGACACTTCCATGATGATAATTTTGGTAATGTCATGGAACACTACTACGACAGCACAGGTATGACTATCTTGATTCTGTCATAAAATCGTCATGGATGTACATGCATGAAAAAAAACGTGACCTACTGTGACAAACATGTATCATCACGGAAGTGTATTTTTTTTGTAGTGTCAACGTTGATCTCCTCGTCCTCGGGGCCCACCTTGATTCCCTCCACACAACCGCCGCCGCTTCCTTCGACCTCGTCATCGGAGGAGAGCGTGATAACCTTGCCGCCCTCCACGCCGCCGTCCACGCCCCCTTCGACCTCGTCATCGGTGGAGAGTGTGGTAACCCCGCCACCCTTCGCGCCGGCAAAGATCGCCCTCTCCGCCTCCATGAGCTCCGGGTGCTGCCGGCGGAGCTCTTGCATGTAGGCCTCGTCGGCGGCCTCGGCCTCGAGGCGCTCCCACGCCTCGCGGTCCTCGCGCACCATAGCCGAGCTCACCACCCTGGCTCCGGTGGAACGAGGTCGACCGGACGTGTGCTGAAGGGGAAATTGAGCCTAGCCGCCACTTCATGGTAGCGGACCTGCCAACGGTCGTACTCCATGGCCGCGAGCTCGGCCGTGTGGAAGCTACCGAGCCACCGGCGGGTGTGGGTCTCTCGATCTGTAATCTTGGCGACCCACGTCCCCCACCGCCACTGCCGGGACCCGAGGTAGGACCTTGTCGGCTGCCGGGTCCGAGGGAGGACGGGGAAGTCCTCGAACCGGTGTAGGGGCGTGGCGGTTGGCGGATTGGGGGACCGATGACAGCGGATCGGGCCCGCGGAGGACGGCGGGGAAACCTCGGCGGCACCTCGTCAGCGTCAGGCGAAAAGGCAGCGATAAACCTCTCTTTGGCCATTGGCTCGTCGAGCTCCCCGACACATAGGCAGAGGTTGAGGATGGAGGCGCCGGCGATGGTGGCGACCTAGCAATGGTTTTGTGGGTTGTGTGTGTCTATGTGAGCAGAGGTTTTGGGGTGTGTGTGTGTGGAGGGGGGAGGGGGGGGCAAGGTTGTGTTTGAGGAAATACTGCGGCAACTAAAAATTTTACTAGGCGGGAGTAACAAGGCGGGGCTACTGAAAATTTGGATCAAGGGCGAGCCGATATTTTTGAGATTGCGATGGATGCAGAGGCGGGAGTAAAATGCCGGGGCTACTAAAAAATTGAATCAAGGGACTAAAGCAGAGCGGGAGTAACAGCCATCGCACACGGTCCACACATACTAATCGTGTGATATCAAACATTAAAACCTTCCAGGCGGTAGATATTTTCAAGATTACGAGGCAATAATATTTTCGAGATTGCGAGGGATGCAGAGGCGGGAGTATTTGGGAGCGAGCTAGTGTGCTTGACACACTGGCTGTGGACTGTAGCCGACACACCTTCTCGCGTAAGCCATAGGCATACAATACACCGACGGTTCTCCCAAGATATTTTGTACTACATCTCACACGGTTGGTGATAATAAATGGTGTGGGATCTACTTGATTTGAATTACATAATGGGGTCACAGCAGCAATGGATGTTGTCTGAATTGCTAGACCTTTTATCTGAAGTGAACATGCAACTATATGTGTGTCGTAAAAGAATTGGAATTATTCAGGGTTCATTTGGACATTTTATACATTAAAATGGTTTTCTAGCCATTTCAGGTGCACAATTCAAAATTAAACTACATGCACATGCTCTGGCGCATATAAATTGGTTGAAAGATCAAATCTGTGTCCTTGGGTGCATGCTTAGGTCCCATGCAAGAAATGGGAATGAATCTCAAACACTAGGGCACTATTGATTGCCGGCAAAATGTTGAGATGCCTGGTTTTTAAATTCTACTAAATCCAAAACTTGTCTGAAATTCATGAAACTTGGCATGGTATCATGGAGCGGCATCAACATGTTGTGGTAAAAAAATTGTCCCATTTGAGGACATGTTTGGGTATAAGCTTCTCACAAACCAGAGCTTCTCACAACAAGCGTGATGGTTTCGGTATGGACCGTGCCACCTTTAGGGACGGAACGATATTCATTACCTCTTATTGCTTTCCAAAAAATTCTAGTTTCAACATAGAACAATAGGGGTGTTGTGTTTAATCTTGGAATTTTTGGGGTTCGTTTGGCCTTTTTATACATTAACTGGGTTTTCTAGGCATTTATGTACATAATTCAAATTTGAACTACAAGAACGTGCTCCTGTGCACCAAAGTTGGTTGCAAAATCACACGTGTCTCCTTGGGTGAATTTGTAGGTCCCATGCAAGAGATGGGAATGAAATTCAAACACCAGGGCACTATTGATTGCCGGCAAAACGTTGAGATGTCTTGTTTTTAAGTTCTAGTAAATCCAAAACTCGTCTAAAATTCATGAAACTTGGCATGCTATCACGAAGCGGCATCAACATGCCGTGCTAAAAAATTTGTTCCATTCGGGACAGGTTTTGGTATAAGCTTCTCACAAACCTGAGCTTCTCACAACAAGCATGATGGTATCGATAGGGAATGTCCCACCTTTGGGGACGAAACGATATCCATTGCCTCTTATTCCTTTCAAAAATTTTCTCGTGTCAACATAGAACAACAGGAGTGTTGTGTCATTTTTGTGATATGTCGGGGTTCATTTGGACATTTTTATGCATTAACTGAGTTTTCAATGCATTTATGTGCATAATTAAAATTTGAACTACATGCACATGCTCCAGTGCATATAAATTGGTTGAAAAATCGAATATGTGTCCTTGGGTGCATGCTTAGGTCCCATGCAAGAAATGGGAATGAATTTCAAACACCAGGGCACCATTGATTGCCGGCAAAACGTTGAGATACATGGTTATTAAATTCTAGTAAATCCAAAACTCATCTGAAATTCATGAAACTTGGCATGGTATCCTGGAGCGGCATCAACATGTCGTGGTAAAAACAAATTGTCCCATTTGGGGCAGGTTTTGGTATAAGCTTCTCACAAATCAGAGCTTCTCACAACAAGCATGATGGTTCCGATAGGGAACGTCCCACCTTTGGGGACGAAACGATATCCATTGCCTCTTATTGCTTTCAAATTTTTTCTCGTGTCAACATAGAAAAACATGAGTGTTGTGTCAATTTTTGTGATTTTTCGGGAATCATTTGGACATTTTTATGCATTAACCGAGTTCTCAATGCATTTATGTGCATAATTCAAATTTGAACTATATGCACATGCTCCAGTGCATATAAATTGGTTGTAAAATCAAATCTGTGTCCTTGGGTGCATGCTTAGGTCCCATGCAAGAAATGGGAATGGATTTCAAACACCAGGGCACCCTTGATTGCTGGCAAAACATTGAGATACTTGTTTTTAAATTCTAGTAAATCTAAAACACGTTTGAAATTCATGAAACTTGGCATGCTATCATGGAATGGCACCCGACATACTGTGGTACTTTTTGTGTCCATTTTGAGAGAAGGCGCACTCGAATAATGGCAGCCAACAAAGGCATTTTGAAAAATAGCTGCCACTTTAATATCTCAAACGTTTGTATAATTCAAACTGTGTGCATTCTGTTAGCCATTCACATGACACCACGTGTCTTGGTTTGAATGGCTATAGGAGGTGCCGTGTGGACAACTGCTTGACTGAACGGTAGGCGTGCGAGCGCAGTTCGGTGCGTAGGCTCACCGGGAAGCATACAAGCTGTTCAACGCAGGATCTGTGCATCTCTTCAATGCAAACGGTTCAGATTACGGTATGCAAATTAAAGCCAGACTTCGGCGCTAAGCCAAGAGACACTATGATTTGTCAAAATATGCAGCTAAAAATCAATAGCACTATCTATTTTTTGCAACTAAAATTTAGTAATTAAGCATAGATTTCATTCATAGAGATTAGCAGTCATTCTCACCGGGAAGCGAGACAGCCTTGGACCGCCGCCCGCCTCGCTACCACTGGTCTATATTAATGGCGCCGTCGAGCGGCCGCACCCCCCATCCCCACCACACACACAATCCTATCTATCCGCCCGCATCCTCGACGCCGCTTTGAGTCCTCAAAGCCGTCAGTGTATGAGGATGCCGCCGAAGCGCCCCACCGAAGGGAGTGGCGACGCCAGGCTGCTGAAGCACCGGAGCACGACATGAATATGGAGACATAGGTTTCTGTCGGACTAATGGGCCACGCGTAGACTAACCCGAGCCCCAGAACCTTTCAAGACATCGGGGCAGGCCGTGCCCCTCAAGACCCCAGGACGAAGAGCTTCCTTCTGAGAAGTCGGCGGCAAGGCGACCGACTGCCCACTCGTGGCCGAGTCCCGGGGATGACTTCAGGATAATGTGACTCCTGACTAGCGACTTCCAGAGAAGCCGGCCTTGGGGACTCGGCCCACGACTCCAGCAAAACCCCATGTCCTCATCAAGAGGGACAGGACAGGGGAGTGGCTACAGTGAAGACTGCTCCCGCCCCTTTCCGAAGGCAAGCATGGTCAAAGTACACCGTACCCGCGGAGATCTCGGTGCGGCGTGGCACTGTCGCCATGCTGGCCCTGACATCAGCACAGGTGGACCAAATCCTGCACCAATGATGGCTTGTCTATACGACCTTTGGGCGGCGGGTCCCACCGGCCAGCGGAATCCCAGAAGACGGCAAGTGCGCCACAAGTCGGACCCGTCGTGAGTCGGCCCCCGAGAGTCGGCCAGCTCCTCCCCCGGGGCCCACGCGCCTTTAACCAGATGTGATGGAGAGTGGCAATAGTGATTGCCCGCCAGGCGGCGGGGCTGTTGCCACGACTCCATGATGAAGCTCGCGTCATTAGAAGCACGGCTACAGTAATCAGCAGCCGGCAAGACCCGCCCGCGGCGGACGCGGCCTGTCGGCTCCGTACCTAGCCAGTCGGCGGGCCCCAGCAGTCGGCGGAGAAGAAGGAGGCCGGAAGCACTGACGGCTAGGACCGCGTCCAACCGGATTACCATTGTACCCCTAGGGGGTAGGCCTATATAAACCCCAAGGGCACCCATGCAAAGGGTTGGAATACATTAGCTCTAGACCAGATCATATAGGTGGGAGATAGCTAGCCTTGCCCTCTCCTACCTCCAGGAAACAGCTCAAGGAGCAATCGTGTAAACGTTTTGCCATAGTGATCATGCGGAGACCCCATAGAGCAGCAGTAGGGGTATTATATCCCCGGAGAGCCCTGAAGCTGGGTAAGATTCGCCGGGGTGCATGTCTACGCCTCATCCCATTTCCAGGCACCGGCGACGTTCTACTCGCCCCACCATGATAAGCCATCCTTTGGCATATGTCGCACCCAACCCCCGACATTTGGCGCCCACCGTGGGGCTTGGTGCACCGCCGTCCGGAGACCTGCTCTGGATGGGAACCCTTTTTCTCCCTGGCGAGCGCTGCTAGCCAGGCACGCCAGATGGAGTCAGTGCTGACGCGCTGCGCGGCGTTGAGATCGCCTGCGTAGCCAGCTGCCTGGCCGAACTTGTCGGCGAGGTTCGCCTCTCCGACGAACCTGCATCCAACGCAGGCACGGGCGGCTCCGAGAGCCTCCTCGCGGGCCTCCTTTATCAACTCCACGTCGCAGGCGAGCGAGCCTGCCGTGGACTTGGAGTCCGTAGGTTCCACCGACCCGATGCTGGTCGACTCCGACACCGCGTTGCTCGACGCGTTCCCCACTAATGTGGTGGTCTACGACGAGCCTCTCCCTCGTGCGGAGAGCGGCGGAAGCACCGTCACCGAGGTGCTCGTCATTAGTCATGACGAGCTCCCCGGCGGAGGAGCGCATGATCCGCTTGGCGCGGCTCTACAAGACCTGACTGCGCCCATTCCGGAAGACGCTGACACGGAGACGTTGGAGGCGCGCCGCCTTCAGCTCGTCGAAGGCGCGAAGAAGCTGGCTAGCATGAGACGCTTGTCAGAAGCCTACCAGCGAGAGATGGATCGCGCTGTTGGCGGCTCGCCGGCCCTAGCGGGGCCCAGCCGCCTTGGCGCGGTCCAGCAGCGCGGCGTAGCCATCGCCAACCTGTTCGGGGCAAGCCGCCCTGTGTACGCTACCCCTGCGGAGAACATTCGAGCCGCCCAGGCGGCGGCTGACGAGCTGGACAATTTCGAGGGCGAAGAGCGCCGCCTGATGATGGAGCGAGTCCAGCGGCTCCTCGACGCGGCTGCCGCGCAAAACGAGGCCGGCTGCCGCGCAGAACGAGGCCGGCTGCCGCACGGAGGCGCCGCAGCGGCAAAACGACGACCTTCGCTGAGACCAAGGCGCGATGTCTCGGACGTCGACTGACGGCGCCCGAGGAAGAAGAGACAAGGATCCGGCTGTCAGCCACAGTCGGACTCAAATTACCATAGAGCGCGACCGAGACGGCCGCCCGAGAGCAGTGGAACGACGGGATGACTGTCCGCCTCCTCCTCCTCGCAAGGAGAGGCGAGTCTCCCTGCCGCCTGTTGATCATCTGACTCTTGGCGACCGCCTTGGCCGCCGAGAGGGAGTCGGGGAAAACAACGCCGGCCACCGGATCGACCGGCTTCACCGATCCCTGGCATTGGAAGAAGAAGAGGAGTTGGGTCCGCCTTGTTTCGGGCCCCGCATTCAAGACGAGCCCTTTGCCGAAGGGTTCACGCTCCCAAGAGACACGCCTAAGTACACCGGCTCCGTGAAGCCGGAAGACTGGCTAGTCGACTACTCCACGGCTGTCAGTATAGCGAACGGCAACAAGCGTGTCGCCGTAAAATACGTTCCGCTCATGCTCCAGGGCACGGCCCGGACATGGCTGAATAGCCTGATGCCCCGCAGCATCAACTGCTGGGTCGACTTCACCGAAGCATTCGTCCACAACTTCACCAGCACGTACAAGCGTCCTCCTAAGCCTCATCAGCTCTCCTTGTGCTTGCAAGGTCCCGACGAGTCGACTCGCGACTACCTCACGCGTTGGGCCAAGCTTCGGAACTCCTGCGAGGGCGTGCACGAGGTGCAGGCTATCGAGTACTTCACCGCCGGGTGCAGAGAAGGCACGCTCCTCAAGCACAAGCTCCTCTGCGACGAGCCAGAAACCCTCGACGAGCTGCTGATCATAGCAGACAAGTACGCCACGGCCGACTCCTCCATGAAGGCGGAGATTCAAGTTAACGCAACTGGCAAAGTGGCCCCTCAAGCTCCAAGAACTCCGGCAGGAGATGCCAGTCGGCGGCAACAGCAGAGCGACCACAAGCGCAAGGCCCCGCAGCCAGCTTCAAGCAGCCGGCAGGTCGCGATAGTTGAAGCCGAGCAGCCGAATGGGCAGCCTCCGTCCAAACGACAGAAAGGCGGCAAGCCCAACTGGTTGCCGGCCTTCTCCTACGAGCATACTCTGGATGGACCTTGCAAGTTCCATAGCGGCGCAAAGCCGTCGAATCACACCACTCGGAAGTGCCACTGGCTCACCAGGATCGCCAAGCGAGATGGCCTCCTACCTCCCTCGCCTGCTGGGCAGCCGCCTCCGCCCCAGCAGCCGGCTGTCAGACCAGTCGGCGCACTACAAGACGAATACCCCGAAGATCACGGAGCCTACGTGGTGTTTACCAGTATGGCTGACGATCGACGCAGCAGGCGGCTGCAGCGACAAGAGGTGAATGCAGTAGCATCAGAGACGCCAGAGTTCATGCACTGGTCCGAGAAGCCAATCAACTGGAGCAGGGCTGAACACCCAGAGGTGATGCCGAGTCCGGGCTCCTATGCCTTGGTCTTGGATGCCACCTTTGCCATGGATAGACGAGCCGCACGTTTCTCGCGAGTTCTGATAAACGGAGGCAGCAACATCAACATCCTATACAAAGACACCATGGAGAAATTAGGAATCAAGCAAAGACAGCTTCAGAACACCCGGACTGTGTTCCACGGCACTGTTCCGGGCTTTCCTGCTCACCAATCGGCAAGATCCTGATAGACGTCCTCTTTGGAGACAGGGAGCACTTCCGCCGAGAGTCAGTTTGGTTTGAGGTGGTGGACCTCGAGAGCCCATACCATGCACTACTTGGCCGACCCGCCCTAGCCAAGTTCATGGCGGTCCCCCACTACACCTACCTCAAAATGAAGATGCCTAGTTCTAGGGGAATTCTGACCGTAGCCGGCGACTACCGGAAGTCGTCTGCCTGTGCGACTGAGAGCAGTCGGCTAGCCGAGTCCCTGGTGATCGCAGCCGAGAAGCGGCTTGTAACACCCTCGAGGCTACTATATCTCCCACGTGTCGAGGCACGACTTAGAGGCATAATCGCATTGAAGGCATATGTCGCAAGTTAGGCAATCTTCACAACATCCCATGTAATATGAATAATAAAGGGGAGATAACATAGTTGGCTTACACTCGCCACGTCAATCAAGTACATAAATAACATTACATCATCCAAACACTCATGGCCCGACTACGGTGCCAAAATAAAAGAGAACCCAACATGCGACAACGGTCCCAAACACCCCCAACTGGGCACCACTACTGATCATCGGGAAAGGGAACGTAGTAACGTTGAGAGTCTTCGTCGAACTCCCACTTGAGCTCATACGCGTCTGCTGAAGCGGAATCATCAGGCCCTGCATCTGGTGTAATAGTAATATGTGAGCCACAGGGACTCAGCAATCTCGCACCCTCGCGATCAAGACTATTTAAGCTTATAGGTAATGCAAGGTAAAATATATGTGGAGCTGCAGCAAGCGACTAGCATATATGGTGGCTAACTTATTCGCAAAAGAGAGCGAGAAGAGGAGGCAAAGCGCGAGCGAGAAACTAGAGAACAGCCTGCGGAAACATAACTCCAACACCGTGTCCACTTCCCAGACTCCACCGAGAAGAGGCCATCATGGTAACACACTCACTTGATTCATTTTAATTAATTAAGGTTCAAGTTATCTACAACCGGGCATTAACAAATTCCCATCTGCCCATAACCGCGGGCACGACTTTCGAAAGTTCAGTCCCTGCAGGGGAGTCCCAACTTAGCCCATGACAAGCTCTCACGGTCAACGAAGGAATAGACCTCCTCCCAAGACGTTCCGATCAGACTCGGTATCTCGGTAATTCAAGACACTTCGACAGGTTAAAACAAGACCAGCAACACCGCCCGAATGTGCCAACAAATCCCGATAGGAGCTGCACATATCTCATTCTCAGGGCACACTCAGATGAGCCAGACGTCGGGTAGGCCAGCCCATAGTTGCCCCTGGTAGCCCCGGACATCGCTCGATTGGACCAACACTCAGAGGAGCACTGGCCCGGGGGGGTTAAAATAAGATGACCCTTGAGTCTGCAGAACCCAAGGGAAAGAAAAGGCTAGGTGGCGAATGGTAAAACCAATGTTGGGCATTGCTGGAAAAGCTTTAATCAAGGCGAACTATCAAGGGTTCCCATTATAACCCAACCGCGTAAGGAACGCAAAATCCGGGAACATAACACCGAGATGACGGAAACTAGGGCGGCAAGAGTGGAACAAAACACTAGACGAGAGGCCGAGCCTTCCACCCTTTACCAAGTATATAGATGCATTAAGATAACAAGATAATATAAGGTATCCCAACAAGTAAATAAATGTTCCAACAAGGAACGGCCTCCAATCTTCACCTGCAACTAGCAACGCTATAAGAGGGGCTGAGCAAAGCGGTAACATAGCCAAACAATGGTTTGCTAGGACAATGGTGGGTTAGAGGTTTGACATGGCAATTTGGGAGGCTTGAAAGCAAGTGGTAGGCATCGTAGCATTCGCATAGCAAAAGAGCGAGCAAACTTGTGACACTACAAAATTTTTATTTGGTTTTCAGCAAAAACTTTGTTGGTTTTTGAAAAGAGGCCATTTAAAATTTTTCCAGAAAAACCTTCCTCTTAAAAACTTCTTTGGCAATGATTTTTATTTTTGTATCGTCTTCAAACTATGGTGTTTGATCATTTAAAACTCCTTCTCTGATGGTTCCCTTCTCAAAGTATATTTTTGGAAATTATTCTTTTTCTTATAAAAAAAAGAACTCTGTGAATTTTGAGGTTTTTCTTATCTTGAAGACCACCCATGGTTTTACCATGTCTCTTATAGTAAATCTTCTCAAAATCCCGCCCTCCACCTTTGAACAATCTAAATTCTCTGTCTCAACAAGTCCAAACAAGTTTTGGATTTTATTTCAATTATTTTTATCTCTCGAATCATTTCTGCCAATTATTTTGAGCCTGAGTGATTTTCAAAGCAAGTACCTCATTGCCTTTGACTTTTTATCCCAAACCAACTCCCCTGGATAGTCCTTAGTACCCACAACCTAGAACCATCTTGATCCACTCTTCTTCTTTTCAAAAATTTCAAATTTCACTCACTGCAAGTTTGGACCAGATTTGCCAAATTTGGTGAAATTCATATCTCCTATTCTCCAAAAATTCTACCAAAATTCAGGCAGCCTCCTGGTGCAATGAGAGGCCACCCCACCAAGTTTCAGCTCAAGGAAAAATCCCTAGATGCCTAGATCATTCTGTCGAACACCTTGCATGCACTGCTTCTGTTCATCTTTAGTTAAGTTCAGAGTTCAGTGTCGTTTTTCCTTCGTCAGACTTCGGTCACGCGGCCACAGTGCGCCCTGGCACGATGCTCACGGCCTCTTCCCCTTGGCCAGCACCCCGCACGCATGCTTGGCCGATTCCTGGCGTCAGTGGCGACGAGCCTCGCCAGCGTTGGAGGTTTCTGCGGTGGCTGCGCCACCCGTGGCGGCCAGCGAGGGCCCGAGCCCGCTCGCCACGCCACCAGGTGCCGCCCAACGCCCCCTGGCTCTCCGCGTGTCCCTGCCATGCCAGCGCACGCCCGTGGCACCGTCGTCGTGGCCCAGCAAGCACAGAACGTGCTCCCTGCCGCCGACGGGCCCGCGCCGCCCCGTTCCGTCGAGCTCGCCCAAAGCACCCAATCATGGCTCGTTTAGCACCTAAACGGACCCAGTGAACCCCCACGACGGCGCTCAACCCCTAAACCTCCCCGACCAATGCCTTGCGCCGCCGTAAACTTCGCCGGAGAACCCCGTTCTCGGCCACCGCCTCGGACCGCCTATAAAAAGGGCTCCCGAGCTCACCCTCGAGCACGCACCACCACTGCACCTCACCAAAGCCCCGCCAGGCCACTAGGAGGACCTCGAGGAGGTCTCCTCCCCCGACTCTGGCCGCCCCGTTCCGCCTCGGCCTCCGTCTCGATTCGCTCCAGTGAGGCCGTCCAAGGCGCCCAAACTTCGTCAGTACCCTCCTCGAGCAACCAGAGAGCTAACCCCCACTCCAATTTGGCCTTCGCAGCTCTCCCCGACGAGATCCATCTCCACCTGAGCCACCGTCCGCCGGAGCAAGGGCCGCCGTCGACGTGATACTCGCCGGCGACCACCACCACCACCCACAGACGCGGAAGGGTGCACTGATCACGAAGGTAACCCCCGATCTCCCTGCCTCGCCGTGGATCGCTGCCGGCGACCACCGCGGCTCTCGGGCACCGTCGAGCTCTGCCGCCTCTTTTAAAAATTCAAACCTGACGGGCGGGACCCTCCTGTCAGCCTCTCCGTCCTTTCTAAGCGAACCGTTTTCTGAAAACGTCTTCTGCCAAATGCGTTTTCCCGCTGGGCCGGCCCATTCTTATTCGAATCGTTTTCTGTTTTTATAAGTTAGCCCCTGGGAACTTTCTGTTTCATTACAGATGAGTCCCTGGACTAAAACCCTTATAACTTTTTAACAGAAAAGTATTTTTGATTGATTCTTTTTCTGTTCTCCTTAAAATTTTGTCTAGTTTTTTATCAGATTTATTTGAAAAATATTTGGAGAAATTTTTGTGCACCTCACGGTATTCACGATAGCGCGTATATTTTCTTTATGCCGTAGATACCGAAGGAGGTGATGGGACCGCGAACTTCACCGAGCTAGGCTCCGACTACTCTGAACCAGGCAAGCATGTTTGAACTTTTGATATGATGATTGTTTTGGCATGTTTGCATTAAGTAGTTTTATGGCATGTTGATGAGCATACCGACGAATGTCATGTTACATGCAACGATGAGGCAAGTGAGTTTCGAAAGTCCACAAGTTGATGGATGTGAGTATGCATGGCCATGTGTTGGCATGAGGATGGGTAAGATGGCACTGTTGCAGCATGCCAGTCTTATGCCAGACTATGTGACTTCAGTGTCAACCCGTATCGATCCAGTTCCTTCCACTTTTCCTTCCCTGTACTACCACATGTTTTCCGCAAGGAATATGGCTTAGTAAGTTGCAAACCGCTTTCCTGGTACACACCAAAAGGAGAGGCCGTGATGATGGTTCCATGCCCCTGGATTAAAGCCAGTCATCCGGTCAGGGGGCATGGGTGTTTCCGGTTGGGACCGAGAGGGGGGCACCCCTTAGAGCGCGCGTATATAAATTTGATCCCATGCTATTCGAGATTGTGGTCTCCCCATCTCAAAAGTTTTTCTTGCACGATGTCTAGGGTGATTCCTGACATCGAGAGGTAGGATGGGTGTGTACCAGTTAGCTGTGTTTTCTTCCAAAATACCATAAATGGAACTAGTCCTTCGTGACTACGGAAACCCGTTGGCTGTGGGAAAATTTTTCGTACAAACTCTGCAGAGTCATATATTCCTTTGAATCATCTATTCCATGTCCAAGTTCGGTATTATCTTATCCTGACAAATGTCAGTTTTGATGATAGAGACTCCGGTGAATCACATGAGTACTAAGTCCGGTTAAATGTTTATTCCTGTGGATGGACTAACCCGTTTATTCTCATGAATTGAATATTTATTATGAGTATTATTTACTTGTGAATAAAAGCCCTTTCTGTGATGTCGCTCAGACATCCGACTGTGGTATTGTTATTATTTACTTTCAATAAAAGCCCTTTCTGTGATGTCGCTCAGACGTCCGACTGTGGCATTGTTATATTTTACTTTCAATGAAAGCCCTTTCTGCGACGTCACTCAGACGCCCGACTGTGGCATTTCTTTTAAAGCCCTTTATGTGGCGTCGCTCAGACGCCCGACTGTGGTATTTCTTTTAAAGCCCTTTATGTGGCGTCACTCAGACGCCCGACTGTGGCATTTCTTTTAAAGCCCTTTATGTGGCGTCGCTCAGACGCCCGACTGTGGCATTTCTTTTAAAGCCCTTTATGTGGTGTCGCCTAGACGCCTGACTGCGGCGTGCTTTAATTATTTATCTTCCTATCGAGGTGTCGCTTCAGACACCTGATTGGGTTTACAGTTAATTTTTTGGGGTTTTTGAGCGGACTACCGCCGACCCCTTTTTACCTGTCTTGCTTTTACGAATTAATGTGCCACTGTTAAAATACTCGTGACGTATCCATGCATGCATTTGTTATATCTTACGTCCGAACTGTCTTGCGAGTACTTTCAAAGTACTCACCTGGCTTGTTGATTTGGCCAGATGCTGACGAAGGAGATCTCATGGATGAAGAATTTGATAGAAAGTCCGACGCCTAGAGGAATCCCAGTCAGTCTCGTGCGACCCTGAATTTGGTCACTGTATTATATCCGCTTCCGCTACCAAATAAATTCATCGAGCCTCACCTCGACGCTCGATGACATGCCAGTTTCAGAGTCTTGTATCTCACTCCCCGCTGTGTTTTTTCCACCACCACCCTATCCTCGAGTCAGTAGTATGCCTCCACACCAGTGTGTCATGTCCGCCATTATGTATAATTATTGGCGTGCTTGTAATAATTTGGTTGAGCAACCGTAGCTCGACCCTGTAATATATTTTATGCTACTGGCTTATTGTATCAAGAATTTGTCTACCGGTAAGGAGGATTTTTCTCATACTGGACTCAAAAGATTGGTTTCTCAATAAACATTTTTATTGGAAAACCGGTCATGACAAGCTTGGTACCAGAGCCAGGCTGACTGTAGGAAGCCACTAGGTGCGATCGCTAATTGGTTATTAGCATGATAGAGCCAATGTATTTTTTTGCAATTGTAGTCATTTTCTGACAGTCAGCATAAATTTATGATCTGACCATTCAGAATTTTTTCCTACTTTTGTAGATGGCCGACAACAGCTACGAGTCTCAGACCTTCGCCAACGTGCCCGATGGGTTCGTCAAGCTTCTCTCCTTCATCGTTCAGGTCGCGATGGGGCCATCTATCCGCCCAGTCTTCACACTCTGCCAGCACCGAGTCAACGACAGTCTGACCATGCACCAGGCCGCGGTACAGTTCAAGGGAGGGCGTGGTGAGTTACGCCTCTTCCGGTTCTTGGGAAGAGCCATGCCTACAGAGAGGCATGCTATGCAGATGGCAGCCTGCGAGGCGATAGCTCGTCTCAGGGATGTCCTCCCCGTGATGAAGACTCGTCGTTACCGTTATCTTCCATGCCATGTGCCTTACACCTGTCACTATGCATTCTCCTGCCCTAGAGGAGAACGAGACGAGGCTTTTGAGATGCTTATTGAGTATCTCCGGGCCCTGGAGGCAGCCTTCGACAACCTGGTGGACGACTTCGTGGCTGCCCGCATGGACTCAGTCCATGGCTGTGCCGCCAACAGGAGGGAGCTCCTACCCACCGCACCGCCACTGACTTTTGTCTCGTCCTCAGCATCTTATGCACCTACTCGTCGCCTGCCTTCTACCGAAGAGTTCAACCAAGTTATTGCGCCCACTCCAGCGCACACTGCACCACCCTTCGCGCCCACTCCTGTTCGTGTTGTTCCGCCCCTGGCACCCGCTCCATCTACTCGGTGCAACACTACACGTATGGAGCCTATTAGCAAGGAGGAAATCGAGTCCCCAGCCTCGCTACGCCTCACCCTCGGCAGGGCAAAGGAGATTGTCAACATCTCCGCCTAAGTACGCTTAGCCGCCATGCAATGTACCGCTTTGTACGATATGTTTATATGTACATAGGTTGTGAGAAGTAGCCTGTTTGCGCATCATGTAGGATCTGGAGGAGTGCACTAGCCTAAATAACATGTCAGGATGATGTACCCATATCCTGAGTGATGTATTGTATAATTACCGCCCGCGTGTAAGATATGTAATGAGCAGTCCTTCTCTGCGCGCAAATCGATTTGTTTTTCTTAAGTAAGCTTGGTTATTTAATTTATTTGCCAGCTTTGTGCATTTATGGAATTGTTTTTGCGACTCTTTTCGCTTTTCTTATGGGTTTTACAAAATATATCCCCAGAGAGAAAAATGTCTCGTCCTTGGACTCGCTCCATGCCAACTCCACCAGAGGAAAATTATGATACACAACCCAGCAACACGTTCACACAGGGACAGTCAAGCCAACAGGGCAGTGAATCGGCACTTTCACAAATGTGTCGCCTTTATGAGCAGAGTCAGCAACAACATCGGGAAATGATGAACCAAGTCATCAACATGGGAAATCACCATGGACAGTATCAGCAGCATTCCAAGTTATTTGAGCTACAGAAGACACGCCCCCAAACATTTTCTCATACTGACAAGCCTCTTGAAGCCGAGGATTGGCTTCGAGATATGCAGAGAAAATTAGTTATTGCAAAATGTTCAGACCCCGAGAAGGTACTATATGCCCCGCACTATCTCACAGGAGCAGCTGCATCATGGTGGGAGAATTTTCTGCACATGCACCCCAACGAAAGTGATATAACCTGGGATGATTTCAAGGAAGGTTTCCGTGCTGCACACATTCCTAAGAGTATTATGAAAATCAAGAAGAGAGAGTTCGATGACCTCAAACAAAGGAACATGACAGTGTCAGAATACAATGGTCAATTTACTCTATTGTCTCGCTACGCCAATGAAGAACGTATGACTGAAAGCAAGAAGATGGAGAAATTCCTTGATAGTCTGGCGCCCGCGCTTAAATGCCAACTGGTCATGCACACTTTTCCAGATTTTAAGACACTAGTGGACAAAGCCATTACTCTGGAAAATGAGAGACGTAGCTTGGAGGATTTCCGCAAGCGAAAAAGAGACCAGACTACTCTTGCGCGCAACCACCGAAGCAAGATAGATTTTCAGAAAGGTGGGACACACAAACCTACGACAAACGTCCCACGCCCAACCAAGAATTTCCATGCAAGGGACAAGGAGTTCACATATCGCCCAGGCGTTACTTGCTACGCTTGTGGAGAAGAAGGGCACTATGCCAAACAGTGCCCCAAGCCAAGGAACTCGACCCTGAAGCCAAACAACGGTGGGAATAATTCAGCGCCCAAGCGCAACAATTTCAACCCCAACAACAACCACAGGAAGGGTCATCTAAACCACGTGACCAAAGAAGAAGCACAAAACGCTCCGGATATCGTACTCGGTACGTTTCCTGTCAACACAATACCTGCAATGGTTTTGTTTGATTCTGGAGCTTCTCACTCATTCATTTCGAAAAGTTTTGCTTTGCAAAATAATGTTTCGATGTTTCCCTTGGAAAAATCCATGATCATCAAGTCCCCTGGGATTCAGCAAGTTACTCAGAGTTACTGTCAGAATGTGGTTATTGAGTTCGAAGGATTGAAATTTCACGCCAATCTTATTGTGTTGGAAAATAAATGACTGGATGTCATCCTAGGGATGGACTGGTTAACCACCAACAAAGGTTTTATTGACTGTTTCAACCGGACCGTAATTCTCACACACCACCACGGGAAGACAATAAAAGTATCAACCAAAGAATGAAAAATACCCCGGCAGCCGAGATTGAATAAGGTGGACGTTTCTGAGCTAAACAAGGTTCCAATAGTATGTGAATTTCCAGACGTATTTCCCGAAGAACTACCAGGCATGCCACCAGACCGAGAGATAGAATTCAGCATTGAGCTTGCACCAGGAACCACCCCCATATACAAGAAACCATACAGAATGGCACCATCCGAGTTGATTGAGTTGAAGAAACAAATAAAGGAGTTGCTGGACAAGGGATACATTCGAGCCAGCTCCTCACCTTGGGGGATCACCAATTTTATTTGCCAAAAATAAGGATGGAACACTGAGATTGTGCATAGACTACCGAGCACTTAACATGGTCACAGTCAAGAACAAATACCCGATGCCATGGATAAAAGATTTATTTGATCAGCTCGCTCAGGTCAAGGTATTCTCAAAGATTGACTTAAGGTCAGGATACCATCAATTAAAAGTGCGAACAGAAGATATCCCCAAAACAGCCTTCACCTCCGGATATGGACTATATGAGTTCACAGTTATGCCTTTTGGATTAACGAACGCCCCCACATATTTTGTTCACCTCATGAACAAAGTATTTATGAAGTTTATGGACAAGTTCGTTGTGGTATTTATCGACGATTTTCTGATATACTCCAAGACACTAGAAGAGCACGCGGAACATCTCAGGATTGTGCTAGGAGAACTCAGGAAACACCAATTGTAAGCCAAGTTCAGCAAGTGCGAATTTTGGCTAAGACAAGTAGGCTTTCTAGGCCATGTGCTGACCCAAGACGGTATCGCAGTGGACCCGGAGAAAGTCAGGGCCATACTTGGCTGGAAGTCACCAGCCAGCGTAACGGACATACGAAGTTTCTTGGGAATGGCAGGATACTACCGCAGATTTATTGAAGGATTCTCCACCATAGCCAAGCCAATGACGCAGTTACTCAAGAAGGACAAGAAGTTTGAATGGACAGAAGCCTGCGAGAAAAGTTTCCAAGAGCTAAAACGGAAATTAACGACAGCACCGGTATTAATTGTGCCAGACATACACAAGAATTTTGAAGTGTATTGTGACGCATCCCGAAAAGACCTCGGGTGCGTGTTAATGCAAGAAGGCAAGGTTGTCGCATACGCTTCAAGGCAACTTCGCAAGCATGAGGAAAATTATCCCACTCATGACTTAGAAATGGCAGCAGTCATTCATGCACTCAAGGAATGGAGGCATTTCTTACTTGGAAATCGATGTGAAATATACACGGACCATAAAAGTCTCAAATATATTTTCACACAGCCAGAACTAAACTTACGGCAACGACGCTGGTTGGAATTGGTAAAGGATTATGATGTTGGTATCCACTATCATCCAGGAAAAGCAAATGTAGTGGCCGATGCTCTTAGTCGGAACCCCAGCTCCGACGAAAACAGTCTGCAAATCTTGAGACCTGAATTCCAACAAGAATTTGCCAAACTCAACTTGTTAATGATCGCGGAAGGCACCATATCAAACTTGGAAGTACAGCCCGACCTTGTGGAGAGAATTAAAGAAGCTCAGCCTGGTCACCCCAGCATTGAAGGAATTAAAAGAAAGGTGAGTATGGGCAAGGCCTCGGAGTTCGTCATAGACGATGGAGGAATATTCTGGTACAGAGACAGACTCTGCATGCCAAACATAGAGGATCTCAAACAGCAAATTCTAGCTGAAGCCCACACCGCCCCACATTCGATCCACCCTGGAGGAACCAAAATGTATAAGGATATTTAGGAAAGATTTTGGTGGCACGGTATGAAGAGGGACATAGCCACATACATTGCATGTTGCGATTCTTGTCAACGCATAAAAGTTGAGCATCAAAGACCAGCCGGACTACTACAACCAAACAAAATACCAGAGTGGAAATGGGATGAAATAGGGATGGATTTCATTGTCGGACTACCTCGGTCACGACACGGGAATGATGCCATATGGGTCATCACCGATAGATTAACCAAGGTGGCACATTTCATTCCAGTGAAGGCAACCTACAACACTCAGAGGCTTGCCAGGATTTATCTCTCCCGTATAGTTTGTCTGCATGGAGTCCCGAAGACTATAATATCCGACAGAGGCACTCAGTTCGTCTTGAGATTCTGGGATGATTTACAACAGGCTCTGGGAACTCAACTGGCCTTCAGTACAGCCTACCATCCCCAGACTGATGGATAGACTGAACGCGTAAACCAAATTTTAGAAGACATGCTGAGAGCATGTGTCCTCACCTATGGAACCAGTTGGGAAGAAAGCCTGCCATATGCCGAGTTTGCATACAACAACAGTTACCAGGCCAGCCTGCAAATGGCACCATTTGAAGCTCTGTACGGACGGAGATGTCGTACCCCGCTAAATTGGTCAGAGACCGGAGATAGCCGTATCTTCGGCCCAGACATGCTCAAAGAAGCCGAGGAAAAGGTCAAGCTAATCAGGGACCGACTCAAGACCGCTCAAAGCCGACAGAAGAGTTATTACGATCAGAAACATCGTGGGGTCAATTTTGCACCCGGTGAATTTGTGTACCTACGAGTATCACCTATGAGGGGACTGCAACGGTTTAAGATTAAGGGGAAGTTAGCACCAAGATTCATTGGACCATTCTGCATAGTGGCACGAAGAGGCACTGTAGCCTACCAGCTAGACTTACCCGAAGAATTGTCCGACATCCACGACGTGTTCCACGTCTCTCAATTAAGGAAGTGCGTAAGCAAACCAGAGAAGCAAGTATCCCATGAGAACGTTGACGTGCAGCCAGACCTCACCTATCGAGAATGCCCAGTAAAAATATTAGAGGAGTCTGAAAGGAGGACCCGACAAAAAACCATCAAGTTTTTCAGAGTTCAGTGGAGCAATCACACCGAAAGTGAAGCAACCTGGGAAAGGGAGGATTTCCTTCGGACAGAGCATCCACACTTATTTAAGGATCAGCTGAAATCTCGGGGACGAGATTTTTCCTAAGGGGGTAGGTGTTGTGACACTCCAAAATTTTTATTTGGTTTTCAGCAAAAACTTTGTTGGTTTTTGAAAAGAGGCCATTTAAAATTTTTCCAGAAAAACCTTCCTCTTAAAAACTTCTTTGGCAAGGATTTTTATTTTTGTATCTTCTTCAAACTATGGTGTTTGATCATTTAAAACTTCTTCTCTGATGTTTCCCTTCTCAAAGTATATTTTTGGAAATTATTCTTTTTCTTATAAAAAAAAGAACTCTATGAATGTTGAGGTTTTTCTTATCTTGAAAACCACCCATGGTTTTACCATGTCTCTTATAGTAAATCTTCTCAAAATCCCTCCCTCCACCTTTGAACAATCTAAATTCTCTGTCTCAACAAGTCCAAACAAGTTTTGGATTTTATTTCAATTATTTTTATCTCTCAAATCATTTTTGCCAATTATTTTGAGCCCGAGTTATTTTCAAAGCAAGTACCTCATTGCCTTTGACTTTTTATCCCAAACCAACTCCCCTGGATAGTCCTTAGTACCCACAACCTAGAACCATCTTGATCCACTCTTCTTCTTTTCAAAAATTTCAAATTTCACTCACTGCAAGTTTGGACCAGATTTGCCAAATTTGGTGAAATTCATATCTCCTATTCTCCAAAAATTCTACCAAAATTCAGGCAGCCTCCTGGTGCAATGAGAGGCCACCCCACCAAGTTTCAGCTCAAGGAAAAATCCCTAGATGCCTAGATCATTTTGTCGAACACCTTGCATGCACTGCTTCTGTTCATCTTCAGTTAAGTTCAGAGTTCAGTGTCGTTTTTCCTTCGTCAGACTTCGGTCACGCGGCCACAGTGCGCCCTGGCACGATGCTCGCGGCCTCTTCCCCTTGGCCAGCACCCCGCACGCACGCTTGGCCGATTCCTGGCGTCGGTGGCGACGAGCCTCGCCGGCGTTGGAGGTTTCTGCGGTGGCTGCGCCACCCGTGGCGGCCATCGAGGGCCCGAGCCCGCTCGCCACGCCACCCGGCGCCGCCCAACGCCCCTGGCTCTCCGCGTGTCCCTGCCATGCCAGCACATGCCCGTGGCACCGTCGCCGTGGCCCGGCAAGCACAGAACGTGCTCCCTGCAGCTGACGGGCCCGCGCCGCCCCGTTCCGTCGAGCTCGCCCAAAGCACCCAATCCTGGCTCGTTTAGCACCTAAACGGACCCAGTGAACCCCCACGATGGCGCTCAACCCCTAAACCTCCCCGACCAATGCCCTGCGCCACCGTAAACTTCGCCGGAGAACCCCGTTCTCCGCCACCGCCTCGGACCGCCTATAAAAAGGGCTCCCGAGCTCACCCTCGAGCACGCACCACCACTGCACCTCACCAAAGCCCCGCCAGGCCACTAGGAGGACCTCGAGGAGGTCTCCTCCCCGACTCCGGCCGCCCCGTTCCGCCTCGGCCTCCGTCTCGATTCGCTCCGGTGAGGCCGTCCTCGGCGGCCAAACTTCGTCAGTACCCTCCTCGAGGAACCAGAGAGCTAACCCCCACTCCAATTTGGCCTTCGCAGCTCTCGCCGACGAGATCCATCTCCACCCGAGCCACCGTCCGCCGGAGCAAGGGCCGCCGTCGACATGGTACTCGCCGGCGACCACCACCACCCACAGACGCGGAAGGGTGCACTGATCACGAAGGTAACCCCCGATCTCCCTGCCTCGCCGTGGATCGCCGCCGGCGACCACCGCGGCTCTCGGGCACCGCCGAGCTCTGCCGCCTCTTATAAAAATTGAAACCTGATGGGCGGGACCCGCCTGTCAGCCTCTCTGTCCTTTCTAAGCGAACCGTTTTCTGAAAACGTCTTCTGCCAAATGCGTTTTCCCGCTGGGCCGGCGCATTCTTATTCGAATCGTTTTCTGTTTTTATAAGTTAGCCCCTGGGAACTTTCTGTTTCATTACAGATGAGTCCCTAGACTAAAACCCTTATAACTTTTTAACAGAAAAGTATTTTTGATTGATTCTTTTTCTGTTCTCCTTAAAATTTTGTCTAGTTTTTTATCAGATTTATTTGAAAAATATTTGGAGAAATTTTTGTGCACCTCACGGTATTCACGATAGCGTGTATATTTTCTTTATGCCGTAGATACCGAAGGAGGTGACGGGACCGCGAACTTCACGGAGCTAGGCTCCGACTACTCTGAACCAGGCAAGCATGTTTGAACTTTTGATATGATGATTGTTTTGGCATGTTTGCATTAAGTAGTTTTATGGCATGTTGATGAGCATACCGATGAATGTCATGTTACATGCAACGATGAGGCAAGTGAGTTTCGAAAGTCCACAAGTTGATGGATGTGAGTATGCATGGCCATGTGTTGGCATGAGGATGGGTAGGATGGCAGTGTTGCAAGATGCCAGTCTTATGCCAGACTATGTGACTTCAGTGTCAACCCGTATCGATCCAGTTCCTTCCACTTTTCCTTCCCTATACTACCACATGTTTTCCGCAAGGAATATGGCTTAGTAAGTTGCAAACCGCTTTCCTGGTACACACATAAAGGAGAGGCCGTGATGATGGTTCCATGGCCCTGTATTAAAGCCAGTCATCCGGTCAGGGGGCATGGGTGTTTCCGGTTGGGACCGAGAGGGGGGCACCCCTTAGAGCGCGCGTATATAAATTTGATCCCATGCTATTCGAGATTGTGGTCTCCCCGTCTCAAAAGTTTTTCTTGGACGATGTCTAGGGTGATTCCTGGCATCGAGAGGTAGGATGGATGTGTACTGGTTAGCTGTGTTTTCTTCCAAAATACCATAACCGGAACTAGTCCTTCGTGACTATGGAAATCCGTTGGCTGTGGGAAAAAATTTCGTACAAACTCTTCAGAGTCATATATTCCTTTGAATCATCTATTCGATGTCCAAGTTCGGTATTATCTTATCCTGACAAATGTCAGTTTTGATGACAGAGACTCCGGTGAATCACATGAGTACTAAGTCCGGTTAAATGTTTATTCCTGTGGATGGACTAACCCGTTTATTCTCATGAATTGAATATTTATTATGAGTATTATTTACTTGTGAATAAAAGCCCTTTCTGTGATGTCGCTCAGACGTCCGACTGTGGTATTGTTATTATTTACTTTCAATGAAAGCCCTTTCTGTGATGTCGCTCAGACGTCCGACTGTGGCATTGTTATATTTTACTTTCAATGTAAGCCCTTTCTGCGACATTGCTCAGACGCCCGACTGTGGCATTTCTTTTAAAGCCCTTTATGTGGCGTCGCTCAGACGCCCGACTGTGGCATTTCTTTTAAAGACCTTTATGTGGCGTCACTCAGACGCCCGACTGTGGCATTTCTTTTAAAGCCCTTTATGTGGCGTCGCTCAGACGCCCGACTGTGGCATTTCTTTTAAAGCCCTTTATGTGGTGTCGCCTAGACGCCCGACTGCGGCATGCTTTAATTATTTATCTTCCTATCGAGGCGTCGCTTCAGACACCCGATTGGGTTTATAGTTAATTTGTTGGGGTTTTCGAGCGGACTACCGCCGACCCCTTTTTACCTATCTTTCTTTTACGAATTAATGTGCCACTGTTAAAATACTCATGACGTATCCATGCATGCATTTGTTATATCTTACGTCCGAACTGTCTTACGAGTACTTTCAAAGTACTCACCCGGCTTGTTGATTTGGCCAGATGCTGACGAAGGCGATCTCATGGATGAAGAATTTGATAGCGAGTCCGACGCCTAGAGGAATCCCAGTCAATTTCGTGCGACCCTGAATTTGGTCACTGTATTATATCCGCTTCCGCTACCAAATAAATTCATCGAGCCTCACCTCGACGCTCGATGAGATGCCAGTTTTAGAGTCCTGTATCTCACTCCCCGCTGTGTTTTTTCCACCACCACCCTATCCTCGAGTCAGTAGTATGCCTCCACACCACTGTGTCATGTCCGCCATTATGTATAATTATTGGCGTGCTTGTAATAATTTGGTTGAGCAACCGTAGCTCGACCCTGTAATATATTTTATGCTACTGGCTTATTGTATCAAGAATTTGTCTACCGGTAAGGAGGATTTTTCTCATACTGGACTCAAAAGATTGGTTTCTCAATAAACGTTTTTATTGGAAAACCGGTCGTGACAAAACTAGCATAGCAAAGATAGTAGTGATTTCGAGGGTATGATCATCTTGCCTACAGAGGTGTCAGAGTTGACTGGATCCTCGAAAGTAAACTCAATGGGCTCCTCGTTAGCAAACTCGTCTCCTGGCTCTACCCAAACAAGATAAACAAGCAACAAGGATACAATCAACCACGTGCAAACTCAAACAACGCAATGCAAAGATGATATGCTATGCGGGATGCGATGCGGGATGCAAAATGCAAGATATGACAGGAAATGCATGAACCTGGCCTCAACATGGAAAACCAAGTATGCCACTGGAAAGATGAGATGAAATCGCTTGAAAACGATATAAAGAACGCCGGAATCAGAGTTACGGTTTGGAAATGGCAAGCGATTCAAAAATGGCACCGGTCTGCGATTTACAGCAAGTAGGCATCTAAAAGAAATGAGATGAACATGCTACAGCAACCAAACATGACAACAAAATACATGTCAGGGATGCATAAAAGATGCTTAACAAAAGTCTAACACTTAGATACGGCCAATTCATCCATTAACAGGTTCAAACCAGCATGGCAAAAATGCATATGGCAAACAGATCTCAGACTTAGTGATATTAACACTTGTCTGGAATTTCAGATCAGGTAGCCCTCTTCGGAGCAACAAAACTACATGCTACAGGATCTGATCATGGCAAAGTAAAGCATGGCATGGAGCTCCTCAAAGAGCATAACAAAAGTTCCTTAGTGACCTTGAGCCAAAAGGGATCAGAAAATACAGTTGCAAGCATGTGAACATAGCAAAAACATAAACAGTTTTCAGACAGTGAAAACTGACACATGCTGAAATATAACTCAAGTAGGCATGTTCACGAGCTCGATGCACTCACTATGGTGCAAGTCACGGCAAGACAAGCATACCCCCATCAAGAAGGCACAAAATTCAAGCTATACATGGCAAGAACAATAGCATAGCATGCACGGATCAACTACAACATCATCGGCAAAATTGCAAACAAGTTGACAATCTGCCTAGATTCACAAAGTAGCAAAAGTAGAGCTCGATTGACTCAAGCTAGCGTGCTCCATGATTGCAAACAAAGACATGGATGGATAGAGCACTACAATATTAACAAAACTCCCTTACTGATCATCCTCAAAAGAGGCACGGATCACTAGGAAACAACAAGAACATATGGCATCATGAGATAAACAGCTCCATGACTTAGTGAAATTACTAAGTCCCTGAAAACAGAATTAGCAAGTGCACCACTTTGCAAGCTTGCACTAGTCACCACACACATCACAAAAATACATGGGTTGCACCTCTGGGAAGATGAAAAAACCCTTAACAAAACACATGTAGAGCATCAGCGCATATCATGCACACATTAATCATGGCAAAAATGAGAAAAACCTAAACAGAGTAGCAGATCTGACAATTAACTCAAGTAGCCATCTTCTAACAGCATTTCGGGCATCAAGATGAACTCAAATGAAAATGATGCAGTGGAATGAAATGATGTACTCTCTGAGATGAACAGTTTGATATGCTATATGCATGAATCGGAGCTACGGATGCAAAGTTACGGAGCCGTGAACATGGGCACTTGAGCTAGGGTTAGGAGGGAAAAAGTCAACCGAAAATATCTTCAGATCCAGATCTGGCTCCCGTGGTACTGTTCACGCACGTCTCCCGAGGACTCTGGCAAGGTAGCAGGGCTCCGGCGAGAAGGTTGGATCCGGCCGGCGTGAGAACGGAGGGGTCGCCGGCGAGGGGGATCGGCGCGGTGGTGCACCATGGACCGGGCGGCGGCTCGGCGGAGACGAGCGGGCGCGGTGGGGCGGCGCCTTGACGGCGGCGGCCAGCGACTGGGAGGTGGCGAAGGTGCGGCGGCGTCGAGGCGGAGGCGGCCGGCGACTGGGGCCGCGGAGGAAGAGGACGGCGGCGGCTTGGGTGCCCCGGGCGGCGCGGAGCTGGGCCTGGTGGGGGCCCTGCGTGGGCCAGGCGGGCCGGTGCGGCCGGGAAGCGGCCGGGCCAGTGGGGTTGCGCCACGTGGCGGCGGCGGGAATAGGTCGCACACGTCTGGCCCGAATCAGACGTGTCCGGCGGCGAGAGGTGGAAGACGACTAGGGTTTCGGGGAGGGGGATCCCAGATATTTCGAGGGGGGCCTATTTATAGGCATAGAGGGAGCTAGGAGAGTCCAAATGAGGTGCGGTTTTCGGCCATGCGATCATGATCGAACGCTCTAGATGATGGAGCAGAGTTAGGTGGGTTTTGGGCCAAATTGGAGGGGTGTTGGGCTGCAACACACACGAGGCCTTTTCGGTCCCTCGGTTAACCGTTGGAGTATCAAACGAAGTCCAAATGGTACGAAACTTGACAGGCGGTCTACCGGTAGTAAACCAAGGCCGCTTGGCAAGTCTCGGTCCAATCCGGAAATGTTTAATCCCCACACACGAAAGAAAGGTAGAAATGACCACCGGAGGAGAACGAAGCGCCGAAATGCAAAACGGACAACGTGGAAAATGCTCGAATGCATGAGATGAACACGTATGCGAATGCAATGCACATGATGACATGATATGAGATGCATGACAACGACAACAACACATAGATACAAAAACCCGAACCCGAGAAAATAAATATAACTTAATGCCGGAAACGGCAAGAGTTGGAGTACAAATTGGGAAAGTTACATCCGGGGTGTTACAACACTCCACCACTACAAAAAGATCTCGTCCCGAGATCTAGGACTAAAAGAACGCCGGGTACTCAGAACGGAGGTGATCCTCGCGTTCCCAGGTAGCTTCACGGTCGGAATGGTGTGACCACTTGACTTTGAGAAATTTGATTGACTTGTTGCGAGTCTTGCGTTCAGTCTCTTCAAGAATAGCAACTGGGTGCTCACAATAAGAGAGATCTTCTTGGAGCTCAATGTCCTCGAAGTTGACGGTGCGGTCAGGAGTCTTGAAGCACTTTCGAAGCTGAGAGACATGGAACACGTCATGAACATTTGCAAAGTTTGAAGGAAGCTCGAGTTGATAGGCGAGGTCGCCTCTCTTGCTGACAATATTGAAAGGTCCCACGTATCTAGGGGAAAGCTTCCCTTTGATACCGAAGCGACGAGTACCTTTCATAGGAGAGACGCGGAGGTAAACATGATCTCCGATCTCGAAAGCCAAATCACGGTGCTTACTATCATAGTAGCTCTTCTGGCGGGATTGGGCTGCTTTGAGGTTATCACGAATGACTTTGCACATTTCCTCTGCCTCTGTGATTAAGTCATTACCCAAAAGCTGACGTTCACCGGTTTCAGACCAGTTGAGAAGGGTACGGCACTTCCTGCCATACAGAATTTCAAATGGGGCCTTGCCCGAACTTGCTTGAAAACTATTGTTGTAGGAAAATTCAGCATAAGGAAGAAAATCCTCACACTTCATGTCGAAGGAGATCACACAAGCCCTGAGCATATCTTGAAGAATCTGGTTGACATGCTCGACTTGACCGCTTGTTTGAGGATGGAAAGCTGTGCTGAAGCGGATGTTCGTGCCCATGGCCTTCTGAAAAGAATCCCAAAACTTGGAGGTAAAGATGCTGCCACGGTCTGAAGAGATCACTTTTGGAATACCGTGCAGAGAAACAATACGAGAGGTATAGAGTTCCGCCAATTGAGCTACAGTGATCGACTCTTTGATAGGCAGAAAGTGAGCCACTTAGGTGAGTTTGTCGATGACAACGAATATAGCATCATTGCCACGTTTGGACTTTGGAAACCCAGTCACGAAATCCATTTCAATGTGGTCAAACTTCCATTCTGGAATGGCAAGAGGTTGGAGGAGACCTGCTGGCCTTTGGTGTTCTGCCTTCACTCTTCTGCAGACATCACATTCATTCACGAATTGAGTGATCTCGCGCTTCATTCGAGTCCACCAATAAGCTTGCTTAAGGTCCTGATACATCTTCGTGCTCCCAGGGTGGATGGAGAGGAGAGAATTGTGAGCCTTGTTCATGATCACTTTACGGAGGTCACCTTTGGCTACCACAATACGATCCTCGAAGAAGAGAGTATCCTTATCATCAAGGCGGTAGCACTTGTACTTGGGTTGACTCTTGGCAATCCCAATCTTCACCTTTTTCACCATAGCATCAAGAAGCTGGGCTTGGCGAATCTGGTCTTCTAAGGTAGGAGAGACTTGAAGGTTGGCAAGGAAACCTTGAGGAACAACTTGCAGATTAAGTTTGCGGAAAGCTTCACAAAGCTCGGGTTGATAAGGCTTGAGAATCAGACTGTTGCAGTAGGCCTTCCTGCTCAATGCGTTAGCAATCACATTGGCCTTGCCTCGAGTATAATCGATACTCGGATTATACTCTTGAATCAGTACGACCTATCGAGTTTGCCTGAGGTTGAGATTAGGCTGAGTGAAGATGTACTTGAGACTCTTGTGATCAGTGAAAATGTCCACTTTTCTTCCCAATAGAAGATGTCTCCAAGTCAAAATAGCATGCACGATTGCCGCCAACTCGAGATCATGAGGGGGGTAGTTATTCTCATTAGCCTTCAACTGTCAAGAGGTATAAGCAACAACTTTCTTCTCTTGCATCAATACCGCGCCAAGACCTTGGAGAGAGGCATCACAAAAGACCTCGTACGGCTTGGATTCATCAGGCGGAGTCAGAACTGGAGCAGTGATCAATTTCTCTTTCAAAGTGTTGAAAGCAATGTCACACTCCGGAGACCAAACGTACTTGACGTTCTTCTGGAGAAGATTAGAGAGAGGCTTCGCGATCTTAGAAAAGTTTTCAACGAATCTTCGGCAATAGCATGCGAGACCGAGGAAGCTACGGAGTTGCTTCACGTTCTGAGGAGGTTCCCAATTCATAATTGCAGACACCTTCTCAGGATTCACGGCAATGCCCTTGGTAGAGATGATATGACCAAGATAAAGAACCTCATCGAGCCAAAATTCACACTTGGAGAACTTGGCGTAGAACTGATGTTCCCTGAGCTTATCAAGAACCAAACGCAAGTGTTTGGCATGATCTTCCTTATTCTTGGAGAAAACCAGAATGTCATCGAGATAGACCAAAACGAAGTCATTGGTGTAGGCGTTGAAGATGAAGTTCATCATGCGAGAAAACGTCGGAGGGGCATTGACGAGGCCAAAAGACATGACAGTGTATTCATATGAACCAAAGCTTGTCCTGAAAGCCGTCTTGGGAATATCTTGCTCACGGATTCGAATCTGATGATAACCCATACGGAGGTCAAGCTTGGAGAATACTTGGGCACCTTTGAGTTGTTCGAACAGCTCATTAATGTTGGGAAGTGGGTATTTGTTCTTGATGGTCTTCTTGTTCACTGGACGGTAATCAACACAAAGTCAGTCCGTTCCATCCTTCTTCTTCGCAAAAAGAACACCACAACCCCACGGAGAAGAACTAGGCCGGATGAGACCCATTTTATCTTGAATATCGAGTTGCTTTTTCAGCTCCTTCAACTCTTCAGGTCCGAGCTTGTAGGGACGTTTGCACACAGGTTCCGTGCCAGGCTCAAGATCAATAACGAATTCAACTGGCCGATGCGGAGGCATTCCTAGAAGCTCTTCTGAAAAGACGTCTTGATATTCGCCCTTCTCACTGAGAGAAAATAGACAGATGGTATCATCACGAGCGGCAAAGACAATTACATCCTCAGATGAATGAGTTAATTGAATCTGCCTGGCAGCACAATCAAGATGTGCCTTGTGCTTAGAAAGCCAATCCATTCCGAGAATAAGATCAATATCCGAGTTACCAAGAACCACCGGAGAAGAGAGAAACTTGTAATCGCCCAATGTGATAGAAACATCTGGGGCAATAGCGCTTGCATTCATGAATTTACCCGGAGAAACAACAGATAACTGTCTAGGCAAATCTTGTAAAGGCAACTCATGCTTAGAAACAAATGGCCTCGAGATGAAACAATGCGATGCACCCGTGTCAAAAAGAACTTTTGCAGGAATATCATTAACAGGAAGGTTACCCATGATCACATCTGACGAGTCCTCTGCCTGAGCTGCAGTCATCAAATTGACCTTGGCGGACTTGGGGTTATGTTTGACCACAGCTGTACTTGCCGATCTCACAGGAGGAGGAGGAGGAAGACGCCTCTGGGTGAAACACTTGTTGGCATAGTGACCCTTCTGTTGGCACTTGTTGCACGTGACCTCTGAAAGCGGACGGTGATACGGAGCACTCGATCTTGGAGCTTGAGACGAAGTCTTGTTCTGAAAGCCAGGGTTGGGTGGGTGGGAAGAATCACTGCCACCTTTGCTCTTCTGCTGATACGGCTGACGGAACGGAGGAGGAAGCCAAAACTTCTGCTGCTTGGCCACTTGAGTAGAGGAAGAAGGAGTAACATCTCTGGCTCACTTCTTGGAAGCATCACACCTCAACTGAGCAGCCTCTTGCTTTAGTGCCATGTTGTAGAACTCATCGTATCTCAAGGGCTCAAAGAGAACAAGAGCTAGCTGAATTTCTTCTCTGAGACCACCCCTGAACTGGTATATCATGCTCTTCTCATCAGGGACGTCCTGCTTGGCAAAGCGGGCAAGCTTTTGGAACAACTTGTTGTAGTCATAGAAAGACAAAGAGCCTTGCTTCAGGTTGCGGAATTCCTCACGCTTGCTTTCAACCACGCTCTGAGGAATATGATGAGCTCAGAAATCTCGATGGAAATCATCCCAAGTAATAACACGTCCACCTCTGGAGTCCTTGTACTGCTGGAACCATTCTGCAGCTTGATCTTTGAGTTGGAAGGAAGCGAACTTGACAAAGTCCTCAGGCCTGACGTTACTGCACTCAAAATGCTTGCACAGATCCACAAGCCAATCGTCAGCATCGGTTGCCTCAACACAATTGCTGAAAGTCTTTGGCCCGTTAGCAAGGAACTGGTTGAGTGTAGCAAAGTGACTCTGATTGCTGCCTTGATTCCCTTGGTTGCCGTGATTGCGCTCTTGAAGAATTTGCATGATCAACTGTGTGTTTGCATTGGTTTCGGCCATCACAGCTTGCCATGCCTCCGGAGGAGGTGGAGGTGGTGGCGGATCAGGATTCGGAGTCATGCGCGTTGGAGGAGCCATCCTGAAGAGGTTGACGTCCATTAGCACATTGATAGATAAATATTGAAGCTGAATCCAACGGAATGAAAATTGCAACATATAGTCTTCACATCCGAACAAAATGAACGAATGCATTTCTCTTGAAATGGTCACATAACCATAAATTGAGAAGCCACGTAGAATTAAGGTAGAGAAATAAATCAACAAGGTACGGATCAAGAACAAATAATCGGTAAGAAATCCCAATCTCAAACCGACATCCGTGGAAGAAGAACTAGAGCTACAAGAATTCCCACCTATGAAACTCCCGAACCTTTCCGGTTATGCAATCAGGTGTTGGGGATACAGGGGAGGCATAATATCTCACCCAAACTAGCAAATCCTACATCCAACTGTATCCATCCTTCAACACATAACCAAGAAACCTTCGGAAACCATCTACCTCAACCTTCGAAAAGCATCCGTTATACAAGTTATGGCGATACTCCCGAACTCCCGCCCCAGTACTGGGTGGCGTCGAGGTTATCTCACCAACGAACTGCATAAAAGAGATTTTTGATGTCGGCGTACTAAACTCAGGTATTCCAGAACTGCAACGATAAAATTATGATGACAACACCTCAGAGCTCAACACCCCGGGACACTTCAACTAAACCCCTGACAGGAGGCACCAAGACAATGTTCTCATCATAAAACCATCGGAACGATTCCAAGATACCTGCGTGATCCTAAAATTTTTTTTGAGTGAAATTTGAGAAGAGAAGAGTCAAAACTCTACGTCAGGATGCCTTACCAGAGCAATGAGGAGACTGGGAAGTAAAAAGAATTCCTAATCTCTCCGATATATAATTCCTAAATGACTCAAAACATTTTTCTAGACACAACTCGGCCACTAATAACGATCAAGCCATGGGGCTCCTAAGGTCGGGGAAGGCTCTGATACCAACTTGTAACACCCTCGATGCGACTATATCTCCCACGTGTCGAGGCACGACTTAGAGGCATAACCGCATTGAAGGCATATGTCGCAAGTTAGGCAATCTTCACAACATCCCATGTATATGAATAATAAAGGGGAGATAACATAGTTGGCTTACACTCGCCACGTCAATCAAGTACATAAATAACATTACATCATCCAAACACTCATGGCCCGACTACGGCGCCAAAATAAAAGAGAACCCAACATGCGACAACGGTCGCAAACACCCCCAACTGGGCGCCACTACTGACGATCGGGAAAGGAAACGTAGTAACGTTGAGAGTCTTCGTCGAACTCCCACTTGAGCTCATATGCGTCTGCTGAAGCAGAATCATCAGGCCCTGCATCTGGAGTAATAGTAATCTGTGAGCCACAGGGACTCAGCAATCTTGCACCCTCGCGATCAAGACTATTTAAGCTTATAGGTAATGCAAGGTAAAATATATGTGGAGCTGCAGCAAGCGACTAGCATATATGGTAGCTAACTTATTCGCAAAAGAGAGCGAGAACAGGAGGCAAAGCGCGAGCGAGGAACTAGAGAACAGCCTGCGGAAACATAACTCCAACACCGTGTCCACTTCCCGGACTCCGCCAAGAAGAGGCCATCACGGTAACACACTCAGTTGATTCATTTTAATTAATTAAGGTTCAAGTTATCTACAACCGGACATTAACAAATTCCCATCTGCCCATAACCGCGGGCATGGCTTTCGAAAGTTCAATCCCTGCAGGGGAGTCCCAACTTAGCCCATGACAAGCTCTCACGATCAACGAAGGAATAGACCTCCTCCCAAGACGTTCCGATCAGACTCGGTATCTCGGTAATTCAAGACACTTCGACAGGTTAAAACAAGACCAGCAACACCGGCCGAATGTGCCAACAAATCCCGATAGGAGCTGCACATATCTCGTTCTCAAGGCACACTCAGATGAGCCAGACGTCGGGTAGGCCAGCCCAGAGTTGCCCCTAGTAGCCCCGGACATCGCTCGATTCGACCAACACTCAGAGGAGCACTGGCCCGGGGGGGTTAAAATAAGATGACCCTTGAGTCTGCAGAACCCAAGGGAAATAAAAGGCTAGGTGGCGAATGGTAAAACCAATGTTGGGCATTACTGGAAAAGCTTTAATCAAGGTGAACTTTCAAGGGGTTCCCATTATAACCCAACCGCGTAAGGAACGCAAAATCCGGGAACATAACACCGAGATGATGGAAACTAGGGCGGCAAGAGTGGAACAAAACACTAGGCGAGAGGCCGAGCCTTCCACCCTTTACCAAGTATATAGATGCATTAAGATAACATGATAATATAATGGTATTCCAACAAGTAAATAAATGTTCCAACAAGGAACGGCCTCCAATCTTCACCTGCAACTAGCAATGCTATAAGAGGGGCTGAGCAAAGCGGTAACATAGCCAAACAACGTTTTGCTAGGACAATGGTGGGTTAGAGGTTTGACATGGCAATTTGGGAGGCTTGAAAGCAATTGGTAGGCATCGTAGCATTGGCATAGCAAAAGAGCGAGCAAACTAGCTTAGCAAAGATAGTAGTGATTTCGAGGGTATGATCATCTTGCCTGCATAGGTGTCAGAGTTGACTGGATCCTCGAAAGCAAACTCAACGGGCTCCTCGTTAGCAAACTCGTCTCCCGGCTCTACCCAAACAAGACAAACAAGCAACAAGGATACAATCAACCATGTGCAAACTCAAACAACGCAATGCAAAGATGGTATGCTATGCTGGATGCGATGCGGGATGCAAAATGCAAGATATGACAGGAAATGCATGAACCTGGCCTCAACATGGAAAACCAAGTGTGCCACTGGAAAGATGAGATGAAATCACTTGAAAACGATATAAAGAACGCCGGAATCGGAGTTACGGTTTGGAAATGGCAAGCAATTCAAAAATGGCACCGGTCTACGATTTACAGCAAGTAGGCATCTAAAAGCAATGAGATAAACATGCTACAACAACCAAACATGACAACAAAATACATGGCAGAGATGCATACAAGGTGCTTAACAAAAGTGTAGCACTGAGCTACGGCCAATTCATCCATTAACAGGTTCAAACAAGCATGGCAAAAATGCATATGGCAAACAGATCTCAGACTTAGTGATGTTAACACTTGTCTGGAATTTCAGATCAGGTAGCCCTCTTCGGAGCAACAAAACTAAATGCTACAGGATCTGATCATGGCAAAGTAAAGCATGGCATGGAGCTCCTCAAAGAGATTAACAAAAGTCCCTTAGTGACCTTGGGCCGAAAGGGATCAAAAAATACAGTTGCAAGCATGTGAACATAGCAAAAACATAATCAGTTTTCAGACTTAGTGAAAAACTGACACATGCTGAAATATAACTCAAGTAGGCATGTTCACGAGCTCGATGCACTCACTATGGTGCAAGTCATGGCAAGACAAGCATACCCCCATCAAGAAGGCACAAAAATTCAAGCTAGACATGGCAAGAACAATAGCATAGCATGCACGGATCAACTACAACATCATCGGCAAAATTGCAAACAAGTTGACAATCTGCCCAGATTCACAAAGTAGCAAAAGTAGAGCTCGATTGACTCAAGCTAGCGTGCTCCATAATTGCAAACAAAGACATGGATGGATAGAGAATACAATATTAACAAAACTTCCTTACTGATCATCCTCAAAAGAGGCACGGATCACTAGGAAACAACAAGAACATATGGCATCATGAGATAAACAGCTCCATGACTTAGTGAAATTACTAAGTCCCTGAAAACAGAATTAGCAAGTGCACCACTTTGCAAGCTTGCACTATTCACCACACACATCACAAAAATACATGGGTTGCACCTCTGGAAAGATGACAAAACCCTTAACAAAACACATGTAGAGCATCAGGGCATATCATGCACACATTAATCATGGCAAAAATGACAAACCTAAACGGAGTAGCAGATCCGACAATTAACTCAAGTAGCCCTCTTCTAACAATATTTCGGGCATCAAGATGAACTCAAATGAAAATGATGCAATGGAACGAAATGATGTACTCTCTGAGATGAACATTTGGATATGCTATATGCATGAATCAGAGCTACGGATGCAAAGTTACGGAGCCATGAACATGGGCACTTGAGCTAGGGTTAGGAGGGAAAAAGTCAACCGAAAATATCTTCAGATCCAGATCTGGCTCCCGCGGTACTGTTCACGCACGTCTCCCGAGGACTCTGGCGAGGTAGCAGGGCTCCGGCGAGAAGGTTGGATCCGGCCGACGCGAGAACGGAGGGGTCGCCGGCGAGGGGGATCGGCGCGATGGTGCGGCGAGGACCGGGCGGCGGCTCGGCGGAGACGAGCGGGCGCGGTGGGGCGGTGCCTTGACGGCGGCGGCCGGCGACTGGGAGGCGGCGAAGGTGCGGCGGCGTCGAGGCGTAGGCGGCCGGCGACTGGGGCCGCGGAGGAAGAGGACGGCGGCGGCTCGGGTGCCCCGGGCGGCGCGGAGCTGGGCCTCGCGGGGGCCCTGCGTGGGCCGGCCGGGCCGGTGCGGCGGGGAAGCGGCCAGGCCAGTGGGGTTGCGCCACGTGGCGGCGGCGGGACCGGTCGGACACGTCTGACCCGAATCAGACGTGTCCGGCGGCGAGAGGTGGCAGACGACTAGGGTTTCAGGGAGGGGGATCCCAGATATTTCGAGGGGGGCCTATTTATAGGCATAGAGGGAGCTAGGAGAGTCTAAATGAGGTGCGGTTTTCGGCCACGCGATCATGATCGAACGCTCTAGATGATGGAGTAGAGTTAGGTGGGTTTGGGCCAAATTGGAGGGGTGTTGGGCTGCAACACACACGAGGCCTTTTCGGTGCCTCGGTAAACCGTTGGAGTATCAAACGAAGTCCAAATGGTACGAAACTTGACAGGCGGTCTACTGGTAGTAAACCAAGGCCGCTTGGCAAGTCTCGGTCCAATCCGGAAATGTTTAATCCCCACACACGAAAGAAAGGTAGAAATGACCACCGGAGGAGAACGAAGCGCCGGAATGCAAAACGGACAACGGGGAAAATGCTCGAATGCATGAGATGAACACGTATGCGACTGCAATGCACATGATGACATGATGTGAGATGCATGAAAACGACAACAACACACGGAGACAAAAACCCAAACCCGAGAAAATAAATATAACTTAATGCCGGAAACGGCAAGAGTTGGAGTACAAATTGGGAAAGTTACATCCGGGGTGTTACACGGCTCCTGGAACGGGTTGTGGCGATGGTCGGCAGACAGCCAGAGGTGTCGCCCAACCCAAAGGAGTCGGAGGCTAAGGGTTCGTTCAAGCCGGCCAAGGAGACAAAGAAGATACCCTTGGATCCGGAGCACTCGGAGAGGTACGCTGTCGTAGACGCAAACCTCGACAGCAAATAGGAAGGCGAGCTCGTTGATTTCCTCCGTGAGAATCGGGACATCTTCGCATGGTCCCCCAAAGACATGCCAGGGGTACCGACGGAATTCGCCGAGCACAAGTTACATGTCCGATCTGATGCAAAGCCGGTCAGGCAGCCCCTGCGCCACCTATCAGAAGAGAAGAGAAGAGTTGTCGGAGAAGAAATAGCCCGGCTCCTAGCGGCCGGCTTCATTATGGAAGTATTCTTTCCAGAGTGGCTAGCCAATCCGGTCCTGGTACTGAAGAATAACAAGCAGTGGCGAATGTGTATTGACTACACGAGCCTCAACAAGGCCTACCCCAAGGACCCGTTTGCTCTGCCAAGAATTGATCAGGTGATTGACTCCACCGCCGGATGCGAGCTGTTGAGCTTTTTGGATGCATACTCAGGATATCACCAGATCAAGCTGAACCCAGCTGACGGACTGAAGACCGCCTTCATCACGCCGTTTGGAGCCTTCTGCTACCTCACCATGACGTTCGGCTTGAGGAATGCCGGCGCCACCTTCCAACATTGCATGCAGAAGTGCCTCCTCAAGCAGCTCGGCAGGAACGCCCACGTCTACGTGGATGATGTGGTGGTGAAGACGGAAAAGCGTGGAACACTGCTGGAAGACCTCAAGGAGACCTTTGAGAACCTGCGCCGATTCCAGATCAAGCTCAACCCCGAGAAGTGCGTCTTCGGAGTACCAGCCGGCCAACTCCTTAGCTTTCTGTCTCCGAACGTGGCATAGAATGCAACCCTGTAAAGATCAAGGCCATTGAGAGGATGGAGGTACCCAGACGACTGCTGGATGTGCAAAAGTTCACCGGCTGCTTGGCATCCATCAGCCGATTCATCAGTCGGCTGGGCGAGAAAGCTCTCCCCTTATACCAACTCATGAAGAAGACCACTTTTTTCGAGTGGAACCACAAGGCGTATGAAGCTTTTCTCCAACTTAAAAAGATGCTGACTACTCCACCTGTTCTGGCGGCTCCGACTCCTAAGGAACCTAAGCTCCTGTACATCGCCGCCACCAGCCGGGTAGTCAGCACGGTCATTGTAGTGGAACGCAAGGAGGAAGGCAAGGCACTACCTGTCCAGAGACCGGTATATTACCTAAGCGAAGTACTGTCAGCCTCCAAGCAGAACTACCCTCACTACCAGAAGATGTGCTATGGCGTGCACTTTACCGCCAAGAAATTGAAGCCTTACTTTCAAGAGCATCCAATCACTGTGGTCTGCACGGCCCCACTTGCCGAGATCATCGAAGCCGAGATGCTTCTGGCCGAGTGGCCAAGTGGGCCATAGAGCTGGCTCCCTACACCATCCACTACCAGCCCCGCACCGCCATCAAGTCACAAGCACTGGCCGACTTTCTCGTCGACTGGGCCAAGACCCAGTACCTACCTCCAGCGCCCAACTCCACCCATTGGCGGATGCATTTCGACGGCTCCAAGATGCGCACCGGCTTGGGAGCCGGCGTCGTCCTCACTTCCCCTAAAGGTGATAAGCTCAAATATGCACTGCAAATCCATTTTGCCGCCTCCAACAACGTCGCCGAGTACGAGGCGCTCATTCACGGGCTCCGGCTTGCCAAAGAACTTGGCATTCGCCAGATCCTGTGTTATGGCGACTCGGACTTAGTGGTCCAACATTCATCTGGCGACTGGGATGCCAAAGATGCAAACATGGCAAGTTACCGTTTCCTCGTGCAGCAACTCAGTGGGTATTTCGAGGGGTGCGAGTTCCTTCATGTGCCAAGAAACGACAACGACCAAGCAGACGCCTTGGCACGAATCGGCTCTACCCGCCAAGCAATACCATCCGGCGTCACCCTTCAACGCCTCCTCAAGCCGTCTGTCAAGCCTTGACCAGAATCAGACTCCATCTTCGTGGCGGCTCCTCCCGAAGAAGTCGAATCCCACTCAAGAGCCCTGGCAGACGGTACGAGAATTTTGGCAGATGGCTCCAAAGCCGCCACAGTCGAGGCCAGCCCAGGGACTGCAGTACCCGGCCCAGGGACTACGGCGGCGGGCTCGAAGACACTAGAACTTGGCCCAAGAGCCGCGCCAGTCGGCCTGGGGACTTCATTAACCCAGCAAGCAGTTGTTGACTCCAACCCGCCGCCTCCCAGCCCAGCAGCCCTCGTCCAAGTTGCAGTTCTGGCAGTCGAAGAAATAGCAGCACCCTCATGGGCCCAGCCCATCCTCAAATTCCTGGTGAGCAAAGAGCTGCCGACTGATGAGACCTCAGCTCGGCAAGTACAACGCCGAGCGGCAGCCTACACCATAGTCAACAGAGAGCTGGTCAGGCGCAGCGTCACTGGTGTCTACCAGCGCTGCGTAGAGCCAGAGCAAGGCCAAGCAATTCTCAAAGACATCCATCAAGGCGAGTGCGGCCACCATGCGGCTTCAAGAGTACTCGTCGCAAAAGCCTTTCGACACGGTTTCTTCTAGCCGACTGCCTTAGAAGAGGCCAAGGAATTGGTCCAAAAATGCAAAGGGTGCCAGAAGTTCAGCTCCAAGCCACACCAGCCGACTTCTGCACTCTAGACCATCCCCATTGCCTGACCTTTCGCAGTTTGGGGTGTAGACATGGTGGGACCATTCAAGACGGCACGAGGTAGCTTAACTCACTTACTTGTCGCAGTGGACAAGTTCACCAAGTGGATAGAAGAGAAGCCAATCAAGAAACTGAACGGTCCGACTGCCGTGACTTTCATCTCCGATCTCACAATTCGGTATGGCATACCACACAGCATCATCACCGACAACGGCACAAATTTTGCCAAAGGCGCCTTGGCCCGTTTCTGCGCAACACAGGGCATCCGACTGGACCTAGCGTCCGTCGCCCATCCACAGTCAAACGGCCAGGTGGAGCGAGCAAACGGCCTCATCCTGTCCGGCATCAAGCCCCGACTGGTCGAGCCTCTAGAGCGGTCGGCTGGCTACTGGCTCGACGAGTTGCTAGCCGTCCTATGGAGTCTGCGCACGACTCCAAACAAGTCAACCGGCTTCACGCCTTTCTTCCTCGTCTATGGTGCCGAAGCCGTCATCCCAACGGACATAGAGTTCGACTCCCCGCGACTCACCATGTACACCGAGGAGGAAGCAGAAGAAGCAGGTCAAGATGGCGTCGATCTGCTGGAAGAGGGCCGGCTGTTGGCACTCAGCCGGTCCAGCATCTACCAGCAGAGCCTGCGCCGATACTATAATAGGAAGGTCAAGCCAAGATCTTTCCAAGAAGGCGACCTTGTGCTCTGGCTGATCCAGCGAACAGCCGGCCAGCACAAGCTGTCGGCACCTTGGGAAGGCCCTTTCATAATCATCAAAGTGTTGGGCAACAACTCCTACTACCTGATTGACGCTCAGAAGCCCCGAGCACGCAAGAGGGACGACTCCGGCAAAGAGACAGAGCGGCCATGGAATGCAAATCTTCTCCGAAGATTTTACAGTTAATGCAGTATGTACCACGCTACCTTTTGTATTAAAGTACCAAGACTTCGGGCCTCCGAGACGAGCTCGAGGACTGCCCTCTTTTGTCTATATGATAAAAGTTATTACTACGAGTATGTTACTCATTAATTGCCGCTGGGCACCGGGCTCGACAGGTCGGCCCTATGAAATGCTTCCTGCAGCCGGACAAGTAGTGTGTGGTGCCTAAGCCATCTCCTGTCAGAAGCCGCAGCTCGCAGAGCGACTATTCGGTGGGCAGGAGTAAGGTAGAATGGGCGTTCGCATGAAAAATGGCTAAGGACTCAAAGCATAGAACATAGCTTAAAGCCGGCTTCCAGCCTTCCTTTTTTCTTTTCGCAAACCGACTATTAAGCAGTCGGCTCACCGCCTTCTATTCAACTTGCGAAAAAACTCTAAAACAGCTAAGTACTTGTCTTCCCAAAGTAGCCAAGCATTTGATCCAACGGCAGTCCGCAGTGCGGCTGTCCGACTGGCAAGACAGGCAACTAAGGGAAAGCGGTAAAGGAAAAAAGCCAAAAGAGCAATGAGCAAGAAAAGATAGAATTCGGATAAATATTTACATAGCATAGGCCCTTGGCCGGATCTTCGAGCAGAAGTTCAAAATACACCCCGGGGGTGGAATTGTGCAAATTAACAAGTTCTTCAAAAGACTACTAAAGCAGATAAAATAGGCGGCAGCCTAAGATGCAGCAGACGGATTCGGAGGGTCGGAGGAGATGGCAGCGTCAGGCATTGGGGCGGCCGGCCGGGCAGTCTCGGTTTGAACGCCTTCGGCGGCAGTCGGCTCGGTCGCACGCGGCTCGTTGCTGGAGGCGCGGTCGAGCTAAGGCTGGCCGTCTGCCCTGTCTTCTGGTGCCTCCATCTCGCCTCTGTCCTCCAACTCGCCTTCCTCCTCGACGCTGGAGCCGATCACCTCTGCTGAGTCCTCGTCGTAGTCTGGGTTCATCCCAAACCACTCCGGCGGTACCCCCTCGCCGTCTTCAGACCGCTCGGGGACGAATATGCTGGTGTCGGTGTACTCGGCGATCGCCGCACCACGCTTGACGAGGGCGTCTTCCGCGGCTGCCAGCTCCTGCTGGGCCTCTGGCCGGAGTGTGGCCAGCCGGTCTAGATCCAGTCCCGGATACCATGCCTTGACAAACTCCAAAGCCCGGCGCGCTCCAGCTTGGGCCGAGGAACCCTTCCAGGCCTCAAGACGACCAGCCGCGACCTCTAGCCAGTCGGCAGTCAGGCTAGGGGTGCGCGGAGCCTGCATGTCCGGCCACAGGGCGGCAATCGCTTGGGCACCGACATGTTGAAGCCGGCGCAGCATCCGGTGAGTCGGCCGAAGGCGAGCCTCGATGCTCATGATATGCTCATCAAGGGTTCGGGGGGCGTCGGCGGCGATCTCTGCACCTTCCGCCCTCCGACCTTCACGGTCAGCCTCGATGGCTTGGATGGCGGCCTGCGAGTGCCCAGGGAAAAAGTCTGCCAAGACGGAAGAAACGAAGAAACAAGTCAAAAATCAGGAGTCGGCACGATTTATAATTGGCAGCTCGAAGAAAGAAAGTAAAGAAACTCACCATCAACAATGTCTTCAATCTCATGGAAGCCGGAGGCCAGCATTGCCTCTCTGTCAGTCCAGGAGGAGCGCTCGCTCGCGAACTCGGCTAGGAGGGTGGTTTCCGCCTCTTCCGCCTCCTTCTGCGTCTTCGCAAGTACCTCCCTCTGCTCTGCCAATTGAGTGGCCAGCAGATCGCGCTCTGTGGCGAGCTTGCTGCACTCCTCCCCCTTGGCGCGCTACGCTGAATTGGCTTTGCTCAGCTGTTGTTGAAGAACAGCATTAGATTCTGAAGAGAAGGAAGAAAGAAGGTGTTAAGTCATCAGTAAAGAAGGTCACCGGGGAGATCCGGCCCGACTGCTCAGCAGTCGGCCTGAATCTCGGGGACTACAGCCCACGGGTGCGCCAGCGCGCCCCCGCAAAGAAGAGAAAGGACTCACTCCGACTCTCCGATAGGTCAGTGGTCTGCTTGCCCAACTCTTCAACGTTGCGGTTGAAGGCGGTGACTCGGAGGTTGTGGTAGTCCCACGACAAGCATTTCAGACAAAAATTAGTACCCGGAACTTACAAATTGGAGTACCGGGCTGCCTGCTCAGCAGCCGGCCCGAAACTCGAGGACTACACCCAGTGGGTGCGCTGGCGTGCCCCCACAGAGAGGAACAAGAAAACAAGGACCAAAGAGAAAACATACCCGGACGGCTGCCCGCGATGCCATGTACGCCTTGGTGCAGTTCTGGATGGCGTCGCCCTCAGCTTGAAGCTTCGTTTGGACATCCAGAAGCACCTGGTTCAGCGGCCCTGTGCCGCCTCCCCGCACCCACCCAATGGGCGCGGTGCTCGTCGCTTCGGCATCCGGGATCGCCGAGTTGGCGGTGCCGGTCTCCAGGGGGCGTGGCGCCGAGGTCGCTTTCTCAAGACGGCGGCGCATTGGCGAGCCAACTTGAAGGAGTAGCCTCGCCACGGCCTCGTCTTCAGTCGGCGGCACCGGAGGGTCCGCTGGCTGTTCGCCTTTCGCGCTCCCAGACGGCGGCGGAGGCAGCGGCGGAACGATCACGTCCGGCGTGGAGGAGTCGCCGCCTTCCTTCTCCACGACGGGATTCTCGCAGCCGGCTTCCCCAGTCTGCCCCGTGAATTCCGGAGGCGGCGGCGCAGAGTTCAGCGGGGTGACGAACACCGCCAATTGGCGGTGCGCGGCCTCCTCAGCCTGCCGCTTCGTCGCGGCGACGGCTTCGGCCTCCGCCAGTTTCTTCTTGGCGGAGGCCTCCGCCTTATCGGCCTCCACCTTCTCCAGGAGGGCGGCCTCTTCCTCGTTGCGCTTCTCCTGTGTGTTCCGCTCCGTCGCCTCCCGGAGGTCAGCAGCGGGGTCAATCCGCCGAGTGGTGGCGGACGTCTCCGCTGACCCCATGACGGAGGCGGCGACAACCCTCTCAAGGGTGAGGGGAGCCCTGAAGCGAGGGAAGCAAGTAAAATACTCAGACAAAGCTACAAAGAAAGAATAAAGCGTCAAGACAGAATACTCACGCGGAGACCGGCGGCGGCTTCTTCACTTCCTTGCGGAAGCGGATGGCCTTCGCGGCCGCCTCGTCCCGTTTGGTCGCCGCAGCCGAACTCTTGGGCTTCTTCGGCCGACTGTCGAACAAAGTCGGCACGGCCCTGCGCTTCTTCCCGCCGCCTGGAGCACCCGGCGTGGCAGATGAGCCCGCGCCAGGATGGCTGGCTCCTGGCCGGGGGCGGGGGCGACCTCCTCATCATCGTCAGGCCAGTCCTCTAGACTAGCCCCGAGCCGTGGGCCGCCTCCTCCCCCGGTGTCTTCTTCCAAAGCCGCCGCCACCAGATCGGGGTCGTCGACGTCGCTCTCCGCCCGGTCAGCAAGGAACTCGCAGGCCGGCCCCGAGGTGCCGGCTGGTGGATGGAGGAGGGGATTCTGACCAAAGCCGACTGGTCAGGTCGCACAAAACAGACTCGGCAAGAAAGAAGACAACTCGAAGAAAGAAAGAAAGGGCAAGTCACTGTAGGTGGGGGTTGGCGCGGGAGTACGGCTCCTTGCCGAACTACCAGTCCTCTAGCAGCTTGCTGTCCGAGAGGTAGTTCACCATTTAGGCTACCTCCTCGTGAGGCATGTCCTTGGTGCACATCCGACTAGGGTCACGGCGCCCGCTCATTTGGCATATCATGTGGGGGCGGCCTTGGAGCGGGAGAACTCGGTGCGCCACGAAGGCGGCCAGCAGGTCCCGACTAGTCAGGCCCTCCGACTGTGTCAGCACTCGGAGTCGTGTGACGGCGTGGGCTCCCACAAGCGTCAGCGACTTGGCCCGGTACGACCAGTTGGGCAGTCTCCCAGCCGGCGGGCCGGCTTCGAAAGCCCGCACGTTGACCCAATCGCCCCCCGCGAAGAAGCTCTTCATGTAGAAGTATGATCGCTGCCACATCTTCACCGACTTTATCAGCTTGATGGTGGGGAAGGGATTGTCGGCTCCCGATCTCCGCCCAGCGATGAACGCGCCGCATTGAGCCGGCACGCCTGCAGCCTCGGTGCCGATCTTGCAGTAGAAGAACTCCCCCCCTAGAGCTCGAGGGTGGGGAGAACTCCGAGGAAGCCTTCGCACAAGGCCACGAAGGCGGACATCAGCACCACCGTGTTGGGCGTGAGGTGGTGCGGCTGGAGGCCGTAGAACTCCAGAAAAGAGCGAAAGAAGCTGCTCGCTGGCAGCCCCAATCCGCGCAGGCAATGCGAGTGGAAGATGACCCGCTCGCCCTCCTCCGGCGCTGGGGAAATCTCCTCCCTTGGCGCAAGACGCACCCGCACGTAGTCTTCGCCGAGGAGCCGACGAGTCTTGCGAAGGAACTCAATGTGGTCGTCGTGAAGTTCTGAGCCGTCCCAGGTGCCGGAACGCACCGAGGGAGGTGCGGTGGCAGAAGAAGAACTCATCGTGAGCTAATCGCCGCGGCGTTCGTTAGAGCTTGGGCGCACGGCGGGGCGAGGAAGAAGAAGAAGGAGAAGAGCAAGGAGTAGTGGGAAGGAGGGGCGCGCGTGTTCTGCCGCGCCCCCCTCCTCCCCCTACTTATAGCCTCATGTGCTGCGAAGCCGAGGGGGCGGTCGTGGGATTTACTGCGCCCACGGCACCACGACCCCCACGTTTCCACGACAAAGTTACTACGCGCAGTAACTCCTCGGGAATCCCAACCGTCCGCCTGGGCCACAGCGGATCCGCTCGGGCGCCGAGGCACGTTAGTGGCGGGCCCCGCCTACGGGCCTGTCCCGTCACGCGCGTAGACTGGCAGACTGGCCTGGCCGCGTGTTATCACGTGACAGGTCCGGAACGGGCGGCGGCCTGGAGGCTTAGCCAGCACGCTACTTGGATCCCGCCATGACGTTCGAAATACTGTGCAAGTCAGAGTTGGGCGGGTCCGAGTCCTTCTAGTCGGCCCGGCGGAAATCAAGCAAGAACCATGTGTCGAGCACTCGGAAAGAGAAACTGCTGAGCCTTCTCGGCCGATCGACCACGGCGCCTCACCAGCTTCGGGGACTACTGTCGGAGTAATGGGCCACGGGTAGGCTAACCCGAGCCCCAGAACCTTTCAAGACATCGGGGCAGGCTGTGCCCCTCAAGACCCCAAGACGAAGAGCCGCCTTCTGAGAAGTCGGCGGCAAGGCGACCGAGTGCCCACTCGCGGCCGAGTCCCGGGGATGACTTCAGGATAAGCCGACCCCTGACTGGCGACTTCCAGAGAAGCCGGCCTTGGGGAGTCGGCCCACGACTCCAGCAAAACCCCATGTCCTCATCAAGAGGGACAAGACAGGGGAGTGGCTATAGTGAAGACTGCTCCCGCCCCTTTCCGAAGGCAAGCATGGTCACAGTACGCCGTACCCGCGGAGATCTCCGTGCGGTGTGGCATTGTCGCCATGCTGGCCCTGACATCAGCACCGGTGGACCGAATCCTGTGCCCACGACGGCTTGTCTATACGACCTTTGGGCGGCGGGTCCCACCGGCCAGCGGGATCCCGGAAGACGGCAAGTGCGCCACAAGTCGGACCCGTCGGGAGTCAGCCCCCGAGAGTCGGCCGGCTCCTCCCCCGGGGCCCATGCGCCTTTAACCGGATGTGATGGAGAGTGGCAATAGTGATCGCTCGCCAGGCGGCGGGGCTATTGCCACGACTCCATGACGAAGCTCGCGTCATTCGAAGCACAGCTACAGTAATCAGCAGCCGGCAAGACCCGCCCACGGTGGACGCGGCCTGTCGGCTCTGTACCTAGCCAGTCGGCGGGCCCCAGCAGTCGGCGGAGAAGACGGAGGCCGGAGGCACTGACGGCTGGGACTGCGTCCAGCCGGATTACCATTGTACCCCTAGGGGTAGGCCTATATAAACCCCCAGGGCACCCATGCAAAGGGTTGGAATCCATTAGCTCTAGACCAGATCATATAGGAGGGAGAGAGCTAGCATTGCCCTCTCCTACCTCCAGGAAACAGCTCAAGGAGCAATCGTGTAAATGCTTTGCCATAGTGATCATGGGGAGACCCCGTAGAGCAGCAGTAGGGGTATTATCTCGCCGGAGAGCCCTGAAGCTGGGTAAGATTCGCCGGCGTGCATGTCTACGCCTCATCCTGTTTCCAGGCACCGGGGACGTTCTACTCGCCCCCACCATGAAAAGCCATCTTTTGGCATATGTCGCACCCAACCCCCGACAGTTTCCGTCGCCACCGATGAGGTGGAGAATGAGGCTGCCAACAAGCGGAGATGGGTCGAGAAGGAACTGCAAGCGACTCCAGTAGGCCTAGACTTCATCAACAACCTCCTCGATGATATGTTGAAAGTCATCATATCCCTCCACCCAATCAAATATCAGGCGAGGACATCCGCCCTTTCCCGACGGTGGCGCCCCCTTGGGCTGCTCACCCTTGTTGACGTCCTCGACGCCCACAAGCTCCGCCATGGTGTAGCGACCTGACCTTAAACGGTCAAGTCTTTGTGCTTAAGTGTCATCCCTGGATCGGTAATGCTGACACACACAGTACTCAAAGGATTTATAACAGAGTAGCAATCACACACTTATTACATCAAATGTCTCAGAAGAGACTTAATACAATAAATATGACTTAAGGCCATCTAATACGATAACAGCGGAAGGCTTGGAAGATAAAGTGAGTCCATCAACTCCAATGGCATAGCTGAGCTGCACGACACCGACCTAACGAACCTTACTCCTCGTCTAAAAAGTCTGCAACATAATATGTTGCAGCCTGAAAACGTGTCAGCACATGGAATATGCTGGCAAAGTAACACAGTAGAGCAAGAACAGAATAATGCTGTCACTACATGCATATTTGGCTGGTGGAAATCTCTATGGTTATAGTTTTTGCGAAAAGCCAATTTTTCCCTACAACAAAGGAATAAATTTTATTTAACTATCATGGTAGTTGAAACATCATTGAGAATGTTCCTCCAACTCAATCCCAATTAAAGTAATTAACAACCTAACAATATTGTTTAATAGTGATGAGATACTTAGGATACTCCAAGTACTAGATACTCAAGATGTCCATAACCGGGGACACGGCTAACCATGATTAGTTTATACACTCTGCAGAGATTTGCGCACTTTTCCCCACAAGACTCGATCTCCTCCGTTGGATTTCTCGCACTACATGCTGTTTGAGAAACGGATGACCGAGACACAGTCTTTCAGAAGCATTAACTCCTTACTCAGGGTAGACCATACCAACCTACATCCCTCTACCTGCTGATCCACCTCTTCGGGAGCTTCACACAACTTACTCAACTATGCTAGAGCCCATAATAGCTTGTGCCTGCACACGGAAGTTTCTATCATGAAGATATCTAAGTTCCCTTTGAGCCTGGGTGGCGGACCATAAGATTATCACACAGGTACTCTGGGACATTCTAGTACAACACTGGATACCCCAGGTGCCCAACAAACAATCCACCCAGATGTGTATTCAAGTTACCAACTTAAGTTGAACCATTAATGAAAAATATCACATCTGTCATGGATTTCACTCACCCAAACCACGTCTACGAGCATAGCATAGCAATATAAGCAATAAGTAGAAGTAAGTCCCAAGGTTTGAATATAACAGGGTAATAGGTTCTACCTCATCAACTACATCCCAACCCACAGTTAATCACATCCTAATCATGCAATGTTTGAGGATTGGAACTAATGCATAAAAATTGGGTATGAGAGGGATATGATCAAAGTGTTACTTGCCTTGCTGATGATCCGCAAAACCTAGGGACTCGTAGTAGCACGCTTCGCACTCCGGGTGTTCTATCGCAAACAAACAATAGCATACATAAGCAATCAAGCAAAGAAGCACGGGTAAATCTCAAGTAAGAAGATCTAACTAGAAGGTTCAACTTAAGAACTCCGGTTTGCGAAAAGAATCAAATCAAACGGAGCAATGAAACTCAAACTACGAAAGAGACAAGATCCGTTTACTAATCTGGACTAAGGTCAAATTTTACAGTACCAAAATCTTGTTCAAGTTGATTAAACAGAAAGAGGGTTTCGAGACGAAGATCTAGGCGCTTGAATCGCCTGATGCCGATAAATGAGCCAAAAGATAAACTTAAATGAAAATCAGATGAGAAATCGCGATTGAAAATAATCGTGGAAAATCCGAGAAAAAGAAAACTAACGAACAGGCTGGAACTTAAATAAATCCTAGAAAATAAAATAAAAATCTAAAAATTACAAAACAAATTTTTGCCGTCTAAATAAAATACTTAGAACAAGATGAACATTTTCTTGGCCCTAAAATGCAACTTTGAAAAACGTGCAATTTTTCTAATTCAAATAAAATAGCAATAAACTCCGGATAAAATCAAATATTTGATTTTAATATTTTTCCTCCAATATTTTATTTATTTTGGAGAAGTCATATTATCTCCTCTCATATACTTTTAATACGAAATATTTTTGGGGAGAAAAATAATTAAAACCAAAATCCTCGTTTCAATATTTGTAAAACACAAATATGAAAACAAAGAAATCCCCAACTCTCTCCGAGGGTCCTTGAGTTGCTTAGGTATTCGAGGATCGAGAAACGAAATGCAATAAAATATGATATGCATGAATGATCTATGTATAACATTCCAAATTGAAAATTTGGGATGTTACAAACCTACCCCCCTTAAGATGAATCTCGCCCTCGAGATTCGGGTTGGTTAGAAAATAGGTGTGGGTGGTCTTCGCGAAGATCATCCTCTCGTTCCCAGGTGGCTTCATCCTCGGTATGGTGGCTCCACTAAACTTTGCAAAACTTGATAACCTTGCTGCGGGTGACTCGGCTGGCAAATTCAAGAATCCCAACTGGCTTTTCCTCATAGGTCAAATCACTATCCAACTGAATCACCTCCAAGGGTACTATATCTCTTAACGGTATATCGGCCATCTCAGCATGACACTTCTTCAGCTGTGAAACATGAAATACATCATGGACTCCTGACAGTCCTTCAGGTAACTCCAAGTTGTAGGCAACTTCTCGCATACGTTCCAAAATTCGATACGGTCCTACAAATCTCGGGGCTAACTTTCCCTTAACTCCAAAATGTTTCACTCCTCGCAGGGGTGACACTCGCAGATATGCTCTATCTCCAATTTCATAGGTTATTTCCTTGCATTTCAAATCTGCATAACTCTTCTGCCTGGACTGAGCTACCTTCAGTCTATCTGGGATCAACTTAACTTTCTCTTCAGACTCCTTGATCAAATTTGATCCAAACAACTGTCGGTCTCCAACTTCATCCCACATCAACGGTGTTTTGCACCTTCGTCCATACAGGGCTTCGAACGATGCCATCTTCAAACTGGCTTGGTAGCTATTATTATATGAGAACTCCTCATAGGGCAAATTGTCATCCCAACTAGATCCATAATCTAGCGCACAGGCCCTCAACATATCCCCCAGAATCTGGTTGACTCTCTTGGTCTGTCCATCTGTCTGCGGGTGGAATGCCATACTGAACTCCATCCGTGTCCCCAACGTTTGGTGCAGCTGATGCCAAAACTTTGAAGTAAACTGTGTTCCTCTATCTGATACGATTGTCCTCAGAACTCCGTGCAGACATACGATCCTGGTCATGTATATCTTGGCCAACTTTGCACTTGTATAGGTGGTTTTCACTGGGATAAACTGAGCTACTTTGGTCAAGCGATCAACTACTACCCATATAGAATCATAACCTGATTTGGTCCTGGGCAATCCGGTGATGAAATCCATGCCAAGTTTATCCCACTTCCATTCGGGTATCGGCATAGGCTATAACAATCCTGCTGGCTTTTGATGCTCAGCCTTCACTCTCTGACATACATCACATATGGCTACATACTTGGCAATATCCTTCTTCATACCAGTCCAACAGAAACGTTCCTTCAAATCCAAATACATCTTGGTGTTTCCGGGGTGTATCGAGTATGGTGAGTCATGAGCCTCCTGAAGTATTAACTTCCTGATCTCTGTGTTATTGGGCACATAAACACGGTCCTCAAACCATAAGGTGTCGTGCTCATCCTCACGAAAACCTTTGGCCTTTCCTTCGCTCATTCTCTCTTTTATCTCGGCAATCTCTTTGTCCTCCTTCTGAGCTTCTCGAATCTTTCCTAACAATGTAGATTGAACCTCCATTGTTGCAACGAAACCTCTAGGAACAATCTCCAATCTAAGTTCCCTGAGATCCTCTGCTAACTCCTTTGGCAATCCCATGCTTACTAGGGTGTTAGCATAACTCTTCCGACTCAAAGCGTCTGCTACGACATTGGCCTTGCCTGGATGATAGTGAAACTTCATGTCATAATCCTTTATAAGCTCCAACCATCTTCTCTGCCTAAGGTTCAGCTCCTTTCTGTGTGAAAATGTACTACAAACTCTTATGATCCGTGCACACATCACAACGATTTCCAATAAGGTAATGTCTCTAGGTCATCAACGCATGTACTATAGCAGCCAACTCCAAATCATGCGTGGCATAATTCAACTCGTGCGGTTTCAGTTGTCGCGAGGCATACGAAATAACTCTTCCGTCCTGCATAAGCACACTTCCAAGTCCTAGGCGAGAGGCATCGTAATACACTTGAAACTCCTTACGTATATCCGGCAGAATCAGTACTGGGGCTGTAGTCAAACGTTTCTTTAACTCCTGAAAACTCGCCTCACATTTTTCTGTCCATTTAAATTTTGTATCCTTCTTCAATAACTCCGTCATTGCCTTCGCAATCTTGGAAAAATTCTCAATGAATCTCCGATAGTATCCCGCGAGTCCAAGAAAACTGTGGATCTCACTAACTGAAGTGGGTGCCAACCACTTAGTGACTGACTGAACCTTGGTGGGATCTACTGCTACACCTTCTCCTGATATAACATGTCCAAGGAATCCAACTTCCTTCAACCAAAACTCACATTTGCTGAACTTGGCATACAACTGGTGTTCCCTGAGTTTCTTAAGAACTAAACGCAACTGCTCTTCGTGCTCATCCTCATTCTTCGATTATACCATTATATCATCAATAAACACCACAACAAACTTATCCAAATATTCCATGAACACCTTGTTCATCATTCTCATGAAATAGGCAGGGGCGTTAGTCAGTCTAAACGACATGACCGTATATTCATACAACCCATACCGTGTGGTGAATGTTGTCTTTGGTATGTCCTTCTCTCGTATCTTCGGCTGGTGATATCCAGATTGCAGATCGATCTTTGAAAACACCTTGGCTCCTTGCAACTAGTCAAACAAATCATTGATCATTGGCAGTGGGTATTTGTTCTTGATCGTCACCTCATTTAACGCACGATAATCAACAACCATTCTTAGAGACTTATCCTTATTCTTGACCAAAAGCACTGGGGCTCCCCATGGTGAGGAACTCCGTAGAATGTAACCTTTCTCCAATAACTCCTTGATCTATTTCTTAATCTCCTCTAGATCATTTGTGGGCATTCGGTATGGTCTCTTTGATATTGGCTCGGTGCCTGGCAACAATTCTATCAAAAACTCAATGTCTCGATCTGGTGGCATGCCTGGTAATTCCTCTAGAAAAACATCCGGGTAATCCTTCACTACAGGCACTTCGTCCTGAACAACTCCCGTGAGGGTATTCACTTGGCCACTCCTAGGCGCATGCCTAGATACATACTTAATCCTTTTTCCCTCAGGGGTGGTGAGAAAAAATGACTTAGTAACACAGTCAATGCTTCCTCCAAACTTTGGCATCCAGTCCATGCCTAATATCACATCCAATCCTTGTGACTCCAAGATTATTAGGTCGGACAGAAAATCATGGCTACCAATGGTTAAGGGTATCTGGTCGCACCATCGACTAGCCATATAGTCTGCTCTAGGTGAACTCACTAACAGAGGGGTCCTAAGGGTTTGGGTTGGTAGTTTAAACTTATCCACGAATTCCCTTGATATGTATGAATGCGATGCACTAGTATCAAAAAGAACAAGGGCGGTAAAAGACTTAACCAAAAACTTACCAATAACTGCGTCTAGCTGCTCTTCAACCTCCTCCATGTTAACGTGGTTCACATGTCCTTTGTTGAATGGATTGGGCTTCTTTCCAGCGCTCCCATTGCCGTTTCCATTCTTCGCTTCAGGGCACTCCATGGCATAGTGTCCAGTCTTCCCGCACTTGAAACAAGTAACGTGACTTAGGTCTGTCTTGGCGGGTGTGGCTGGATTGGAACAGTTCTGATTGTTGCTTGTTCCATTCCCATTCCCATTCCTTGGGCCAGTATGATTATAGTTACTTCCTCCATTGTGGGTGTGGCCTCCATGGTTATGAATAAGTCCTCCCGAGTTTGGGGTTAGACGAGGCTTCTGCTGAGCTCCTAAATTATACCTTCCTTGTCCATACTTCCTCTTACGGCTCTCAATCTGCTGCTGCTTCCCTTCAATCATAAGAGCTTTATCTACCAACTCTTGGTAGTTGTTAAATGTTTCCACCATCAACTGCATGCTCATCTCATCATTCAGCCCTTCCATAAACTTCTCCTGCTTTACGGCATCTGTGGCCACATCGTCAGGGGCATAGTGAGATAACTTGCTAAACTCATCCGCATACTGAGCCATAGTACGGTTCCCCTGGCGTAAGTTGCGAAACTCACGCTTCTTCATACTCATAGCTCCAGTTGAGACATGGGCTGTACGAAAAGCTTGCTGAAACTGGTCCCATGTAACAGTGGATATAGGGTAGGTGACAGTGTAATTCTCCTACCATGAGGTTGCTGGTCCATCCAACTGATGTGCGGCAAAACGCACCTTCTCAGCATCTGTACATCCTGCAGTGGTTAACTCCCTTCCAATCCTGTGGAGCCAATCATCTACCACAATCGGCTTGGTGCTACTGGAAAACACCGGCGGTTGCAACCTCAGAAAGCGGGCTAAGTTGTCAAAAGGTGGTGGTGGTGGGTTGTTGTTGTTCCCTTGATTCTGAACTAACAACTGCATCAGGGTATTCTGCTGCTGGATCAACTGAGTGAGCTCCGGTGGGAAAGTAAATTCGGGGAGAGATTAGAATAGAATGGGGTCTAATGAGAAAAACACTACCCAAATGCACATGAGACAAACACAATCATTTCACTCAATCAATCAAACAAGGGCATAAAATCAATCTAACTATCGTTACAAAAGTGCTCGAACTATACTATATACATGGTGGAATACTACTACTGATATGGTGGTCTACTAGAAGTATTGATCGGTCGAAGACTCCATGATGTCTGCTCCAGCTTCGTCTTCATAGTCATCATCGCTATCGTCGGGGTCCGAGTCGGTGTCATCGATGATGATGTAGTCCTCCGGGCGAATCTCCTTGGGTTCTTCGTCTTCTCCTCCTGTCGTGGGGTCTCCCATGAATACTCACAGCTTCCTTTCCAGATCGTCATTCTTCTCCACTAGTACGATGATTTCCTCCTCATAATCTTCATGTGTAGCCTTAAGTTCTTCCTCCAGTTCCATGATCCTAGTCATCGCCTTCTTCAGATCTATCATTCCTGCACACATATGGTTCTCCTGGCGACGAATGTGCTGGTATAACTCCTGGATGAAAGCGGCGATTGATCTATCCTTCCTGGTGCTGATCATCTCCCATTGCTCGTCTCGGCGCCCACAAATCTGATAGATAGTATCCTTATGCTCCTTATGATAAACTTCTCCAATGTGTCCCATGGTGATGTGAGCCGCCATACTCTTTCCTAAACTCCAGGTTGGTGCATCGATGGAAAACTCTATGGGCTTAGTAACTGGCATGAATGTCCTTCCTGGAACTTGAACTTGAATCATCCATCGCTCCTCTTCTGGTAAAGTGGCGTTGTAAGTCCCGATGAAGCTTGGTATTCCAATGTTCAGGTACATAGTGACTTCCTTCAAGTGTTGTCCAAAAGGTGCTTCTTCATCCGGATGTGCAAACTTGTTCCTTGTGTCCGCCATCCTAAACAGTAGAAAATGGAGAGGAGTCAGAAATGAGAAGAGAATAGTGATCTAGGGATTTAGCTTAGTGGTCATATCCTACACTCAGTGTGTGCTCTGATACCATCTTGTAGCGACCCGACCTCAAACGGTCAAGTCTCTGTGCTTCAGTCTCATCCCTGGATCGGTAATGCTGACACACACAGTACTCAAAGGATTTATAACAGAGTAGGAATCACACACTTATTACATTGAATGTCTCAGAAGAGAACTTAATATAATAAATATGGCTTAAGGACATCTAATACGATAACAGCGGAAGGCTTGGAGGATAAAGTGAGTCCATCAACTCCAACGGCATAGCTGAGCTGCACGGCAATGACCTAACGAACCTTACTCCTCGTCTGAAAAGTCTGCAAGATAATACGTTGCAGCCCAAAAACGGGTCTGCATATGGAATATGCTGGCAAAGTAACACAGTAGAGCAAGAACAGAATAATGCTATCACTACGTGCATATTTGGTTCGTGGAAAGCTCTATGGTTATAGTTTTCGTGAAAAGCCAATTTTTCCCTAAAACAAAGGAATAAATTTTATTTAACTATCATGGTAGTTGAAACATCATTGATAAGGTTCCTCCAACTCAATCCCAATTAAAGTAATTAACAACCCAACAATAGTATTTAATAGTGATGAGATACTTAGGATACTCCAAGTACTAGATACTCAAGATGTCCATAACCGGGGACACGGCTAACCATGATTAGTTTATACACTCTGCAGAGGTTTGCGCACTTTTCCCCACAAGACTCGATCTCCTCCATTGGATTTCTCGCACTACATGGTGTTTGAGAAACGGATGACTGAGACACAGTTTTTCAGAAGCATTAACTCCTTACTCCGGGCAGACCATACCAACCTACATCCCTCTACCTGCTGATCCACCTCTTCGGGAGCTTCACGCAACTTACTCAACTATGCTAGAGCCCATAATAGCTTGTGGCTGCACATGGAAGTTTCTAGCATGAAAATATCTCAATTCCCTTTGAGCCTGGGTGGCGGACCATAGGATTATCACACGGGTACTCCGGGATATCCTAGGATAACACTGGATTCCCCAGGTGCCCAACAAACAATCCACCCAGATGTGTATTCAAGTTGCCACCTTAAGTTGAACCATTAATTAAAAATCTGACATCTGTCATGGATTTCACTCACCCAAACCACATCTACGAGCATAGCATAGCAATATCAGCAATATGTAGAAGTAACTCCCAAGGTTTGAATATAACAGGGCAATAGGTTCTACCTCATCAACTATATCCCAACCGACATGTTAATCACATCTTAATCATGCAATGTTTGAGGACTAGAACTAATGCATAAAAACTGGGTATGAGAGGGATATGATCAAAGTGTTACTTGCCTTGCTGATGATCCGCAAAACCTAGGGACTCGTAGTAGCACGCTTCGCACTCTGGGTGTTATATCACAAACAAACAATATCATACATAAGAAATCAAGCAAAGAAATACGGGTAAATATCAAGTAAGAAGATCTGACCGGAAGGTTCAACTTAAGAACTCTGGTTTGCGAAAAGAATCAAATCAAACGGAGCAACGAAACTCAAACTGAAAGAGACAAGATCCATTTACTAATCTGGACTAAGGTCAAATTTTACAGTACCAAAATCTTGTTCAAGTTGATTAAACAGAAAGAGGGTTTCGAGACGAAGATCTAGGCGCTTGAATCGCCTGATTCTGATAAACGAGCGAAAAGATAAACTGAAACGAAAATCGGATCAGAAATCGCGATTGAAAATAATCGTGGAAAATCCGAGAAAAAGAAAACTGACGAACAGGCTAACAAACAAACGTTCATTGTCTGTAACTAACGAGCGAAAGCCGTTCGTTAAAACGAATGTACGAACGAACGTCCGCAAAGTAACTAAACCGAGAAAAACCGGCAAACTGATCTGAAAAAACGAACTAGGGTTTCTAAAAAAACCGGAACCGGTTTTAAATTAAAACCGAACGAATGGCGGCGGCGACGTATACCTCCGGTGGCTTGCGCGGCGGCGCAGCGAGGCGGGGCAGCATGGGGCGGCGGGGTGCGGCCTGCGGCGACAGCAGCGAGCGGCGGCGTGGGACAGCAGCGGCGGCGGAGGCGCAAGGCGCAAGGCGGCGGGGCGGGCGACTCGCGGCGGCGGCGGCGTGGCTTCGGGGCTCCAGGGGGGGCCCGGGTCGGTTTATAAGAGGGGGGGTGGTGGCGTAGCTGACTCGACCACGGCGAGCGGCAGCAGCGGTCGCGGTCTCCGGGTGGGAGACGGCGGCGCGGGGAGGCGGGCCGGCGGCCAGGCTCGGCTAGGCCTCGGCCCAGTCGGGCACTGCGATTTTTTTTAAATAATTTCGCTGGAACTTAAATAAATCCTATAAAATAAAATAAAAATCTAAAAATGCCAAAACAATTTTTCACTGTCTAAATAAAATATTTAGAACAAGATGAGCATTTTCTTGGCCCTAAAATGCAATTTTGAAAAACGTGCAATTTTTCTAATTCAAATAAAATAGCAGTAAACTCTGGATAAAATCAAATATTTGATTTTAATAATTTTCCTCCAATATTTCATTTATTTTGGAGAAGTCATATTATCTCCTCTCATATACTTTTAACATGATTTCGGAGAGTAAAATAATTAAAACCAAAATCATCGTTTCAATATTTGATAAAACTCAAATATGAAAACAAAGAAATCCCCAACTCTCTCTGAGGGTCCTTGAGTTGCTTAGGTTTTCGAGGATCGAGAAACGAAATGCAATAAAATATGATATGCATGAATGATCTATGTATAACATTCCAAATTGAAAATTTGGGCTGTTACACATGGCTATCGCCAAAGCTTGGATGCATTCTCCCAGATCCTCGACAGTCAGCATGGCCCAATCAAAGGCCTTATCACGGGAAAATTCTGTTCCAATGACAAGGACCGAGCCAAGCTTGACGAGTGGTTCTGATCCCCCGCCATAGATCAGCTCAAGAAGCTCAGTTTTAATGATGGGCATATGCGCTTGCTGCCAACGTCCGCGCTCTCCTTCGTGCCCACGCTGCGCCTCGCCAAGTTCATGAACTGCCATCCCCCCTTAATGACGCGCCCGCTCTTTTTCTACCATGACTGAAGCACCTCGAGCTCGTCACCGTCCACATCCCAAAGGATGACATGGAGCGCCTGCTCCATGGCTGTACTGCACTCGAGTTCCTTCGTCTTCAGGCACTGAATTGGTAGAGTACCTTGCACATCACCTCCAGGACTCTCCGGACTATTTATGTGTGTTGCTGGTGCTGCAATGAGAGATCACAAAAGGTGGACCACAATATGGTCATCCAGGACACACCTTCACTTCAGAGATTACTTGTAGTTGATCAACAAGGTCCAACAAGAATCAATGTCATTTCTGTGCCAAAATTGAAAGTGGTGGACTACTCGTCTGTCAAAACTTTCAGGTAGAACAATCTCCTTATACCTCTTCGTCTTGATATCAACGTTATTTCTAGTTTTGAAGATGTATGTTCGTCTGTCATCCAGCGAAGCTTCACCCAGACTCTAGGCACAGTGAAGGTCTTGGCACTAGAATCTGGCGGCCCCAACCTGGACCAAGTTGTCAATTGCCTGAGATGCTTTCCGTGCCTGAAGAAGTTGTATATCAAGGTGATGTTCCTTTCCTGTTAAATGTTAACCATAAGGGAGTTCAATTTTTTGCACCTTTCCCAAGTTTACAATGACAATGTACTACGATTTCTAGAGGAATTTTGTACATACACCCCACCCCATATTGGTTGCTTCATTCATATGGTTACAATCGTCCATAAGCATTTCTCCTTTGGATACATCTTTACTAGTTTTCTTAGGGAATGTTTCATCCAATCCAACCTCTCGTGAAGAAGCCTACATGTTTCTAGATTGTAATCAAATGCCCATGTTAATCATGCCAGATCGAAGATGGCACATTGGTGCATTTTACAAATCCTACAAACCAAATGAGCGTGTAGCAGTGTTCAAAACTGCATGTAGGCACTAACACGTTCTCTTCTTTTGCAGATAATAATAGGCCTAGAGGTGGATAGTTTTTATAACGACAATCACATCGAATGCCTAGATCTGCATCTCTCAAATATTACTTTGAACTCCTACCGACGGACCTTACCGGAGATTACACTCGCCAGGTTCTTTCTTGCCAGAGCAAAGGTATCGAGGGTACTGAGGTTGAACACGCATTTAATTAGGAAAGATGAATGGTATGATTATAAGAGCTGGTAGGTACTACGGAATGGCAGAGCCTCCAAAAATGCCAAACTTCATATTGGAAGAGCATATGGCAAAGCAATTGGAAGTCGTTGTGTCAAACCCATACATGACTTGTTAGCGGTTGATCCCTTTCCAGAAATGATGCAGCCTGCAATGTTTGAATTTGGGCATTGTAATCTTTGAATTTGAACTTGCAATATTTATGGTATTTGTTATATTGAACCGTTTCTGTTCTGTTGTCTCAACGCAAATAGCTCATCCGAGTGAAACTGCATGTCGTGTATCGCACACACCTTGATCTGTCTGACCTTTTCTTTTGTGTTGCCTAATCACAAACAGTTCATCCGAGTGAACTGTATGTTGTACATTGCACACACCATGATCTCGATGACCATTTCTTTTGTGTTGCCTAATCACAAACAGTTCATCCGAGTGAACCGTATGCTGTACATCGCACACACCTTCATCTGGTTGCCCATTTCTTTTGTTCCTCCTCATCAAAAATGGTTAATTGAACTGAACTATATGCCCTGCATCGCACACGCAACTAAAGTTTGAACCGTGTTTGATGCATCCTCCATCAGAAATGTTTTGCACCTTTTTTGATGGTTTTTTACACCATCATTTGTGATTATTGCATCGCACACAGTTTCGTCGAAGGGTCTCTGATTGTAGTGTCGTGTTAGCAGCATCCCGTAGTAGTGCCTATTCATGTTGGTATATTCATATTTTATCTTGTCTGTCTCATGAAAGGTTAGTACAGGCCTTCATCCACATGATTGTGCAATATGCTTTGAGATGTTGTGCTACTTGTATTGGTATTATTTTAAATAAATGTTGAATTGAAGCTATTGTATTGCTGTCTTTTCCCATTAAGTAGTGAACAAAAATGGGACTAACCCAGACGTGATGCTTGTTGCTTTGTTACAACAAACTCTGCATCACCCCCTTTATAAGTAGATGGAAGCACATGTTGTTGTTGTGCCCACTCTCCCTGGAACTGTTTATGCTTTTTGTTAATCTAATGCTGCTGGCAAAAATTATGGAATGCCACTCTCAGAATTAACTACTGAATCTTAGTTCAAAACTGCAACACTTGTTAGGGATTGGCGGGATTACCATTTTTGTGGCCGCATGTTTCATCCTCCTTTATTGGCCAGTAATTGATTCCTTTTTTGCCTCTGTTAAAACAGTGATATCTATTCAACTTGTTGCTATTGCGACATTTTGCTTCGCTACGTGAAACACTTATGTTTTAAGAGTGTTTTGTGCGGTTCAACTTGAATGTCACACTGGCGACTTTGCTTAATTTTGGTGGAACTGCACAAAAGGAGATCAAATTTTCATATATCTGTTGGGATATGTTTCCAGTCCTCCTCGCGAGTTGTTTCAAATCTTGGTCAAGAAAGGTCAGTACCAACTTTCATCCACATGATGCTGCAGTGTGCTTTGAGATGTTGTGCCACTTGTATTTGTACTATTTTGGATAAATGTTGAATTGAAGCTATTGAACTGCTGTCTTTTACCATTAAGTGAGCAAAAATTGTTCCAACCCAGACATGATGCCTGTTTCCTTGTTACAACAAAACTCTACATCGCCCCTTTATAAGTAGATGGAAGCACATGCTGTTGTTGCGCCCACTCTCCTTGGAACTATTTATGCTTTTTGTTAATCTAATGCCGCTAGTAAAATTAAGCAATGCCACTCTCAGAATTAACTACTGAATCTTAGTTCAAAAATGCAACACATGTTAGGGATTGGCAGGTTTACCATTTTTGTGGCCGCATGTTTCATCTTCCTTTATTGGCCAGTAATTGATTGCTTTTTTGCCTCTATTAAAACAGGGATATCTATTCAACTTGTTGTTATTGCGACATTTTGCTTCACTTAATTTTGGTGGAACTTCACAAAAGGAGACCGGATTTCCATATATGTGTTGAGATCTCTGTCAGGTCTTCCTCATGAGTTGTTTAAAATCTTTGTCTTGAAAGGTTAGTACCGACTTTCCTCAGAATTAACTACTGAATCTTAGTTCAAAACTTCAATAGTTGTCAGGGTTCGGCGGGAGTACCATTTCTGTTAGGGATCGGCCGGAGTGCATGTTTAAGAAATGTATTGTTCAGATAATGTCTCCGTTATTATATATCAGTTACAGTGTTTTGCAAATGGTACTATCCTAATTTGCAGTTCTTTCTACATGTTTAACCAAGGTATTTGTTAAGATAATGTCTCTGTTAAAATGTATCAGTCGCATTGTTTTAGGAATGGTACTTTTCTTCTTTGTCATTCTTTATACATGTTGAAACAAGGCATTGTTAAGGTAATGTCTAAGTGAATATGAATGAATCACACTGATTGAGAATTGCTACTCTCTTGCTTTGTTTCCCATTAAGATAAGGTAGACCATTAGATGTTTTTCTTCTAGGAGTACAAGTCATCAATCATTATTTCTGAGTAATTGTTTCCCTTATACCTATTTTTGCTTACAGGGATATCAAAATTAATGCTCGGTTTTATTCCGACTTTGATTTTAGTTGAACTGCAGAAAAGGAGCCAATGTGTCTAAGGCAAACTGCGACATTAGTGGGTCCAGTTGGTCTTACCACTTTGCAGAAAGAGGCATTCACTATTTGCGCTACATTACAGAAGGAATGATCGAGAAGATTTACAGAGTGTTAGTAGACGCCGGTGACATGATTAGTCTGTAGAGAGCATAGGCAACTCTACAACACGTGGAGTGCACTGGGGAAAAAGTGCCCAAACAAGTACAAGAAGCCAGGACATGACTCCAAGTCTGTCAATGTCATTCTAAGGAACAATGATGGGGCATCTGGGTATGGTAATCTGTTTACTATACTTTCAGTTTGTTAGTCCACCGATTGGTGGGTTTAAATTGGGGCTAATATTCATGTGTGTGTTGATGTGTCTTTGTTTTCTTGCATCATATAAATACGAAATCCACAGGGATGCTCAGCTTGATTTTAGGGGAACTGCACAAAGTGTTCAGATGGTTCGTGTTGTCCATAATACTTCATCATGCACAATACATTGAATGGCTCTCTAATCATTCGTTGTCACCTTGAGCCACCGGACTATCAGGTGACAAACTGATGACAAACCCTACATGTTCCACAATCATAGCATTACATATTTTGAATGGGAAAAGCTTTTCAAAGTTTAATCATTGATGTTAGCAAGAAGACATTAGTTTAATATATTGGAACTGGAAAACCTTGTCAAATTTTGCTCATTGATGTTAGCCAGAAGACATGCATTTGATATTTTTGAGTGGGATGCCCTTTGCTGTGAGAAACATTGATTGTTTTTTCCTATTCCTGTCTTCAGTTCAGAAGTAAATATTTACTCTGCTGAGATGCATAGTCATATTAATGTTGACTTATGTAAGGTATTTTACGAGTTTGTTGTGAATGTTGTCTATGTAATTTCAGGCCTTGTGAGTTTGATTGCAAAGTCGAGCTTGGAATGTTGTGGCATGCGGTATAATGAGCTGTTCACCATGCCTCCCGAGAATAATGCTTCATATGGTTTTGCATGTTGAGCTAATGCCTATGATTTGCATGTTAAGAAGATCATCCTCTTCTGTTGTTTATGTGCTTAAGAAGTTCAGTGTCATATGTTCCATTCATAGCTTATACGACAACTCGGGTGGGTTAGAGGTGAAACCATATGATCTTCTGACCAACTCATCATCTTAGGCCGTGATTGGATCGTCATTTTCGAACCAAAACCGCTTATAAAACTGACGCCTGTAAATAAAAGCAGATGGTATTTGGCGAAATGCTTGGTTGGTCGATTTCTACTAGTAAAATATGCACTGGTATCTCAAATTACACGCATAACACGCCGGTTTTCGTTACAGACCTTAGGCCCTCGGTTTCATTACGCCTGTATTTTACGTGTTGTTTTTGATGACGAGTAAATTACACTTGTATCTTAATATAGGTGTGAAATAAATCAGAGCTCCCAAGCGCGGCCTTACTGTTTCATGTCGTCTCGGTCTCTCGAAGGTGCTAATAGGTGTCCGATGATCCTGGCTTCCTGAATGAGGAGCCAGTGCTATATCAGACCATCCGTAGGGCCCATGAGGCCCTCTCTGTCACCCTTCGAGTTGTTGCGGTTGCCGTGGCACCGAGCATTGTCGACATGGTCAACGAATAAGAGAATTCGGGAGATGACTTTATTTTGACTGAATGACAGTAGGGACCCACTAGGGCCATAGCCGTACGTACGCAAGTTCCTCCTTACTATATACAACTATATATTTTTTTTGCTTCCTCCTGGTTTCTTGACATCATGGTCCCACACCATCGTTAACATATATAGTCAATAAACGAGAGAATTGCACAAGGAGCGGCCGACAGTTGGGACCCAGCAGCTCCAACAGTATTTGTTTTTTAGGTGTAAGAAGAGTTTTTCCTGAGGAATGTTTTTGTTGTTGTTCAGAGGACCAGGGTATCAACTATTCGGGCTGTGGCTTCTCTAGCCCAGGCTATTATTTTATGTCGACCAAATATCCACCCCAGATATTATTTTTTCAAGGTGAAATGGCTAGCCCAGCTATACTTTTTTTTGCAGAATACCCAACCCAGGTCAACTTTTTATTATCCGCCCCACTGGGCTCTAAATCTTTCCTTAGGCCTAACAAGAAAATGGGTTTTAAGAAATAAGAAATGGGATGTAATTATAAAAACTGGGATGTAAATATACAAAAATGCACCAAGCAGGTAATTAGTTACAAAAATATTATTGTTTGAATTTGGAAATTATCATTTCATTACTTATTGCGCATAGTATTTTTTTAGATTTTTACCTAATAAAATTCATTTTGAAATTATATTTAATCTGACTCAAAATTTCGGGATAATTTTTTTCCGGATCCCATCAAAACGTGGGATTTTTGGTTGAATTCTGTTTTGAGAGGTTGGTTTAAATTATTAATCATTGTCCTGGCTAGAAAATGGGTTGTAATTTTAACCAACTGTAAATGGGTTGTAGTAAATTCCATTAGAATTCAAAAATGGGCTATACACTATTACAAATCGCAAATGGGCTATATGTTCTCTACTGCAGATGTGATGCTCACCTGTGGGCCTACTATTTTTTCGAGAATTATAGTCAGTGACGCGTACGGAAGGCTTGTGGGCCTACTAAGGCATACAGAAGGTTTTGTAAACTTAAAGTCAAGACACGATTCTAGCAGAAGTGGCCGTTGGTTGTCCATCCAACGGTTGTAGTGCCTCTTCAATCTCGGATATTCTTCCTTCAGCCGCCCAAACCACCGCCGGCGCTTCTGCTTGCTACCGCCTCCCATGGCCGGTTGTGCTGCCGCGCAGGCTTCACCGGCCCACTATAGTCCCAAACGCCGTCCAGGCCATTCCTCTACTCACCAAAACCTCCCGTTCTTCACTGGCGACGGCAGCCTCACACCACAGCCGAACCAGTGAACCCATGTACTCCCCTCCATGTGGGCATCCACTATTGTGTCTTCGCCGGCTCCGGGTCGTTCCCTTCGTAATACTCTCCATCGTTCACTGTGTTGGTTCTCTTGGCACGGCGTGGTCAACTTTGTCAACAAACGACAACCATCGGGGACAAAGATCCAGTGCCTTGCCCATAGCAAGGCACGACGTAACTAGCGGCCAGCCATCCGCTGGATCAGGGGGGCTCAGATGAGGCATGTATGTGGATTGGCTGACAGTAGGGAGGCACATGGCCCATGGTCGCATGCAGCAAGTGCCCCCGTATTATGCCAAAACAAATAATTTCTCCCCCTGACAGGTTTGACCCACCAGCTACATCTTCACACGCAAGGAAGTGCTTCCTTTATTATGCGGAAATAAAAAGTTTCCTCTCCATGACAGCTGGGGCCACCAGCTTTATTATGATCCTTTTCGTGAAAATATAGATTGTACCGAAGATCCTAAATTGTTTTCTTTTAATTCTAACTCTAAAAAGAAGAAATAAAAAACTAGAAAACGTCTTCGCACACAAGGAAGTGCCACCTTATTACGCAAAAAAATTGATTCCCCCTGCTAGCTGGAACCCACCAGATTTGTAGGCTGACTTGTGGGCCTACTAAGTTAACGCGTACGCATGGCTTTGTCAACTTAGTCAATAAATGATTCTAGCTGCACTGACCATTCGATCTTAATCCAATGGCCAAGCTGCGTCTTCAACCTCTGGCCTTGTCGCTCCAGCCGCCCAAACCTGCGCCTCCTGTATCGCCTGCTCCAGCCTTTTGCGGCCGGCTGTGCTACCATGCAGGCCTCACCGCACCACCTTACTCCCATCCCTGGCCTGGCCATCCCTCTACACACCCACACCTACTGTTATTCTTCGGGGACGGCAGATGAACCAGTAAACCCTCGTACTCCCCTCCACGTGGGAAACAACTGTCGTGTCTTCCTCGGCTCCGTGTCGTTCCCTTCGTAGGCCTCACTGTCGTTCACCGCCCTGGTGCTATCGGCGTGGCGTGGTCAACGTGGACAACGAACGACATCCATCAGAAGTGGACAGTACGTGGAGAGGCTGACAGCTGGGTCCACGGTTGCACACAAGCAAATGCCTCCTTATTACGCGCAAAATAATGATTCCTCCACCTGACAGCTGGGACCCACCGGAAGGGCCTCTGTATTTTGCGAAAAAATGTTCCCCCCTCTGACAGGTCGGACCCACCAGCTATATCGTCGCACGCAAGGAAGTGCCTCCTTATTACACACAAAAACTGAATACCCCCTGCTAGTTGGGACCGACCATAGTGGGAGGCTGACTTGTGGGCCTACTAAGTTGACGAGGATGGAGGGCTTTGTCAACTTAGTCAATATGAACGATTCTAGATCCAATGACCGTACGATGTCCATCCAATGGCTGTACTACTTCTTCAACCTCTGGTCTCCTTGCTCCAGCCGCCCAAACCAGCGCCGGTCGTCCGCGTGCTCCTGCCTCCCGTGGCCGGCTGTGATGTCGCGGAGGCCTCACCGCCCCCTACTACTCCCACCGCTGGCCAGGCCATCCCTCTACTCACCCACACCTCCTGTTATTCTGTGGCGATGGTAGCCTCACACCACAGCCAAACCAGTGAACCCTCATACTCCTCTCCGCGTTGTGATCCACTGTCGCGTCTTCCCCGGCTTCGCGTCGTCCCCTTCCCAGGCCTCGCCATCGTCCACCGCCCTGGTGCTCTCTGCGCGGCGTGGTCAACGTGGTCAAGGAACGACTTCCGTCGGAAGAGTACTATGTGGAGAGGCTAACAGCTGGGTCCACGGCTGCAGCAAGGAAGTGCCTCCTTATTACGCGGAAAATAATGATTCCTCCACCTGACAGCAGGGACCCACCGAATGGGCCATCGTATTTGGTGAAAAAACATTTCCCCCCTGACTGCTAGGACCCACGAGCTACATCTTTGCATGCAAGGAAGTGCCTGACAGTTGGGACCCACCTGGTCGAAGCGTACGTAGCACTGCCATTCTGGTCACGAACGTGTATGTACATACTGGTCGATCGGTCTGTCTGCAGGCCGCAGCGATGAACCGTGGCCGTGTAAGGAAGGCCCCGTATCATAGTAGACGCGCACATGTGTCGTAGTAGAGGCGTGCACGTAGCATGTACACGTACGTTCAGCGGCCAGGGTGCAAGAAAGTAAATATGGTCACGTACGTACATATGGGTGGGGTCTCGAATGCCTACTCGCGCATACGTACGGCCAGGGCTCGTGTACATGGCTAGGTCGGAATGGAGAAACTGCGTCTTCGTCGTGTTCATGGGGAGGCAACGGAATGCGTCGTGTTCATCGGGAGGCAACGGAATATGTGGTGTTCATCGGGAGCCAACTGGCTTGGACGGAACAGCCTATCGAAACGAGGCCTTTCATACCGCAGAACGGAGGAAACGACTTTCTGTTCGACCAGCCACGGTCGAAACGGGATCCTGTCCATCAGGAGGGGTCTGGCGTACCACAAAACGGAGGAAACAAACTTCTCTTGGACCTCCTACGGTCAAAACGGGGTCCTGTTGATCGAGTGGGGTGTGGCGTACCGCAAAACGAAGGAAACGGACTTGTGTTGGAGCGCTACGGTCGAAACAGGGGTCCTGTTCATCGGGAGGGGTGTGGTGTATAGCAAAACGGGACTCCACGGGATACTGTTCATCTCCACTGTCGACCTCCTCTAGCCTCCACGGGCTACTATTCATCCACCGTCGACCTCCTCCGGCATCCACCTGTGACTGTTCATCCACGGGTTCCTGTTCATCCAGCCTCCACCGCTCCTCCACCGGCTACTATTCAACCAGCCCTCTCCACGGGGTCCTGTTCAACCACCCCTCCACAGGCTACTGTTAATCCAGCCCTCCACTGGCTTGTGGCACCCCGTCTCAGAGAAACTGGAACGCATCGTATTCCAGCCCAGAGATCGAGGAGAAGTCTTCTGGAATACGACACTACTAAGCATAGAACAAATCAGCTCTTTATTACAATCTATAATGGGTACAAGGGGTTACATCGGCACGGCGACACTATGCTTGCCACTATTGCTCTATGCAAGCAGCAGAACCACTCGAAGCAGCGGAATAACTCTAGGAGCGGAACAACGAAGACGGTGGTGAACTCCAGTCCGCAGGGACTCTAGCTGGAACACTTATCCTTGCTCGCAAACAAGGGATCCATGACAAATAAGCAATCAACTCCGGCATGACCTGCAAACTGGCATGACACGCCAGGTCAGTACATTGAATGTACTTGCAAGCTCACAGCAACCAAGTGCAATCAAGACAAACATCAGCATGGCAATTACAGGTTAAACAGTGATGAACATGATACCATCAGATCAACATGGCATATACAACATGATACAACTAGAACAGTACGAGCATGGCATGAACATGTAAACATGATAACACTAGCATATAACATGATGACACTATCATGCACCAACTTACTCTGATCGGGTTACCTCGTAACCAATACATGCATGAACTTACCATCGCGGACATCACACAATAATCTCAGGATCTAATCAAGCTTGGTATTACAATACCGTAGTAATCATACATGACCACAAGGATCTTGACCTTCACTCGTGATTCTCGCATAACACCACAAATATCCATCAACACAGTATCCTCGATACCACAGTGATCCTCGTACGATCACATAAAGTTCAACCAACTTCTTTCATCATTGATCCGGGGTTGTTATTAATCCAGTTTTCATTATTATTATTACTGTTGACCCGTAGTGTGATCGACTACGAACTGGGCCCTTATCCGTGAGCGCGGCTATCGATAGATTAAACACGCACTCTGTAGAGGTTAGCACACTGTACCCACACCACGGAACCCATGGCCTCGCACTCCCATTCGGGTGTACCAACGGCGTTCCGAAAAAACCGATCTATTGCCATGACACTCTCCCGGCAACTCCAACCAACTCCCCATTGGGCTAAGTCATGGGTGGCCCCGTGCCTACCAAAGGCACCAACGGCCACCGTCATGGCAAAATGGTCCCGAACAGGGACAAGGATCCATACTCAACAACGGGCACACAAGGCTTATGTCGTCCTACCTGATCAGGGTAACGCTCGCGCATAACCTTCCCTCGTTGGAGGCACCAGCGAGAGGCATGACAATAGACCCAGCTAGGACCTTCCCACAAAGGTAAGCATGGTTGCACTGGTCAGCTCGATATGGTGGCACCATGACCTAGCCAACAGTTGTTCAAGTTCAATTTAATCTGGTTAAACTTGAATGCAATATGCTGAGTCATGATAAAATAACATGATGCAATTACGATGCATGAGCATGATATCAACATAAGCATGGGGGTGCAACATAACTACCAACCATATCAATGAATCATATCCAACTGAGCATGGCATAATGACAAGCATGAATATCACAAGTATAGCACTACTCATAGCATAACATGACCACTTGCATCAACAATAAATACCATGCAATAACATAACGATGAAACTACCATGCAAGCATTTAACCAACTAGGTGCAACAGAACATGAATAACAACGACACTCGGAACAGACAATAGTCACGCACCGAAGACCATCACCAATATGTACTACTACCAAGCATGAACAATATTAAAGTAATACTAGCATGAAGAACATAATAACAAAGCGCAAGAAAACATGGCATGACGGTAACCACCGGTCCATAAGCATAACTGAAATAATGACAGCAGCAGCAAAACAAACAGACAGTTATTAAAGATTTAAGTTGAAAACCAATGCTTCTGCATGGCTATCATGCAAATCGTGGTTGTGGCTTGCCTGGGCTGAAGAAGGCTCTGGGAAGAGGTGCGGAAAGATCGCAAAAAGAATCACCGAAAAGGGTTCTCTCTCGGAGGGGGCTGATTCGGGGCCAGGGCAAAATGGTCATTTCCAGTATGGAAAACCATATTGAAAATGATATGAACAGAACGGGCTCGACGAGATGAAGAAGTGAGCGTTGGTTTCACCTCAATTGGAGTTATGGTTGCGAAGTTACGAGGTGAAGAAGATCAGGGACTTTGTCGTAAAAATAATATTCGTAGCCGGGTCCCTGAGTGGATAAGATAGATGCGCAAAATTAGAATTACGCTTTCTGACTAAGAAAACGTATGGGCTGAAACAGAGAGGATTACACTTTCAATAAAAGAAAACGTACTCTGGCTGAAGGACATGGAAAATACGCTTTCCGAAAACGAAAACGTATTCACGGGTTTACGCCTCCACTTAATCCAGTCAGCAGGGTGCGGGGCCGACCTCGTCTCGCTGACATGCGGGGCCCGCGGCCAGCTGGTAGGGAGGGCATCGTCTCCTTCTTGCTCGCGCGCCTGCCCACGCTAGGCTGAGGGAGGAGCCGCCCCGACGAGGTTCGCCGGTGACTCCGGCCATCATAGGCGGCGCCCGGCCTACCAAAATGCTTAGCAGGATGAGCCGCATCGACTGGTAGGTCGCACGGTCGTCAGAGATGATGGAGCAGAGTGGGGCTATGGCCACGGCGGACGGCCGGCGTCGGTGAAGATGGAACCGAGGCCATGGTGCTCCGGCGAATGAGGTGAAGGGCTGAGGGGCTTTGCGGTGGTGGTGGTGGTCTACTGGTGGTGGAAGAAAGGAATGGGACGGCTCGTCTTGAGTCAATCTAGGCCGAGGCCGAGGATGGGCACGGCGGCTATGGAGGGCAGAGAGGGACTCCGGAGCTCATTTGAGTAGCTAGGCGGGGTTCTGGGAGTGAGGGGGAGGCGATGGAGTGCTCGGGAGCCACGGGGAGGGGCTATATATAGCCGAGCGGCGAGGGGGTGAGGTGGCATGCACGCGGCTACGTGTCCGTCCTTCGGCAACGGGCACGCGCGGCCAAGGGTCACGGAGAGGGGTAGCAAAGAGATGAGGGAGGACGCGGACGAGGCACAAAGGTCAAGGAGACGAGGCAGAGCTCGGGGACAAGGGAAGGAAGAATACACGGAGGTGGAAGACGATGCGGTCACGGGCGCTCTCTGTTTCTCGATGGGGACGGGTCGCCGAGGACGCAAACGGAGGGGTAAATGGCTCCAAGAAGACGACGATGTCGTTTGCTACCTGTTAGATACGCTCAGGCGAAGACGACGAGGGGGAGGGGCCCTAAGCAAACGACGCTCAGCTCGCGTCCTCGGCGTGCCAGGGCGGTGGTCACTGCATGAGTTGGCGCAGGAGGTTGCACCCGGGTCAGCCGACCATGTCTGCACGATAGGTCACAGCAAGGAGAAATCCAAGAGGGAGAGAAACAAGCATAGTGATCCCTGGTGTGATCACAGATAGCAAGAATACAAAGGAACAACAAGGTGTTTGGAACTTGCCGTGTTTCACATAAGTGGTGATCAAGGATGAGATTTGACTGGCGTTGATCAATCACTAAGGTGATTAAGATGGCAAGGTTTCAGATCAAGAAGAGGGGTTTAGGTAGCACTTGCTGTAGAAAGTGCCATACTAAGCAGATTTGGGAAATAAGAAAGGGCACTCACATGAAGAAGTCACTTGAGCTGAAAATGAACATGGGAGGATGATTTGGGCATATAGGAGTGTCATAAAAATTTCATGCCATTTGGGCAAGCCAAAATGGTACTTCCTTCATAGCTATCCTCTCTGGACAGAAACTTGGGAAAAATCCTGAGGGAAAATGGCTAGATGAAATGATCCCAAACCTTGTGGAGATAGGTTATATAGGTAGGAGAAGGCCTAGGAAAATTTTCAGACATAATGGAGCAAGATAAATTATACTTGCTTCATTAACTGAAAATTTGGATAAAACCAAAGAATTGATACTCAACTCACATGGATGCATTGCATGAGCTCAAATCTTGAGGAGGGCTTTTATTTGATAAAATGAAATACCATGCAAAAATTCAACTCAACTGGATTAATCTAACTAGTACTTCATTCACAAGCAATTCCCTTAGTCATGAACTTTATAAAATTTCTCAGGAATATTTACTCGGCAAATTAAGTTGAATTTTGGCATGAGGCAATTATTCGGACATGAAAAGGTGTCCAAGAAGTTTGGGGTCAATTGGGCAAAGATAAATGGCACTTGCTTCACAATCTACCATTCAGGACAGAATAGGAAAGTAATTAATTGAGCATGTTGGGAAACATGGCCAATGAAATATTTGCCATATTTGAGGAAGATATGACCCAAAAAAAATTTATAAGAATTATTTGGGAATTTTAGGAGTGACAGAAATATAGGTTGCTTCACAACCTAGGGCAGACATGGTTATTCCTTTATTAGAAAAAGGAATATTCCCAAGGAAAAGAATATTGGGGTTGGTCCAAGATGGAAATGGCAAAGTCTTGGGATGGACATGGGCATGACAAGCCACTCTGGAAAGAAAGAAGAGGGCATCTTCTTCACTTTCCAGACCACAAAGCCACGAAAAAAGAAAACTCAAGCCAAAATCTCAGAAAAACAAAAGAAAAAGAAAGGGCCAAAAATCAGGCTGTGACACGGCTACTGTTCAACCAGCCCTCCATGGGGTCCTGTTCATCCAGCCCTCCACGGGGTCCTGTCCATCCACCCCCAACTAGCTCTATCGGGGTCCTGTTCATCTAGCGGCAACAGCCTCTACTACCACTGGGTCCTATTCATCCAACCCCCCACCGGGAACTCCTCATCCAGACCCCCCAACAACGCTCACTATTCGTCAAGGGAAGGAGGCAGCATGGTTCGATTGGCTTCAATTAGCAGTAGTAGCGAAGGAATCAATCGGGTTCAGTTAACAACAAAGGATCGATCGCTCGGGTTCAGTAACGTAGCTAGTGCAATCGCTCGGGATCAGTTAGAGCCCAATGCCTCGCTTGGGTTCAGTTAGTGTGCAACGCCTCACACACACGCGTGTACGTACGAGAGAAATGTGTATCGCTCGGCCCCCGACCACCCACCGTAACCGGGAATTCCCCTGATATTTTCCTCACCCTCACTTCTACCATGGTTTTTCCGTCATGGACGGCCCAAAGAATGTCATGCAACTGCATCTCCGGCCCGCCCAGGATGAAAAGCCCATTTTCTATCATGATTTTTTGTCATAGAACTAGGAGCCCACCACATCTATGATGATGCCGGGTTTTGTCACAATTATCGTCATAGAAGTGTCATAAGCATGATATAAACAATTTTCATTCGGCCCGAAATGTCACGGATGTGTCATTTTGTAGTGCAGGGAGGTCTTGGTGTCGTCCGCCTCATGAGGGTCTTGTATTGTTGCTGCCGAACTGGGTCGGGCCGCTAATGGAGCCACGCTGCAGGCCGAAGGCAGGTAAGTCTGGGCACCACCGGTCCCAGAACGCCGATAGTAGCCCCCGGGTCCAAGGCGCGCTCGAGCTTGGCTTCGAGGTGAAGCCAAGGGGCAAGTGCGAAGCGCCGTGGGCCCCAACCGCATGGGGCCTCGGTCGACGCGTGGCGATTGATGGGATGTGGGCTTCTCTTCTTCCCATGCTGCCTCAACAACCTTCCTTGCTAGACAAAAAGGGTTGGCGCCCACCACAGGGCTTTCATTGCTCTCCCTTCGTCTTGCTCCAGATCCCCTTCTCCTTCTCGCCCAAAGAGACTCCAGATCCACCGAAATTTTCCCCGAGGTTGCAGCTGATGGCCACCGACAAGGCTAAGGCCATGCGCTTGAACTCCTGGTTCGAGCCCGCCCTAAGCGCGTCCACAGTCTCGGAGAAGAACCTCGCCGACGCGCTCCTGATGGCGGCGGGGCACAGCAATGAGGGGGGAGAGACAGCGCTTCGGGCCAGCTCCGCCGAACCGAAGGCCTCGGGTAGTATGTTCTACCCCTTCTTTATGCATAGTGTCTTCGCGGGGCTGGTCCCCACTTTCTCTGCATTTCTCAATGCCGTCCTCTGCCATTACAAGCTTCACACCCTCCATCTTCATCCCAACTCCGTCCTCCTCCTATTGATCTTCTCCTTCTACTATGAAGTATTCGTGGGGTTGATGCCGTCCGTGGAGCTGCTTCGCCATTTCTTCTACCTCCGGAACAAGGAGGGCCAGTGCTCGGGGTGCGCCAACTTCGTCACGGCCAACGGACGCAATGCAATTTCAAGAGTCGGGAAGAAGGTGGAGGGCATCCGGAACAAGTGGGTCCTCATGGATGCCAAGAGCCCCTACCCTTGGCTAGTGCTGCCGATGGGGATGCCAGCGCCTCACGAGGGGTGGAATAGCGCGAAGCTCACTGACCCGTGGGTGGAGAAGATGTTGGGGAGGATGGTGGCCGACCTGAAGCCTGACGACCCGAAGGCAGAGAAGCTGACGGGGGCCATGATCGTCAAGGAGTTCCTGGCGCAGCGCCTGGCTCTGCTCCAGACACGCTCGCGCCCCTTGTGGAAGCTCACGGACGAGGGAGGTGACCTCCCCTGTGCCTGGATGCCTTGTCCGACGAGGAGCTGGACAAGGCCCTTCGCCTCCTGGTCGGGGAGGACCAGGGGTACCCGCCTGATACCCATCTCCCGCTGTACCGCCCCCTAGATGGGGCGAAGATCGCTGCCGCCATGCCCGTCTTCAATGAGCGCGGGCTCATGCTGTTGGCGCCCACTAGAGCCCCAGTGGTGGTGTCCTCCGGCGAGTCCGGCCAGGAGGAGTGGTCGGACTTCGAGGAGACCCAAGAGGGGGCGGGGGAGACTTCTCCTCCATGCCTGCCAGATCTCCTCCGCACCCTCCCTGATGACGACGAGGCCGGCGAGCATCCCGTGAGGGAGTCGCCAAACCCCGCCGGGATCACCACGAGGTCCAGGGGCACCCCCCAAAGAAGCTGCGGGCCGGTGTCCTGAAGAAGAGCATATCGGCGTTGATCTCCTGAGGCAATGCCTCCACTTCGTCACCGACCAGCGCTGCTGTGGGTCCGGCCGCCATACCCTTGTCTGCCCCTGGGGCTCGCATGCTGCTGCCCCAACCCACGAAACCTTCTGGCTTGGTGCTCCAGAAGAGGGTGAGGGAGTATGCCGCCGTGGACCAGTAAGCGCTCCACTCTGATCCTTCCTTCCTGTCCTTGCCGTAGTTTCTTGACGCCTTCCCTTTACATTGTTAGGCCAACGCCAGTGCTAAAGAAGAAGGGGGCGACCGCAACCCCCGAAGTCCAGCAGCCTGCCGCGGCCGCGCCTCCTCCGGCGTGGAAGGATGGCGATGGCTCCCGAGCCTCAGCAGCCGGGTCGTCCTTGCGAGATCTAGAAGCCCGTCCTCAGGAGAAGGCGATCTCCGTAGCCAAGTTGGATCCTGAGGCTCCCGCCCCAGCTCACCTGTTGAGGTCGCAAAGGCTCAGGAGCCCCCGGCCCCTTCTAGTGCCGCTAACCTACAGGCCTTAGTGCCGACCTTTGGGTTGCTGACCGTTGGCTAGCGGCGGGGCAGCTGGAGTTGGTCTTGGGGTGGCTACGATCCAATGCGTCCGTGAGGGCGGCATGGGGCCAGGTCATGGCAGCTTCTGAGGAGGGTAAGCAGGCTGCCGACCTGGCCGCAGCCGCCCGTGAGGTGGCGTTGAAGGATGCCGAGACCGCCAAGGAGCGCTGCCGGGCAGTGGAGGCCAGGCTAGAGACCCCGCGCAATGAGGAGAAGCTGAAGGCTCGAGATGACGCGATCGCTGTCCGTGACACCGAGCTGGACCAGTCAGCTCAGGCGTAGGCTGCCGAGCACGATCACCTAGAGAAGCTGAAGAAGGAGGTGGAGAGGGAGAAGGCCTTGCTGGAGGCCAAGGCTAATATCCTTGCCAATGATCGTGCCACCTTCGATTCCCTTGAGAAGAGGTCCCGCAAGGCATTGTGGGAAATCTACGGAAGGGGGTTGAAGGAGCCGTTGGTTACTGGTGAGGAAGGCCTCGCCGAGCTGCTCGCCCAGCTTGTCGAGGCGCTCGAGGGCTTTGCAAATGGGTTCGGCACCATGGTGGAAGGGGAGGCCCGGGCGCTCTCCTCCTCGGCTGTGACGCGCATCTTCAGCAACCTCCATCTTCGCGACCCGAACACCGACCTTGGAGCTCTGCTTGAGCCCATGGACGAGGAGCGCTGCATAGCCGCCACCGAAGCTGTGAAGGACCTGGTGGAGGCCCTGCTGGAGTAGTTCCTCGCCATCGCCCCTGCGGCTCCGGCTGATGGTACCGCCGATCCTATGGCCGCAGTCAACGACACGGGCGACGGCGATGTTATCGACAAAGGGGCACTCCCTGACAGCAGCGCCCGAGGCTGAAGAGAAGGCCTGCTGGCGGTGCTCCTCTCCACTTTTATTTCCCTGCAACATGCACCGTACCTCGTGGAGGTGTTAAAACTTCTGTTTGGTATTTGAAGAAACAATATGTCTTGTAATAATTTGTTAGGAATCCGTGATTTCCTTCCTGTTGCTTTAGTGCTCTACATCGGCAGAGCCCGGCCCCGCGCATGCCTCAGCCACTGTTGGGTCGTCCGGATCACCAGGACAAGAACAAGGGGTGAGGGGTTACGTGACCAGTTAGGCTCCTGAGTCGTGATACTCTGGAGTCCCCCTTGACGTACAAACAACCCTCGTTAAGGGAATGCGGAAGTAGGCCTTAGCGTTCTGCGTCAGCAGGGCCCGGCCCCGCGCATGCCTCAGCTGCCGTTGGGTCGTCTGGATCACCAGGACGAGACCAAGGGGTGAGGGTCTACGTGACCAGTTAGGCCCCTGAGTCGTGATGCTCAGGAGTCCTGCTACCTCTTGAGCACTGCGTTGGTTTTCCCTTGAAGAGGAAAGGGTGATGCAGCAAAGTAGCGGAAGTATTTCCCTCAGTTTTTGAGAACCAAGGTATCAATCCAGTAGGAGGCCACACGCAAGTCCCTCGTACCTACACAAACAAATAAGAACCTCGCAACCAACGTGATAAAGGGGTTGTCAATCCCTTCACGGTCACTTACGAGAGTGAGATCTAATAGAGATAATAATGATAAGACAAATATTTATGGTATTTTTATGATATAGATTGACAGTAAAGATTGCAAAATAAAATAGATTGGAAACTTATATGATGGAGAATAGACTCGGGGGCCATAGGTTTCACTAGTGGCTTCTCTCAAGATAGCATAAGTATTACGGTGGGCGAACGAATTACTGTCGAGCAATTGATAGAAAAGAGAATAATTACGAGAATATCTAGGCATGATCATGTATATAGGCATCACGTCCGTGACAAGTAGACTGACTCCTGCCTGCATCTACTACTATTACTCCACACATCGACCGCTATCCAGCATGCATCTAGAGTATTAAGTTCATAAGAACAGAGTAACACCTTAGGTAAGATGACATTATGTAGAGGGATAAACTCAAGCAATATAATATAAAACCCATCTTTTTATCCTCGATGGCAACAATACAATACGTTTCGTTTCCCTTTCTGTCACTGGGATCGAGCACCACAAGATTGAACCCAAAGCTAAGCACTTCTCCCATTGCAAGAAAGATCAATCTAGTAGGCCAAACCAAACTGATAATTCGAAGAGACTTGCAAAGATAACCAATCATGCATAAAATATTTCAGAGAAGAATCAAATATTGTTCATAGATAGACTTGATCATAAACCCACAATTCATTGGATCTCGACAAACACACCGCAAAAAGAGTTACATCAAATAGATCTCCAAGAAGATCGAGGAGAACTTTGTATTGGGATCCAAAAAGAGAGAAGAAGACATCTAGCTACTAGCTATGGACCCGAAGGTCTGAAGTAAACTACTCACACATCATCGGAGGGGCCATGGAGTTGATGTAGAGGCCCTCCATGATCAATGCCTCCTCTGGCGGAGCTTCAGAAAAGTCCCCAAGATGGGATCTCTTGGGTACAGAAGGTTGCGGTGGTGGAAATAGGGTTTTGTGGTGCTCCTGGATGTTTTCGGGGTATGTGAACATATATAGGCGGAAGAAGTACGTCGGTTGAGCCATAAGGGGCCCATGAGGTGGGAGGGTGCGCCCAGGGGGGTAGGCGCGCCCCCTGCCTCGTGGACTCCTCGTCCGTTTCTTGACGTCCACTCCAAGTCCTCTAGATCACGTTTGTTCCAAAAATCACGCTCCCAAAGGTTTCCTTCCGTTTGGACTCCGTTTGATATTCCTTTTCTGCGAAACACTGAAATAGGCAAAAAAACAGCAATTTGCACTGGGCCTTGGGTTAATAGGTTAGTCCCAAAAATAATATAAAAGTGTAAAATAAAGCCCATTAACATCCAAAATAGATAATATAATAGCATGGAACAATAAAAAATTATAGATACGTTGTAGACATATCAGCATCCCCAAGCTTAATTCTTGCTCGTCCTCAAGTACGTAAATGATAAAAACAAAATTTTTGATGTGGAATGCTTTCTAGCTTGTTCTTCAATGTATTTTTCCCTATTGTGGCATGAATGTTCAGATCTGAAAGATTCAAGATAAAATTTTAATATTGACATAAAAATAGTATTAGTCCAAGTATTCTAATCAAACAATTATTTCATATCAAAATACCATAGCCAAAGAAAACTTATCCCTACAAATTGTATAGTTTGGCTATGCTTCATTTTTGTCACACAAAATGCTCCCATCATGCACAACCCCGATGACAAGCCAAGCAATTGTTTCATACTTAGCCATTTCAAACTCTTCCAATTTTTACGCAATATATGAGCGGGAGGCATGGACATAGCACTATGGGTGGAATAGAATATGATGATAGAGGTGGTGTGAGAAGACAAAAAGGGAGAAACTCTCACATTGACAGGGCTAATCAATGGGCTATGGAGATGCCCACCGATTGATGTCAATGCAAGGAATAGGGATTGCCATGCAACGGATGCACTAGAGCTATAAATATATGAAAGCTCATCAGAGAAACTAAGTGGGTGTGCATCCAACTTGCTTGCTCACGAAGACCTAATAAGGCATTTGAGGAAGCCCATCATTGGAATATACAAGCCAAGTTCTATAAAAAAAATTCCCACTAGTAAATGAAAGTGACAAAATAAGAGACTCTCTATCATGAAGATCATGGTGCCACTTTGAAGCACAAGTGTTGAAGAAGGATAGTAGCATTGTCCCTTCTCTCTTTTTCTCTCATTTTTTTGTTTCGGACTTCTTTTCCTTTTTTATGGCCTCTTTTTTTGTCCGGAGTCTCATCCCAACTTGTGGGGGATCATAGTCTCCATCATCCTTTCCTCACATGGGACAATGCTCTAATGATGATCATCACTCTTTTATTTACTTACAACTCAAGAATTACAACTCGATACTTAGAACAAAATATGACTCTATGTGAATGCCTCCGGTGGTGTACCGGGATTGCGATGAATCAAGAGTGACATGTATGAAAAATTAAGCATGGTGGATTTGCCACAAATACGATGTCAACTACATGATCATGCAAAGAAAAATGACAATGATGATGCGTGTCATAATAAATGGAATAGTGGAAAGTTGCATGACAATATATCTTGGAATGGCTATGGAAATCCCATAATTGGTAGGTATGGTGGCTGTTTTGAGGAAGATATAAGGAGTCTTATGTGTGATAGAGCGTGTCATATCATGGGGTTTGGATGCACCGGCGAAGTTTGCACCAACTCTCAGGGTGAGAAAGAGCAATGCACGGTACCGAAGAGGCTAGCAATGATGGAAGGGTGAGAGCGCGTATAATCCATGGACTCACATTAGTCATAAAGAACTCATATACTTATTGCAAAAGTTTATTAGCCCTCGAAGCAAAGTACTACTACGCATGCCCCTAGGGGGATAGATTGGTCGGAAAAGACCATCGCTCATCCCCGACCGCCACTCATAAGGAAGACAATCAATAAGGGTGAGAGTGCGTATAATCCATGGATTCAACATTAGTCATAAAGAACTCACATACTTATTGCAAAAAACTACAAGTCATTAAACCCAAGCACTACGCGCATGCTCCTAAGGGGATAGATTGTCTCTAATATTTGCCCCTTTTCCAGCCCAGAATCCCAGCTGCCGGCATTCTCCCTCTTTATGTAAACCTTGTAAAATAAGAGAGAATAGGCATAAGTATTGTGACATAATGTGTAATAACAGCCATAAGGCAATAAATATCGATATAAAAGCATGATGCAAAATGGATGTATCAGTATAATGCAAAAATATAATATGAATGGGTTTGCAACAGTACTTAGAGTAGTGATTTGCTTTGTTATACTAACGGATCCCATGAAGGTTTTGTTGAGTTTTTTGTGATGGAAGTTTTCAAGTTTTGGGTAACATCACAATGGATGATGGAATAAGGAGTAAGAAGAGCCTAAGCTTTGGGATTCCCCATGGCACCCCAAGTTATTACCCAAAGAGAAATAAGCAACTAAGCTTGGGATGCCCCCCGAGTGGCATCCCCTCTTTCTTCTAGCGACCATTGGTATTTTACTTGGAGCTATATTCTTATTCGTCACATATCATGAGTTTTGCTTGGAGCGTCTTGTCTTATATGAGTCCTTGCTTATTTTTCTTTTTAGTTTGTGTCATCTATCCTTGCTGGACACACCTATTTGAGAGAGCCAAAATTATGCTATGATTTGTTATAATTTCTCTTTATGCTTCACTTATAATCTTTTTAGCTATGGAATTGCTCTAGTGCTTCACTTATTTATTTTTTAGCACGGTCTGCTTTAGTATTTTTGAAGAAATGCTCTCATGCTTCGCTTAGATTTATTTGAGAGTTAGTAAATTTTTGAAGAAATTCTCTCATGCTTCACTTATATTATTTTGAGAGAAGAAAATTTTTATGCTCATGTTCTTCACTTAGATTTGCTTGAGCTATCAAAAGCAACATATGAAACAAGTCCCAAAGTGATAGATATTCAAGAGGGTTATAATAAAAACTTTCATGAAGATAATTGGACAAAATAGAGTTGTTTCTTTGTAATAGTTTTGCGATATGATGATAGTGATATGTGAGTCATGTTGGTGAGCAATTGTGCTTTAGTAAGAACATTGGTGTTAAGGTTTGTGATTCCTTATGCAAGCACAAAAGTCAATAGTTATGCAATGAAATTACATCCTACTTGTGGTGGATTATTTGGTGTTAGTTATGCTTAGTGCTTGCCTATGTGATTTTTCATTTCTTGGTTGGATGCTTCTCAATCTTTTTGCTAGCCTTCCCTTGCACTAAGTGGGAATACTACCTGTGCATCCAAAATCCTTAAACCCATTTTTTCCATATGAGTCCACCATACCTACCTATATGCGGTATTCTCTTGCCGTTCTAAGCAAATTTGTATGTGATCTCTAATTTTCAAAATAAATTTCCTTTTTGTGTGCTCGTATCGCTCATGAAATGGTAGGGGGTGGCTAATATTTTTCCATGCTAGATGTGTTATTCTCAAGATGAGTGTTTATTCGCTTGTCATTGCACGAGAGTACGACAAAGGTATTAGGGATGCCCAGTCCAGAAATGATAAATGAATTTACTTTACGTTGTCAAATAATAAATTCCTTGGAAATTGTTAGTATGCACGGCACCCGTGGATACGGTTAGCCGTGGAATGTGAAAGTATGGTGGAAAAAGGATAAACTTTATTTTCTGTTTGGGAACAGCCTATGATATATCTAGCATGGAAAGTATTGGGAACTACTCGATCATTTTCATTGACAAGAAAAGCATGCCACCCAAAATGTTTTATCTCGATCTTATCGCTTTGAGCTCTGGCACCTCTACAAATCCCTAATTCCCTCTACGAAGGGCCTTTCTATTTACTTTATGCAATTTTTTTATTTTAGTCTCCATGTTCTCTTATAAAGCACCAACTAAGGTGCACTATGATCGTACTTGAGCATTGGATGTAGCTAATATGCGAGTGTGTTTCATGAATGGATCAATGATTGAGCATGATGGGCTAGAGATAACTTGCTTTAGTGTTGATATTTTGAAAGACATGGTTGCTTGTTGATATGCTTGAGTATTGAAATCTCCATGTCAAAACTAGACTATTGCTTTGAATCATATAAAGTCCATATGTCCATGCTACAAAAGAAAATAATATGGGATGAACATGTTCGACATCATTCCACATCAAAAATTCTATTTTTAGTATTTACCTACTCAAGGACGAGTAGGAATTAAGCTTGGGATGCTGATATGTCTCCAACGTATCTATAATTTTTGCTCGTTCCATGCTATTATATTATCATTCTTGGATGTTTTACAATCATTTTATAGCAACTTTATCTCGTTTTTTGGGACTAGCCTATTAACATAGTGCCCAGTACCAGTTGTTATGTTTTGCTTGTTTTTTACTTCACAGATAATCAATACCAAACGGAGTCCAAACACAGCGAAACTTTTGGGAGAATTTTTCTGAAATAGAAGGAACAACTTGGACCAAAGAAGTACCAGAGGAGTGCATCGAGGGGGCACAACCCACCTGGCGCGCCTAGGGGCCCTGGCGCGCCCTGGTGGGTTGTCACTGGTGCACGTCGGTGCTAAACAAATGGTTTTTAATCCCTTTCCGAGACGGCATTTGGAACCATTGCCAGGTGAGTGTGGGCGATAGGGGGGTCCTTCCCACACGACCTAGAAACCGTCGGGGATATGCCCTCCTGGCACACACGCTTGGCAAAATGAGGTCGGGTGCGATCGGCGAGCGCTCAAATACGGAAATACGTATAGTAGAGCTAAAAAATACAATTATAAAGGCGAAATTGTTTCTGTTCGCAAGTACATCCCACAGAGTCAGTCCCCGCTAAACGTTTCCGTTCGTATGTACATCCCACACAGTCGCTCCAAGGAAAACATTTCCGTTCACAGGTACATCACACACAATTTTTCCCGTTAAGTCGTTTGTGATAGCGTTGCCATTGCACACGATATTAATAATTTTATTGTTTGTGTTATTGAATGCATAACAGACGGTGCACAGAAGAAACTGTGTAGCAAAGGCTGTCCATCACACACACTTTTTATGTGGTAAACGTTTGCACAAGGTGGCCTAACGCAAACAGTTTTCAAGAGAAAGTCGTGTGTGCAGTGGAGATTGATCGCACACATAGTGGATCCTAGAAACGTTTCTGATCTCCACGTATATTGCAGACATTTCCATTTTATAAACTGTGTGCAGTGTAATCCCTAATTTAAAAATCACATGTTTTGAATTTGAAAGTAGGCAATCACTTATTTCATATCCAACCATGTTTATTACAAATATAGGTTCATACACGAATCCATAATTTGATGCACAGGTACATATACTGAAGAACTACAGAAGCACCAAGTAAAGAATGATGAACCATAGTTGTACTAAAGACTATAAAGAGAGAGGCGAAGGACATTCTGGTTGTTGGAGAAGGTGAAACCGAATGCCCATATTGTGCCCTCCTTGTGATGGCTGCCCGTCCATCCTTCACTGTCTTCATTAGGACTTCTCGATGCTCATTGTAGTGTGGATGAAATACTTTAACCTTCATTGTGTGTCCACCAATCATGTACTTTGCGACCTAATCTTGAGTGAACTGCTTCGGGAACCACTGGGAACGAAAAAGATTCAGACATTGTTGTCTAACAACTCATTATGGGCAGTAAAAAGAGAAGGTTCCAAAGTTTGTAGTTACCATCCTATAGCTCACTGTTGTGTTGGATAGAGCATAAACAAATAATTTGCTTGCCACCATTTGTATCTTTTTGCTAATAATCCTTATCAGTTTCCTCACTTGATGCTTGTTCATCAATATCTCATTGCCCCATACGTAAAAAGGGTCGATTCGTGGATCCTTGCCAAGGGCATATGTACCTACAAGCAACAAGTGAATATTAGAAGCTAACTAGTGTCCAGGCCTGGATCTATATGCACTACATTATGGAACAATAGGGGGAGTACAAGCCGAGGGATGAAGCTAACCTCGGCGGAAAATGGTGGCCACTCCCGTTGTCCTACATAAGTAGTGGAAAGGCATGATAAGTACAACAATCTTAACATCAAACAAATATAGAAAAGGTAAACAACATCATCTCCAAATGTGTGGCACCCCAGCTCAGAGAAACCTGAACGCCCCATATTCCAGCCCAAAGATCGAGGAGAAGTCTTATGGAATACGACACTGCTTAGCATAGAACAAACCAGCTCTTTATTGCAAGCTATATTGGGTACAAGGGGATTACATCGGCATGGTGAGACTACGCCTGCCACGGTTTCTCTATGCAAGCAGCAGAACAACTCGACGCAACAGAACAACGATGGTGGTGATGAACTCCACTCCGCAGGGACTTTGGTTGGAACGCTTATCCTAGCGCGCAAACAAGGAATCCACGGCAAACAAGCAATCAAATCCCGCATGACCTGCAAACTGGCATGACATGCCAGGTCAGTACATTGAATGTACTTGCAAGCTCACAGCAACCAAAGCAATCACGACAAACAATAGCATGGCAATTACAGGTTAACCAGGTTTAACATGATACTATCAAATCAATCATAGAATGTACAACATGATACAGCTAGAACAATACGAGCATGGCATAAACATATGAACATGATGAGACTAGCATGCAACATGATGAAACTATCATGCACCAACTTACTCTGCTCGGGTTATCTCGTAACCATCACATGCATCACTTACCATCACGGACATCACACGATCATCTCAGGATCCAATCAAGCTTGGTATTAACAATACTGTAGTAATCATTCATGACCACAAGGAGCTTGACCTTTACCCTTGACTCTCGCATAACACCACAAGTATCCAGCAAGTCGGTATTCACGATACCATAGTGATCCTCTCGTGATCACAATAAAGATCAACCAACTTCTTTCATCATTGAATCAGGGTTGTTATTAAGCACATTATTGTTATTACCGTTGACCCATAGTGTGACCAACTAAGAACTGGGCCCATATCCGTGGGCGCGGCTATCGATAGATTTAACACACACACACACACACACACACACACACACACTCTGTAGAGGTTAGCACACTGTACCCACACCACGGAACCCTGGCCTCGCACTCCCATTTGGGTGGACCAAAGCGTTCCGACAAAACCATCCTACTGCCATGACACTCTCCCAGCAACTCTGACCAATTCCCCTTTGGGCTAAGTCCTGGGTGGCCCCATGCCTACCAAAGGCACCAACGGCCACTGATAACCCACAAGTATAGGGGATCGCAACAGCTTTCGAGGGTAGAGTATTCAACCCAAATTTATTGATTCGACACAAGGGGAGCCAAAGAATATTCTCAAGTATTAGCAGCTGAGTTGTCAATTCAACCACACCTGGAAACTTAGTATCTGCAGCAAAGTGTTTAGTAGCAAAGTAATATGACAGTGGTGGTAGCAGCAACAAAAGTAAAGACAACAAAAGTAATGTTTTTGGTATTTTGTAGTGATTGTAACAGTAGCAGCGGGAAAGTAAATAAGCAAGAAACAGTATATGGAAAACTCGTAGGCACCGGATCAGTGATGGATAATTATGCCGGATGCGGTTCATCATGTAACAGTCATAACCTAGGGTGACACAGAACTAGCTCCAATTCATCAATGTAGTAGGCATGTATTCCGTATATAGTCATACGTGCTTATGGTAAAGAACTTGCATGACATCTTTTGTCCTACCCTCCCGTGGCAGCGGGGTCCTATTGGAAACTAAGGGATATTAAGGCCTCCTTTTAATAGAGAACCGGAACAAAGCATTAGCACATAGTGAATACATGAACTCCTCAAACTATGGTCATCACTGGGAGTGGTCCCGATTATTGTCACTTCGGGGTTGCCGGATCATAACACATAGTAGGTGACTATAGACTTGCAAGATAGGATCAAGAACTCACATATATTCATGAAAACATAATAGATTCAGATCTGAAATCATGGCACTCGGGCCCTAGTGACAAACATTAAGCATAGCAAAGTCATAGCAACATCAATCTGAGAACAGAGTGGATACTAGGGATCAAACCCTAACAAAACTAACTTGATTACATGATAAATCTCATCCAACCCATCATCGTCCAGCAAGCCTACGATGGAATTACTCACGCACGGCGGTGAGCATCATGAAATTGGTGATGGAGGATGGTTGATGATGACGACGGCGATGAATCCCCCTCTCCGGAGACCCGAACGGACTCCAGATCAGCCCTCCCGAGAGGTTTTAGGGCTTGGCGGCGGCTCCGTATCGTAAAACGTGATGATTTCTTCTCTCTGATTTTTTTCTCTCCGAAAAAAAATATATAGAGTTGGAGTTGGCGTCGGAGGGCATCCAGGGGGCCCACGAGGTAGGGGGGCGCGCCCTAGGGGGGCCCCCACCCTCGTGAGAAGGGTGTGGGCCCCCTGGTCTTCATCTTTGGCGAGGATTTTTATTATTTTTTCTAAGATGTTCCGTGGAGTTTCAGGTCATTCCGAGAATATTTTTTTTCTGCACATAAAACAACACCATGGCAATTCTGCTGAAAACAGCGTCAGTCCGGGTTAGTTCCATTCAAATCATACAAGTTACAGTCCAAAATAGGGGCAAAAGTGTTTCGAAAAGTAGATACGATGGAGACGTATCAGCTACCATCGTAGCAAAACGGTCCCAAACTGGGACAAGGATCCATACTCAACAACGGGCACACAAGGCTTATGCCGTCCTACCTGATCAGGGTAGCGCCCGCGCATAACCTTCCCTCACGGGAGGCACCGGTGAGAGGCATGACAATAGACCCAGTTAGGACCCCCCCCCCATAGGGTAAGCATGGTTGCACTGGTCAGATCGATATGGTGTCACCATGACTCAGCCAATAGTTGTTCAAGTTCAATTTAATCCGGTTAAACTTGAATGCAATATGCTGATTCATGACAAAAATAACAGGATGCAACTACAATGCATGAACATGATATCAAACATAAGCATGGGGGTGCATCATAATCAACGAGCATAGCAACAACATGTAACCATTTATCCAGATGAGCATGGCATACTGACGAGCATGAATATCACATTAGCACACTACCCATAGCATGACATGACCACAAGCATCAATAATAAATACCATGCAATAACATAATGATAAAACTACCATGCAAGTATTTAATCAACTGGATGCAATAGAAACATGTATACGGTGGTACTCGGAACAGACGATAGTCATGCACCGAAGACCATCACAAACATGTACTACTACCAAACATTGCCAATATTAAAGTAATACTAGCATGAAAAACATAATAACATAGTGCAAGAAAACATAGCATGACGGTAAACACCGATCCATAAGCATAACCAAAATACCGACAGCAGTAGCAAAACAATCAAACAGTTATTAAAGATTCAAGTTGGAAACCAATGCTTGTGTGTTTATTTTGATGAATCTATGGCTAGTAAAAGAGTTTATAAACCATAGAGAAGTTGGAATGCAGTAGGTTTAACACCAATATAAATAAAGAATGAGTTCATTACAGTACCTTGAAGTGGTGTTTTGTTTTCTTTCGCTAACGGAGCTCACGAGATTTTCTTTTTTCTTTTTTGAGTTTTGTGTTGTGAAGTTTTCAAGTTTTGGGTAAAGATTTGATGGATTATGGAACAAAGAGGGGCAAGAGCCTAAGCTTGGGGATTCCCATGGCACCCTAAGGTAAAATTCAAGGACACCAAGAAGCCTAAGCTTCGGGATGCCCCGGAAGGCATCCCCTCTTTCGTCTCCGTCTATCGGTAACTTACTTGGAGCTACATTTTTATTCACCACATGATATGTATTTTGCTTGGAGCGTCTTGTATGATTTGAGTCTTTGCTTTTTAGTTTACCACAATCATCCTTGCTGTACACACCTTTTTCGAGAGACTCACGTGATTTGAAATTTATTAGAATACTCTATGTGCTTCACTTATATCTTTTGAGCTATATAGTTTTTGCTCTAGTGCTTCACTTATATCTTTTAGAGCACGGTGGTGGATTTGTTTTATAGAAACTATTGTTCTCTCATGCTTCACTTATATTATTTTGAGAGTCCTTTAGAACAACATGGCAATAATAAAAACTTTCATATAAGTGCATTGAATACTATGAGAAGTTTGATACTTGATAATTGTTTTGAGATATGGAGATGGTGATATTAGAGTCATGCTAGTTGAGTAGTTGTGAATTTTAGAAATACTTGTGTTGAATTTGTGATTCACGTAGCATGCACGTATGGTGAACCGTTATGTGATGAAGTTGGAGCATGATTTATTTATTGATTGTCTTCCTTATGAGTGGCGGTCGGGGACGAGCGATGGTCTTTTCCTACCAATCTATCCCCCTAGGAGCATGCGCATAATATTTGTTTCGATAACTAATAGATTTTTGCAATAAGTATGTGAGTTCTTTATGACTAATGTTGAGTCCATGGATTATACGCACTCTCACCCTTCCACCATTGCTAGTCTCTCTAGTATCCCGCAACTTTCACCGGTACCATAAACCCACCATATACCTTCCTCAAAATAGCCACCATACCTACCTATTATGGCATTTCCATAGCCATTCCGAGGTATATTGCCATGCAACATTCCACCATTCCATTATGATGACACGCTTCATCATTGTCATATTGCTTGCATGATCATGTAGTTGACATCGTATTTGTGGCAAAGCCACCGTTCATAATTCTTCATAGATGTCACTCATGCATCATTGCACATCCTAGTACACCACCGGAGGCATTCACATAGATTCATATTTTGTTGTAAGTATTGAGTTGTAATTCTTGAGTTGTAAGTAAATAAAGTGTGATGATCATCATTATTAGAGCATTGTCCCAAGTGAGGAAAGTATGATGGAGACTATGATTCCCCCACAAGTCGGGATGAGACTCTAGACGAAAAAAAAAAGAAAAAGGAAAAAAAAGAAAGGCCATAAAAAAGGGAGGCCCAAAAAATGAGAGAAAAAGAGAGAAGGGACAATGTTACTATGCCTTTTCCACACTTGTGCTTCAAAGTAGCACCATGTTCTTCATATAGAGAGTCTCCTATGATATCACTTTCATATACTAGTGGGAATTTTTCATTATAGAACTTGGCTTGTATATTCCAATGATGGGCTTCCTCAAAATGCCCTAGGTCTTCGTGAGCAAGCAAGTTGGATGCACACCCACTTAGTTTCTTTTGTTGAGCTTTCATATACTTATATCTCTAGTGCATCTATTGCATGGCAATCCCTGCTCACTCACATTGATATCTATTAATGGGCATCTCCATAGCCCGTTGATACGCCTAGTCGATGTGAGACTATCTTCTCCTTTTTGTCTTCCACAACCACCATTCTATTCCACCATAGTGCTATATCCATGGCTCACGCTCATATATTGCGTGGAGATAGAAAAGGTTTGAGAACATCAAAACTATGAAACAATTTCTTGGCTTGTCATCGGGGTTGTGCATGTTTAAATATTTTGTGTGGTGAAGATAGAGCATAACCAGACTATATGATATTGTAGGGATAACTTTCTTTGGCCATGTTATTTTGAGAAGACATAATTTCTTAGTTAGTGTGCTTGAAGTATTATTATTTTTATCTCAATATTAAACTTTTATCTTGAATCTTTCGTATCTGAACATTCATGCCACAATAAAGAAAAATTATATTGAGAAATATGTTAGAAAGCATTCCACATCAAAAATTCTTCTTTTATCATTTACCTACTCGAGGACGAGAAGGAATTAAGCTTGGGGATGCTTGATACGTCTCCAACGTATCTATAATTTTTTATTGCTCCATGCTATTATATTATATATTTGGGATGTTAATGGGCTTTATTTTACACTTTTATATCATTTTTGGGACTAACCTACTAACCCGAGGCCCATCCCAAATTGCTGTTTTTTGCCTATTTTAGGGTTTTGAAGAAAAGAAGTATCAAACGGAGTCCAAACGGAATGAAACCTTCGGGAATGTGAGTTTCTCAACAAACGTGATCCAGGGGACTTGGAGTGGCCATCAAGATACAAGGGAGGAAGGCACGGGGCAGGGGGCGCGCCTACCCCCCTGGGCGCGCCCTCCACCCTCGTGGGCCCTCCGTTGCTCCACTGACGTACTTATTCCTCCTATATATATCCACGTACCCCCCAACCATCTAGGAGCACCACGAAAACCTAATTCCACCACCGCAACCTTCTGTACTCGAGAGATCCCATCTCGGGGCCTTTTCTGGAGCTCCGCCGGAGGGGGCATTGATCATGGAGGGCCTCTACATCAACTCCGTGGACTCTCCGGTGATGTGTGAGTAGTTTACTTCAGACCTATGGGTCCATAGTTATTAGCTAGATGGATTCTTCTCTCTCTTTGGATCTCAATACAAAGTTCTCCTTGATTCTCTTGGAGATCTATTCGATGTAATCTTCTTTTGTGGTGTGTTTGTCGAGATCCGATGAATTTTGGGTTTATGATCAGATTATCTATGAATAATATTTGATTCTCCTCTGAATTCTTTTATGTATGATTGGTTTATCTTTGCAAGTATCTTTGAATTATCAGTTTGGTTTGGCCTACTAGATTGATCTTTCTTGCAATGGGAGAAGTGCTTAGCTTTGGATTCAATCTTGCGGTGCTCGATCCTAGTGACAGAAAGGGAACCGACACATATTGTATTGTTGCCATCGAGGATAAAAAGATGGGGTTTATATCATATTGCATTAGTAATATCCCTCTACATCATGTCATCTTCCTTAAAGCATTACTCTGTTCTTATGAACTTAATACTCTAGAATGATGCTGGATAGCGGTCGATGTGTGGAGTAATAGTAGTAGATGCAGAATCGTTTCGGTCTACTTGTCTCAGACATGATGCCTATATACATGATTATACCTAGATATTCTCATAACTATGCTCAATTCTATCAATTGCTCGACAGTAATTAGTTTACCCACCGTAATACTTATGCTCTTGAGAGAAGCCACTAGTGAAACCTATGGCCCTCGGGTCTATCTTCTATCGTATTAATCTTCTAATACTTAGTTATTCCCTTTGCCGTTTATTTTACTTTGCATCTTTATTTCTCTTTATCATAAAAATACCAAAAATATTATCTTATCATATCTATCAGATCTCACTCTCGTAAGTGACCGTGAAGGGCTTGACAACCCCTTTATCGCGTTGGTTGCGAGGTTCTTATTTGTTTGTGTAGGTGCGTGGGACTTGAGCGTGATCTCCTACTGGATTGATACCTTGGTTCTCAAAAACTGAGGGAAATACTTATGCTACTTTGCTGCATCACCCTTTCCTCTTCAAAGGAAAACCAACGCATCGCTCAAGAGGTAGCATGGTGGAAGACGTATTCATAGGAATACGTCTTCACTTATCCACCTTATCAGAGGCGGGGCCGGGCTTCTGGCTCGCTTACAGGTGGGTCCTGCGCCTTGACCTGTCTCCTCCCGCGCCTCCTTCTTCCCTCGACGCGGCGCAGAACAGAGGGAGAGGTCACCGGCGCCGGCAGGATTCCGGCCAACTCCGGCCACCATTTGGGATGCCACGGCCACTAAAGAACTCAGGAGGCTGCCGCGCGTCCGTTCCAGGGTCGCACGAACGCTGAGGAGGACCGGAGCGACGAGGGCCTAGACTCCGGTGGAGATGGCTTCAACTTCGGGTTGGGCATCACGGCCAGGGGCTGCCAGAGGATGAGGAAAATGACGGGAAGGCTCTAGGGTGCGGTGGAGGGCTCTGGTGGCGGCCAGGAGGAGGGGAATGGCTCAGGTCGGCCGAATTTAGCCGAGGTCGTGCGGCGGCCATGGCGGCCTACTGTGGCGAGGAGGGGCTCTGGTGTCGAACGGATGGGTCGGGAAGGTTGCTGGGAGGGTGAGGAAGAGGTTGGTGAACTCAGGACACCTCGGGGTGGGCTTATATAGCCGGGGTAGCGAGCGGGTGAGGTGGCACGCGCGCGGCTACGTGTCCGCGCTCCGGCGACGGACACGCGCGGCCAAAGGTCACAGGGAGGGGTGGCAAGGCGATGAGGGGGGGAACGGACGAGGGGTAGAGCTCACGGAGATGAGGCAGCGCTCGAGGACAAGGGAGGAAGAAGCCACGACGCCATTAATGCCTTGTCGGCACTGTGCTCGCATGGACGTGCTTTCTTTCTCGATGGGGACGGGTCGTCGGGGAAGCAAATGGATGGGGAAAGCGCTCCATAGGGACGGCGACAACACGTGCTAGCTGTTAGACATGCTCACGCGCGCGAAGACGACGGGAGGAGGAGGGGCCCGAAGCAAAACGACGGTCTGGACATGACCATTGCTGCGAGAGCGCGTGCAAACGACGCAGTCACCACTGTGACCGGCAAGGAGGGGACGCGAGACGCTGCAGCGAGATTTCTATTGATGAGTCCTTGCATCACTAAGGCTGGGGGAAGTGATGGATCAAATGAATGAGCTCTGGATCAATGGGATTACTCCTCTAAAGATTGTTGTATCAAACTGAATCAGGTTACAGTGATCAACGGCGAAGGGCTTGGAGCCAAATGAGTTGTCTGGTGTGTTTAGGATAGGAAGGACAAGAATCCTGTGAAGTTTGGAGGGATTTGGAGCACTAATTAATATAGTTGCTTTACAACTAAGTAATCGGGTCCGGAATGAAGATCATGATGATGCACACAAATGGAGAAGCCATTTGAGCTGAAATTTGGCAAGGCAGGGTGATTTGGGCATATGAGAGTGTTCTAAAAATTTCATGCCATTTGGCGAAACCAAAATGGTACTTCCTTCATACAGCACCTCTCTGGATAGAATTTTAGGAAAATTCCTAAAGGAAAATGGCTAAACAAAATATGCCCACATTTGCTGGAGATAGGTTTTATGAATAATAGAAGGCCTAGGAAAATTTTCAGGCATAATGGAGCAAGATAAAATATACTTTCTTCGTTAACTGAAAATTTGGATAGAACCAAAGAATTGATGCTCATCTCACATGGTTACATTGCATGAGCTCAAATCTTGTGGAGAGCTTTTATTGGATGAAATGAAAGACCATGAAAAAATTCAACTCAATTGGATTAACCTAGCTAGTACTTCCTTCACAACCAATTCCCTCGGACAGGAACTTTGAATTGCTCAGGAATATTTACTTGGCAAATTAAGTTGAAATTTGTCATGAGGCAATTATTTGGACATTAAAAGATGTCCAAGAAGTTTGGAGTCAATTGGGAAAAGATATATGGCACTTCCTTCACAATCTGCCATTCAGGATAGATACATGGCAAATGAAATATTTTGCCACATTTGAGGAAGGTATGACCCAAACAAGTTATGAGAATTATTTGGGAATTTTAGGAGTGACAGGAATATCGGTTGCTTCACAACCTAGGGCAATTAGGGTCATTCCTTTGATAAAAAGGAATATTCCCAATAAAAGAATATTAGGATTTGGGCTAGGATGAAAATGGAAAGGTCTAGGGAAGGATTTGAGGTTGACAAGCCACTCTGGAAGCAAAGAAGAGGTCATCTTGTTCCGTTTCCAGACCACAAAGCCGCGGAAAAAGAAAACTCAAGCAAAAATCTCAGAAAAACAAAAGAAAAAGAAAGGGCCAAAAATCAGGCTGGGACAAACCTTCCCCCCTTAAAGAAATTTCGTCCTCGAGACTTGGTTGCTCAGGGAACAAGTATGCATATACTGACTTAAGGAAACCGTTTCCATCTCAGGTATCCTTTTTCCTTTACTGATTGTTCCCATTAAATCCTTCATCTGACTTACTTGACTGGCTCTGGGTGGTTTGCTTCGCTGTATCCATATCCTGACAGAGCTTATCTCACATTTTCATGCTTATACTGGCTCCAATTCTTTTCATACCTGCTGACTTATCTGAGATTACCATGACTGAAATATATGTCTGTCTCACAAATCAGAGAGTGATTTCCAATTTATGTGTCTGTACTGGCAACTGTCCATGAATTGGTGATCAGATTTTCTTCATGAACACCCAAGCTCTGACTCCTTGCATTGGGTTTCTCCGCTAAATGCAGGTTCTTCGGGTTCCAAACAGAGAGGTGAGACATAACCGTTTTCCTGACAGATTCTGGCTTATCATAGGAATTTCTGAATCCAGCTGACTAGCTCCACTGTCTTGAGTCTCAGATTCCTACCAAATATTTGATTGTAGCCTGTCGTGGCCAGCATAAGGGGTATGACCTTATCTGATAATATCCTCACCCATGACTGACTGTGGTTAAAAATTGAGTAGACCCCTTAGGTAAATATCCACGGCGGTCGATACTGACTCAGACTGTCTGGGGTATCTGCACCACTAGTCTTTCTCCTTCATTATTGTTTTCTTGATCTGGATCGTTGGTTGAAAAAGCAGGGTCATATTACTTCTTCGGGTGACCATAGGTTCTATCGGGTGCAACATTCTGACCGGGGGAAAATGATCATCTGAACCCTTGCAAGAAGTTGGCAAATAAATCAGTAGCCACCAGAACGGTCTTTGCAACTCAGTCTGGGACATCACTGAAATAGCTCAACCACGGCTCAAGACAACCGAAAAGCAGCTCGGAGCATGAGACCGTGTTGATAAGAAGAAAGTGGGAGCTCCATAAGATAGCCTAAAAGTAGCTAAAAGCATAGGGCCACTATCACAAAAAGAAACTCAACAGTTGTACGAGACGGCCGGAAAGCAACTCAGAACTCGTGACAGTTGTTGAATAGAGAAATATAAAGTCGGCATCGACCCTGGACGACCAAAAACGGCTTAGAACACAGGCGTACTGTCGTTACCAGAGAAAAGAAGACAAGGGCTCATCAGTATCATATTCCAGGTTCACCGGTACTTGTATAGAGCTCAGTGTTGTCGTCAATATTCATAGTCCTTTGTCACACTGAGGTGTATATCTGGCTCCCGTCACATATATCTAAGAATCTGATTCCGGAGGCAGACTTGTATTCTGACTGATTCTTGCTTCTGACCAAATTTTGCGGATCTGATTCTGACATCTGCTGTCAATTCACAATGTACTATCTTGCACCAGTGTTGTACTGAGGACGATTGGATGGCTTATGCTGAAAACCATCGAGAGTATCTTGCTGAGGAAGACTCGGTTTTGTGCTGAAACAGGAATTATTGTACCATCCTCCTTTCTGAGTATGTGGCAATTCATGATTTCTTCCAAGCCAATCATGTTCCCCAATCATCCTTCACGAAGAATCAAACCTTGTATCTGAACCATACCTTTGACTGAAATTGCATAGTTGGTCTTGCACATAGCTTATCTTCTTGCTGATCTGATCATTTCTGTCATAAAGAGTGCACCCTGAGGCAAACTTGATTATCCGTATTGTTGTAAGGAGTGCACGATGATGCAAACATGATACTGACTGTCCATCCAGGATTCCTTTTGCATTCAGACGAGATATTCCAAATTTCATTACAGTCTGCTGATAACTTCACTCCGTTTATCTGAGCTTCCAAATATTTGAATTCCTTGCTGATTCTTCAGGTCCGGTTTTGGTTGATGAGCAACTTTAATGAGGGTAAAATAATGCCACACCGAAGGCCCAAAGAAAGAAGCAAAAGAAATGACGAAAACAACAAAACAAACACACAAGCATACAATTACTATAAATAATCAAGCAACATCACATATTATTGCTACTCACACAATAATATGCAAGCACACCTAAGCACACAAATCTCATGGAAACTCCGGTATTGCGATCTAATATGTTGTGGCAGTGTGCACGAAAGAGAATTCACGTGTGGAAGGGGTTGGCGTAACCAAGGCTACAACAAGCGCTGGCTGAACACCGGTTGGATCCGGATAGATATGGAGGCAAGGACGGACTTGGTGATCATGTAGCGAGACACGGAGGTCACGACCACGTCATCATCAAGCGTACGAAAGGGAATCGTACACGTCCAAAGAATGGGATGATAGGGCAAGATAGGGGAGGAAAAGTAAGGCTTGATGGAATTGCCCTCTTCTGATAACAAAGATCAGTCAGGGTTGCCAAAGGGACGAGATGGATGGCACGATTCGGGATAGAGGCATGGCTATCACCTAAATAATATGGTTGGGTGGCGGAAAGGTATCAATGCGATACCTGAGCATAACTCCTGCAAATGGTGTCTGGAACACTTGGTACCAGGGCATCACTCTGCTGGGACAGAGATAACGCCGAACACCGAAGAGCAGGCTTGCAAAGAAAGAGGGTGCAGGTAGTGGATCGAAACCGATACCACCTACACTCACAAGATTAATCGTTAGCGACAAGATAATAATCTATATGCATGCTATGAAACAAACAAATGAAGCAATCAAGTGCAACAAACCAATGGGGCTCTATACTACCACATTCTAACGTTCGCGTGGGCTAGGGCATCCTACAGCCAGACCTGCTTTGATACCAAGCTTGTGGCACCCCGGCTCAGAGAAACCGGAACACCCCGTATTCCAGCCCAGAGATCATGGAGAAGTCTTCTGGAATACGACACTACTTAGCTGTAACGCCCACGATGCGGCTATATCTTCCATGTGTCGAAGCACGACTTAGAGGCATAACCGCATTGTAAGCAATGTCGCAAGTGAGGTAATCCTCAGAACAACCCATGTAATGAATAAGGAAAAGAAGTACATAGTTGGCTTACAATCGCCATGTCACACAATAGCATAAATAACATTACATTCATCTAGATACACTCAAGGTCCGACTACGGAACCAAAATAAAGAACAACCCCAAATGTGACAAAGTCCCCGATCGCCCCAACTGGGCACCACTACTGATAGTCTGGAAAAGAAACGTAGTATCATCCTGAGTCCTCATCGAACTCCCACTTGAGCTCAGTCGAATCACCTGGGGCAGTATCATCGGTCCCTGCATCTGGTTTTGGAAGTAATTTGTGAGTCACGGGGACTCAGCAATCTCACACCCTCGCGATCAAGACTATTTAAGATTATAGGAAGGGTAAAAGTATGAGGTGGAGCTGTAGCAAGTGACTAGCATATATAGTGGCTAACATACGCAAAAGGGAGCGAGAAGAGAAGGCGAAGGCACGGTCGATAAACTATGATCAAGAAGTGATCCTAGAACAACCTACGATCAAGCATAACACGAGACCGTGTTCTCTTCCCGGACTCCGCCGAAAAGAGACCATCACGGCCACACACTCTGTTGATTCATTTTAATTAAGTTAAGTTTAAGGTTATCTACAACTGGACATTAACAAATTCCCATCGGCCCATAACCGCGGACACGGCTTTCGAAAGATCAAATCCCTGCAGGGGTGTCCCAACTTAGCCCATCACAAGCTCTCACGGTCAACGAAGGATATTCCTTCTCCCAAGACAATCCGATCAGACTCGGAATCCCGGTTACAAGACATCTCGACAATGGTAAAACTAAATCAGCAAAGCCACCCGAATGTGCCGACGAATCCCGATAGGAGCTACACATATCTCGTTCTCAGGGCACATCGGATGAGCCAGACGTCGGGTAGGCCAGCCCAGAGTTGCCCCTGGTAGCCCCAGACATCGCTCAGGTTGGACCAACACTTAGAGAAGCACTGGCCCGGGGGGGGGGGGTTAAAATAAAGATGACCCTTGAGTCCGTGAAACCGAAGGGAAAAAGGCTAGGTGGCGAATGGTAAAACCAAGGTTGGGCATTGCTGGAAGAGTTTTATTCAAGGCGAACTGTCAAGGGGTTCCCATTATAACCCCTCCGTGTAAGGAACGCAGAAATCAAGGAACATAACACTGGTATGACGGAAACTAGGGCGGCAAGAGTGAAACAAAACACCTGCATAAGGCCAAGACTTCCACCCTTTACCATGTATATATGTGCATTTAAGTAAACAAGATAATATAATGATATCCCAACAAAGAACATGTTCCAACAAGGAACAAACTCCAATCTTCACCTGCAACTAGCAACGCTATAAGAGGGGCTGAGCAAGCGGTAACATAGCCAAACAACGGTTTGCTAGGACAAGGTGGGTTAGAGGTTTGACATGGCAATATGGGAGGCATGATAAGAAAGTGGTAGGTATTGTAGCATAGGCATAGCAAAAGAGCGAGCATCTAGCAAGCAAAGATAGAAGTGATTTCGAGGGTATGGTCATCTTGCCTGCAAAGTTCTCTGAGTTGACGTTAGCTTGATCCTCGTAAACGTACTCAACGGGCTCCTCAATCACGTACTCGTCTCCTGGCTCTACCCAAGCAAAAACACAAGCAAAGGGAGACACAATCAACCACATGCAATGCATAAACAACATGATGCAAAACATGGAATGATATGCGGGATGTGATATGCGATGCATATGCATGTTTCGGAAAGGAATGATTGAACCTGGCCTCAACTTGGAAAACCAAGAGTGGCACTGGAAAGAGGAGTTGATTTTGGTCGAAATCAATATAGAGACCACCGGAATCGGATGCACGGATTGGAAATGGCAAGCAAAACCAATATGGCACAAAGCTGCGATTAACAACACGAGGCCATCTAAATGCATCAAGAACAACATGCTACAACACTCTAACATGACAACAAAATACATGGCAGGGATCCACTCAAGATTCTTGACAAAAGATGAACACTGAGCTACGGCTAATTCACTCAATAGCAGGTTCAAACAAGCATGGCAAAAGTGCAAAAGATATCAGGTTACAGACTTAGTGAAAATAACAACATGCCAGGAATTTAACATCAGGAAGCAATGTTTAGAGCAACGTAACAACATGCTACAGAAACATATCATGGAAAAGAAAGGCATGGCATGAAGATACTCAAAGCATACAACAAAAGTCCCTTACTGACCATAAGCCAAAAGGGATCAGAAAATACAATGGCAACCATGTGAACATAGCAATTAACGTTAACAGATTTAGACTTAGCAGAAAAACTGAAGCATGGCAAAACAGATATTGAGTAGGCATGTTTACGAGCTTGATGCACTCACCAAAAATTATGGCATGACAAATTAAGCATACCCCCAGCAAGTAGACATGGCATAGAAGCTAAACATGGCAAGAACAACAACATAGCATCCATGGATCAACTACAACAAGCTCGGCAAAAATGCTTAACATGTAAACATTCTGCCAGGAACATTTTATAGCAAAAGTAGAGCTCGATTGACTCAAGCTAGGGTGCTCAATAATTGCAAAAAAAGACATGGATGGATAGAGCACCACAATATCTACAAAACATCCTTACTGATCATGCTCAAAAGAGGCACGGATCACTCGGTAGCAACATGGACACATGGCATAAAAATATAGACAGGACA